>NW_022900948.1:39450020-39455502 GCF_012274545.1 Fukomys damarensis
TTTATTTATTTATTTATTTATTTATTTATTTTGATACCGGGGATTGAACTCAGGTCCTTGCACTTGCGAGGCAGGCGGCGGAACCACTGGGCTAAATCCCCAGCCCTGTGTCTATGACTTTGAATCCACTAATTTTACTTCTCTGAAAGCATCCATGGAATTCACAAAGGCCACTGTTACCAATTACAATGTTATCTGTAACAGTGAAAATATGAAACTAAGTATCAATCAAGGCAATGGTTAAAGTATGGTAAATCCATACAATCAAATTTTATAGTCATTAAGAGTACACAGAAGGATGAAAGGCAAATGCAACTCTCATATGCTCATAAATATCCTTCTTAATAAATAATTGGATCTCTGAAACACTTTTATATTGACTGCTGTACAGATTTAACAAATATTTTTACAACTTCATTTTGGTATATTTTACACATTCCCATAATTCACTCATGTCAAGTGAATAATTCAATTATTTTTAATAAATTTATCAACTTGTACAACCATCACATAACTCAGCTTTATTACATATTCATCACCCATTGAAGTCCCTCATGTCCTTTTATTGTTAATCCATTTTCCTACTCCTACTACAAGCAACCATTCATCTACTACATATCTCTCCACATTTGCTTTTTCCAGACATGCATCTAAACAGGATCATAACACATATGACCTCTTGTGTCCTGCTTCTTTCACTTTTCATAATGTTTATGAAGTTCATCCAAGTGGGGGGATATATAAGTAGGGTTCTGGTTGTTTCTTCTTGCTTGTTTTTGTTTTTTGAGACAGGGTCCCACTAAATTGTCCAGGCTGACCACGAACTTGGGATCCTCCTGCTTCAGGTTCTTGAGTAGCTGGGATCACAGGCAAGTGCCACTAGGCCCAGCTAATAATTTGTTCTTCTTTCTACCAGGATAGTATTCTGTTGTATAGATATACCACGTTTTGTCTATTCACCAATGAACAGAAATATTAATTTGTCATATTTCTATTTATAGACTTACTTAAAGCACTATTTCTATTCTTTATCTACTCTCTTCTTTCTCAAAAGTAAGCATGGTCTCGGCCGGGGAATTAGCTCAGTGGTGCTGAGCATGCCTTGCAAACTCAAGGACCTGAGTTCAATCCCCAGTACCGCCAAAAAAAAAAAAAAAAAAAAAAAAAAAAAAAAAAAAAAAAAAAAAAAAAAAAAAAAAAAAAAAAAATCAACAAAAGTAAGCACTCTCTTGAGGTTGGTGTATAATCTTCCCATTTATACTTTTAAAACATCAATGCACCTATAAAAATTGCTTTATATTTTGAATATTTACATATTTGATGTACAACATATAATTTTAACTTGCTTTTTTAAAAACAGGGCCTATCTGTTTTCCCAGGCTAGACTTGAACGCCTGGGCTCAAGCAATCCTCCGGTCTCAGGAGTCTGAAGTGCTGAGACTATAGGCACACGCCACTGTACCTGGCAATTTCATTTTATTTTATATTTTTCTAGTGCTAGAAAAAGATTGAGCAGGCCAAGTACTCTATAACTAAAGAGCATTCACAGGCCCTTCACCTGCCATTTTCAAAAAACTCACGTGTGTTTTTGAGATTTATTCATTTTTTTTAAAGTAGACTGGATTCATTAACTTTAATTGCTATATACTTCTCTGAGCAAATCATAATTTAACATCCTGGACTATGTTTTCTTATGTATGTAAGGAGAATTTTTCTACAACATATTTTTAGTGTAACTGCTGGCTCCTAAGGCATGAGTACTTTCCACTTTCCTGATACTGCCAAAGCACTAAAAAGTTTCTGTTCCCCATCCTTCTTACCAACACTTGGTATGATTCTACTTCTAAACTTTTCTGCCACTTTCATATATGAAATATGAGAGTAGAGCATCTCATGGTTTGTTTTTTGTTTTTTGTTTTTTCTTTTTTGAGACAGGGTCTCACTGTGTAGTAGAGACTGACCTAGAACTCACTATGTAGCCCAGGCTGGTCTCAAACTCACAGCGATCCTCCTGCTTTAGCCTCCCCAGTGCTGGGATTACAGTCGTGTGCCACCACACCCAGCTTTCATGGTTTTAATTTTTATTTCCATGATTTTTAGTGATATAATCATTTCATGTGATTATTAACCATTAGGGTTTCTTCTTTTGACTTCAGCTCTTTAATTTTTTTGGCCTACTGTGACATTAAGTTTTTTTCAAATTCTTTATGTATTCTGGACCCTAAGCTTGGAAAAATTCGTTTTTTGTTTTCTTGTTATTATCCCCCCCAGTCCTGGGGTTTGAACCCACTGAGCTACATTCCCAACCCTTTTCCTTTTCCTTTTAATTTTTATTTTATTTTGAGACAGGGTCTCACTAAGTCACTAGTTCTTCAGACTGATCCTGAACTTGTGATCCTCCTGCCTCAGACTGCTAGTGTGTTGGGATCACAGGGATGTGTCACCACATTTGGCTCACTCTGGTAATTTTTTTTGTATTTTTTTGTTGTTTCTTTCACCATTCTAAACTTTTACATTTTGTGTAGTCAAATCAAGTATTTTTCCATCACAGCTGTACTTTTTTTTTTCCCCCTTCCAGAGATGAGGATTGAATCCAGGGTCTTGCTAAGCAAGCACTCTATTGTTGATCTACATCCTAGCTCTGGTTTGCACTTTTTTATATGAAAAAGTCCATTCCTCCTTAGACCTTCAAAAATATTTTCACATTTTCTTTTGTTCTTTAACTCAAATGTAATATACTTTTATGTAGGCTTTGAACAGATATTTTTCTAAAATAGAGTTTCAAATTGTCTCTCAAATAGCAGAACTCCCTGGTCATATGTGGCCTTTTTTACTCCAAACTCATAAGGGCAGCTGGCGAAGCCTTTCTCACCAAAAATAAATAAATAAATATTTAAAGTTTCTTTAAATATTAATTACTTATTATGTCTTAAATATGACAAGTTAACTAATGGTATTTTTTAGAACAGAATGTACAGGGTCAATTTTTCTCAGACCTTAAAAAAAAAATCTATTTACCTTTATACAACAACAACAAAAAGAGTGACTCCAAACAGATAATAGATTATATGGCCAGTTTTAAAAGGGCAAAAGGAAAGGGGTCAGACATTTCTGACAGCTTTCTTTTACACTTATGAAATTCCAAGTTTTAAGAGTCTTTAACAGTGCCACAAAAGTAAACTTCTGATGAGCCCTCAAAATTCACAATCATGTAACACTAACTTCCCACTTCTTTCCAAGGCTTGCATTTAGAAAAGGGCCACTAAGGTAAATAGTGTTAAGTAGTGATACTACTGCAATCATTACTAAGCTTAATTCATAGTGATGTTCTTGCATAAACTAATGAAAATTATTTCACTGATAAAAATTTTGGGTAACTACTTTAGAGATTTTTACATAATGTTACATTTACCATAGTAATTTACATAATATAACTAGTATCAAGCAGCTAAATTTGAATTCTTTGTGCTCTTATAAAAGAAAAGAACACCATTTTAAATTAATGGTATGTTTCTGAATAAGTCACAATAAGGCACTCTTAAGAAGCGGTGTTATATAGACATTGATAATTTACCAAATAAATTCACTGTGATCAATTCTATTATAAAAATTCACAGGAACTGTTAATGAAAGCAAACTGTTAATTTAATATTTTTAATAATTTATTCTTTCTCAAGCAGTGTATTAAAACCTAACTTACTGAGAATATCATTTTTAAGTCTTTCTTTGCAAATGTTATAGTGCAACTTCTGTATAATTATCTTTCAGGCTGCAAATCTTCAGCATTCTATATACGATAGTGTATTTTACATACATTTAAAAATGTAAGCTAAATTGTCAAATAAACAAAAAGGTGCTCTTTGCTTTAAAAATTCATTAAGCATAATAAATTCAATTAGACACAGTATGAGGTTTTCCCCAAAGCCATACAATAATAATATACAAGTATTGTTCAAATATTTTCATTGCTATACAGGTTGTCAAATTTCACTTTTAATAGGAACTGATTCAAAGAGACCTTGGAACATAAGTATCCTAACCATGTAGCAGTTCCCAAAGTGTCACACTAAAAAAAAAATCACTCCCTGATTCACACAATTCAAACAAACAAATCAGAGAAAACCACTTTTTATCAACAGAACAATGCACAATAGTTTCCTGTGTCCAAGTGAAGTGATGCTCCAAAAAAAATTAAACAATAAAATTTAAAGGTGCAATAATTGGAATAACATCAAGATTAATAACATTTTAAAAATTGGTCAGTTAGATATTCACTGAATGATAGTTTTGTGAATGTAATGATGATTCCAACTTTCCTGAGAACACATAAATTCAAATTCCATAAATGAATTCCTAATGCTGACAATTTTCTTCATTAAAAATATAAAACTAAAAACAATCTATAAAGACCAAATTCCACTAGGAAAACAAATGATGTGGCTAAGCAGGAAATAAATCATACTCAAACTAAGGACAGAAATAAAACAGTACTCTCCTAACAAAGATACCACAAACAGCTGTATTTTTAAAAAATTATCCATTCAAGATACAATTTTCTTTACTACAGTGTCAGATGCCAATGCAAATGATTTTATACAATCTAAGCACCTTCTGTTTTAAATTAGCAGGAACCACTGACCAGCATTAGCAGTATTCCTGACTAGACAATCAGGAAATGGGTAAAGCCTGACACCACTCTCCCAGATTTGACTACATGTGGGACTTAGTAATAAATTTACATAGCTACAAACAACTGTTACACACAGTACAAATCTAATTTTTAAAAAAGAATAAAAAATATGAGTCACTGCAAACCACCATTGTGCTGCCGAATAACTTAATACCCTCCCTCCAAAAAAAGGGATAGTAGTTTTATTAAGATCACATTTTCAAAGAGAATTCCTACATACAATGTTATGATATAATTTTCTAAATTGACCTTATTCTCCTTTACTATATAACATCTTGCAACGTGAGGAGACTAACACATATCTGTAATTTAGTCTCTTTTGGATAATCTAGCAATCTGAACAAAGAACAGAATTGCTACAGTAACTGAAAAAGAATAGGAAAAACAGCATTTGGGAGGCTGAGGAAGAAGGATCAAGAGTTTGAGGCCAGCCTGTGCTATTTTAGTGAGTATACAGCCAACTTGGACTACACTGCAAGACTCTGTCAAAAAAAAGTTACAGCAAGAGTTTCAAAGAGGATAAGGAAAAAATCATCAAAAACAATTATAAAGGGCCTATGTGGCCCTGGGCCCAAAAGTAGCTTAACTTTTACTTTGTAATCTACATAACAATCCTAACACTTCAGCACTATCTTCCTTAATGTACAGATTAAGAAACCAAATCCTACAGGTTAACTAATTTCCCCACAGTTAGGGAGCTGTAAGTGCAGAGCCAAGACTGAATCTCAGGGTTGCAAGACTGAATCAAGCTGTGCTCCCCTTCCCCTGCCCAAAAAAAAAAAAAAAAAAACA
>NW_022900948.1:39455700-39479320 GCF_012274545.1 Fukomys damarensis
AAAAAAAAAAAAAAAAAAACACAACAAAACTGGGTGAAATAGGATTTATGGACTAGCCTAAAAAGCTGAATGTCATAGATTCATAGATGAAGTCATTTCCAAGAAAATGTATTATTCCAGTTGCAAATACTGTTTTACAAACTTTTATCTAATTTCTCAAGAAAGGATTGTGTTACACATAAAAAAATCTAAGATTGAGCCACGGATTTAGCTCAGTGGTGCTGCTGCCTGCCTCACAAGCTCAAGGTACCAATTTCAATCCCCAGTGCCAAAACACAAAAACAAAAATCTAAGATTCACTGACAAATATGAGAAAACTATTTGAAGGAATATAAATAATTACCTGTCCCTCTAAGAGTGAGTGGTTCATTTCAATAGACTCTTAAAGTCGTTATTTTGAATTCACAAAGCACTGTGCAGCTTTCAGTTTTTACATGCTTTACAATTCATAAACCCCAAAAAAACCTAGTGAAAAAGTTAAACATAGTAGATAGATAAAAGAGGAAAATAAAAAGGCATTCTAAATGAAGACTACCTATCAGTTCTAGGGATAACTCCTCCCTTCACCTTCTCCAGCGCAAAAATATAGCCCTTGGGATGGAAAGAGCTAGAGGCAGCTAATGGCCGGTAACCTGTGGTCCTCCCTCAAAGATGGACGGAGCAGTCATTCCCTGCAGTATTCCAGAGAACCCAGCAAGACAGTAATACTCTGTTTCAGCAATTCTCAACCCTTCTCTATAAGGTCCAGGTTACTATTATCACTTCAGAGCTTAGATGACCTCCAAGATCATAAAACAAATGGCAGGAATAAGATTCATACCTAATCTGCCCCTCACAATTAAAGACTATTGCCTCCCCTAGAACTCCTTTAATCCTTGTGGGAGATAATTCATCTTCTCTACCAAGTTACAATAGCAAATATAAAATTACAGTGGGATTTCATTGTAGGAGATTGTAAATAATAAACAGCCATGTTGTTTCACGTTAGGAGGTTTGAAGAATAGATTCTTTCATCCGAAGAGTTACACTTAATACTAATCCATGAGCAAGATTGGCCAGCTTTTTAATATTCACATCCAAATATGTTAACCTCACAATATAACAATATAATATAAGTCAATGCATTTGTTTCAATGTTAAATTATTTAGGAGTTCCCCTTCAGAAACTTCCCTCAGACACTTGAGAGTGCTGACTTAAATATCTCATATTTTCCTAGTTGGAATGTAATAAGTAGAGTCTCTGGAATATGATTTGGCATTACATACTAAAGGTCTTAAGAATACCAATCCCTTGACCAGGTAATTCAATTTCTAGAAATACGCTATAATAAAATGCTAATAAATGTGCATAATGATGGCCATTACAATACTGTTCACAATAAAAACTATTCATACAACCTAAGTGTCTTACAAGATATTTACTAAGTAAATTATGGTGCATTTATATGAAGAACTATGACACGCCCATTAAAAATCATATTGCAAAACAGGAGTCCTCAAATTATGGTCCCTACGCCAGAAGAATCAGTATCATCCCAAAACTTGTTAAAAATAAAAAGTATTAGGACCACACCAGATCTACTTAAAACTCTGAGCCATGGGGTCCAACAAGCTGTACTTTAACAAGCTCTGTAGGATAAGTGTTATGCACACAAAAGTTTTTGAATGTACAGAATATTTAACAGTTATCTACTGAGATCATTTCTCCATTCTAAATTTCAAAATTAAATATTCTGTACAATCCTTCACCTTCTTAAAATTATATACCATAAAACCTCAGGTGCTTACATGTGTGTTCTCACACACACAGAGAAGTGTCCTTTCCTATTCAAATTCTTACCCTTCTGAATCAAAAGAAGAAATGTTTGATGAATCCCTCACAAATTCAAATTCTCATTATTTATAATCCAAGATTCAGGAACTGAAACTACTGATTCAGATAGCTCTTGAAACTCAAACTAAAAAAATAAGAGAATCAGAAAACAAGAGATGCTTGATATGAATTTTGGAAATGTGCTTGTGTATTAACATATCCCAGAATATTATCGATAGTTATTATACCTAAGGATTAGGATTAGAAGTTATTTAAATCATTTTTCTTTTTACTTTCCTGAGTTTTATAAACAATCATCAAACACGCCATTATTTTGTGTTTTTTTGTTTTTTTGTTTGTTTGTTTGTTTTTGGTACCGGGGATTGAACTGTTGCAAGGCAGGCCACCAAACTGCTGAGCTAAATCCCCGGTCCACCATTATTTTAAATTAAACAAAAGATTTTAAGAAATTCCTATTAGTCATGCAGAAAACTAAAAAACATTTTTAAAAGATATCTCTCTATATAATAAAATGGTAAGAAGCAAGAAAACTGACATTGATTATTTAGGGGTGGAAGCAAGGGATAAAAGGAGAATGAGAAGGGGCACCAGGCACTCTAAGGTGTCACTGATGTTCTCTGAAAGCTACAGTGGTACAGTGTCTTCAAGATGTCACCAACAACCAGTCTCATCACCACGGTACATGCAAACCCTCCCATCAGGTGGAGAAGTCTGCTTGCCTTTTTAATAGCTGACTTCCTGGCTTGCTTTGTACAACAGAATGCAGCAGAAATTATGCGGAGCCCCTTTTGGGTCTGAGCCCTTATAGAGCTTGGCAGCTTCTGCTTTTGTCCTTTTAAGATCTGGCTGCCATGGATCTAAGACCGGACTTTTCAGTGAAGAGAGGCCACATGGACAGTGAAAGGCCCAGCCAGGATCCTGCTGTTTCTGCCGCCTTGGTGAAGCCTGAGGCACATGGGTGAAGCCATCTTGGACATGCCAGCTCTCAGCTGAATTTCTGACCCCAGCTGACATGGAGCCAAACTGTTCAGGGCAACCCAACCAATCCTCAGAAGCAAGAGAAATAATAAATCATTGTTGTGTTAAGTCACTAAGGTTAGGGTGGATGTTTTAGGCACCAATAACTGAAAATAAATTTTTGTTATTTTCCTTATGCTACATGTGAGTCTTTTGTCAAAGTAAAGTTTTGTTAGTCAGTGAATAATGGTACAGTATTTTATACTCAAAATATTAAAAATACATTTCCTGTGGAAGTCAAAAAGCAGTTGGAACAATAGCGCTATCATTGTTTATCCATGTCAGTTCTCTTTTCACAAATAAGATTGATCTACTCTTTCTTTTTTGTCTTATCTTTCTGTCCTAACATTTTTATATTGGGTTACAACAACTTAGCAAAAGTAAGAAGCATACCATTGGAAAAAGTATTTTAGAACAGTTTGAACATCACAGGCATTAAGTGCAATGATGTAAATACTGACAAATGAAACCATCTGGAACTGGCAACTTTTTAGGAAGAATGTTTTGACAAGTTTATCAAATTCTTCCACGAATACTGTTCCAGGTAAAATATTTATTTCTTTTTCACTTAATTTTGGTAATGTGTATTTTACCTAAAAATACTCATTTCATATAAAATTCATCAAAAAATATATTCAGTATTCTCATGTATATAATCACAGGAAGTATTTAAATGTTAAGAAAGTTTTATATTACATTTAAAATGTTTCTTTTCTAAATTTCCCACAATAAACATTATATTTGTAAAGTGAAATAAATATACATAAAGAATACACAAGAAGCCATTGTTAGGTCTTGATCTAAGAGTACAAACAGCATCTACTGACCCACCTGCTTTTAGGCTCACAGAAACTAACAACAAGAAAAACATGAAAACTGTACTCAATGACTGAACCATCATCTTTCCTGATGGGTGGATTAGAGAGGTAACAACTTGTATTATTTGAGCATTTGCTACTAAATCCTAAAAAGGAAAGAGACAATCTTTAAAGAAAGAGACAATCTAAGCTTTCATGAGAAGCCCAAAATAATTTTGTTCTATCAAGTCTAAGAGTTCCAAACAGACTATTTAAGAAGAATGCATTTTATAATTCATTGTTTCTAGCTTTGTAGGGGGACAGAATCCAGTTCTGCAGCCCAACAATATGCAGAGGGCAAGCAAACGAAATGCCATCCCTGTGGACACAATAATGCAGCAGCAACCACCAGCTCCAGCCCTTCCTTAGCTTGTATTATCATAATTTATGCATCCTTAGAGACTGTTATATAAAACAATGATTAATGCTGAGAAAGTCAACAGCATCACAGGTTTTGAACTGACCACTGGTTTTAAAGAAGAAAATCATAGTTCTTATACAAATGTTTATCAAATCATATAAGAAATTCACTGAAAAATGAAATCACCTACCACAAACATAACTATTATCATTTTAATCCTTAAATGTTTTGGTTTCCTTTTGTCTAGGTCTGGCTTTCTATGACTCCATCTATAATTCGGGTTTTTATATATCTGTATAACATTTGATTTTATCAAACTGGCAATACTAAAGACTATAAAGTAAGTAGGGCAATAAAATTTAATAAGAGCAGTAATTTCAGCTATTAGAGAATTTCATTATGACAGACATAACATTAACACCATCATTATATACTTTTGTATAAGATGGATACTAAATACTAAGAATACTGAAAGTATCTTCTCAATAAGCCATAGCATATGGCATGTAAAAGTAAAAATTATTTTTTTAAATCTATATGGTAGAAATAGATATCCCTTCAATAAAAGGGGGACATTTTTCAAAAATCCCAACAGGTTTTATAGATGGTATTTATAACTATCGAGGATTTTAGGATCTTGAACACTATAACAAGGATAAAATAACATTTCTTTAAAATCAGGCCATGTGCTCATTTTGTTTAAACTAATTTAAACACAGTGTTGCCCAGAGTCTACACTATGCTGTATTTATGCAATTGCTATAGAGCTTTCACATTTTTAAAAACCTATTACCCATATTAAAAATATGTTACATTTCACCTCATTTCACCTGGTACATACACATACAGACCAAAACTTTCAGGAAACAGTACCTATTCTTACTATGTTATTTTCTCAGGTAATTGGTATTCTACTACATTTCATTAAAAAAAAAACATTTTAAGACACATGAATTTGACTTCTTTTCACAACCTATGATTTGGGGAACTACTGACAGACTTTTCTTAATGCTTAGGATGTACAGAGCAAAAGAGAGAAAAAAACAATTATTATCACAAGTTCATATATTTGCCATATAATAGGCAATAAGATACCATTTGTGCCCTAATTTAATTCTCATACCAATTCTGAGGCAAACAATGTTCATTTACTTATTCATCCTTTCAACAAATACTGAGTATTACTATATGTACTTACATATGTGATAAACTCGGGAATAACTGAGCAGTGAACAACACATAATCCACACTTTCAGAATAAAATTAGAGACCATAGGAGGAAGACATTAATGGGACATAACTGCAAAAAAGGAAAAATAAAAAAGGAGGCTGAGGCAGGAGGATCACTGTGAGTTTGAGGCCAGCCTGCACTATATAGCAAGAACCTATTTCATTAAACAAAAAGGAAAAACATGGCATGACAGAGAGACCCAGCTTTGTCTGAGGTGGAGAAAGGCTTCCCATAAGGAATTGTTGCATGAATACAGCCTACAAGGATGCAAAGGAATTAAACAAGTAAAACCAGGAAAAAGGAAGTTGTATGGGCAGAAGGAATAGCACTGTCCAGAGAAAGAGATGAGGCAGGGAGGAATTTGAGTCAAAAGAAAAAATATCAAAGGTGGCTAGTATGTCCATCATGGAGTACAAGAGAGCTGGTGGTGGGAATGAGGTTGAAGAAAGCTGGGGCCAAGCTATGTGGGGGCCTATGCACTAGGCCTTCAGTCTTATTCTGGTATAAAAGCGAGCTGCTAAGAAGTTTTAAACAAGAAGGCAAAGAAGGCAGAGAAGAGATCACCACATTTGTAATTATTATTCTAGCTATTGTGTGGAAAGTAGACTGTAATCAGGCAAGAGGATATGTGGAAATAGGAGGCCAAAAGAATTTCAGGGAAAAAATGATGCTAATTTCAATGCAGAAGATGATATTGATGTTGAAAAGAAGTTTAGCAAACTTAAAATACAAGATGTGATCAAAGCTATGAATTTTTTATTTTAAATTTATTACAGTAAGCGACACTGCCATTAATCCCCTTGTTTTGAACTTATTCCATCATCTTGACACATTCTGAAACAGTTCTGGAAGTCCTCTTTCATGAGTGTCGTTAGTTGTGTGGTCATGACTGCCTCAAAGTCCTCAAATGATGCAAAATGTTTACCTTTCATGGTCATTTGGACTTTGGGGAAGAGCCAGAAGTTGCACACTGCCAGTTCTGGTGAATAAGCTGGATGGGGACACATAATGATGCTTTTGTGAGCTTGACTTTCTGTTGAAAGTCATTCAGAAGTAGCATCCACCATATTTTTATCACACCTTGTAAAGACACTCACAAAAGAGGACTTCTAGAACTGCTTCAGAGAGTGGACAGAATGACAGGATGTGTGTTTAAAGCTAGGGAGAGTCTTTTGAGTAGGATTAATGGAAATGTGTCTTTTAACTACAATTTTTTTCAGTTTAAACATTCACTGTATATTTTGATCATACCTCATAAAATGGTAAAATTGGATGTGAAATATGAGTAGATGTGTATTTGAGAGAGAAAAAGGTGGGGCGGGGAGAGTGACTTTAAGGTCTGCTCCCTATCCCATTTTTCTCTGTGGTTCTCTTTCTGACTCTCTGCTTCCTGACTGCCATAAGGTGAGCTGCTTTCCTCTACCCTTCCACCATGATGTTTCTGCCTTGGAGCCAGTGAACCACGGACTAAAACCTCTAAATCATGAGTCAAAATAAACCTTTTCTTTTTTAAACTGTGTATGTCGATGTTTTGTCCAGGAACAGAAAGGTGACACCAATGAACTACCTAATATTAATTTAATTTTACAGTGTTATCTAATTTAAATTCATAATACATTGTTAGCTGTAAAACTGAAAAGACCACAAAATGAAGGAAATATCAAAATACTCTTCTAAATAAGTTAAGTGCTTCATCTGATTTTTTTTTTCTGATTCCAGTACAGTTCCCAATCTGTACCTAATGTACTTCTCTAAACTATTATAGTATTTTGTGTGAAAAGAGAGGTTTTTAGCTATTTAAATATTCAAATACAAGAGTAAGTGACTTGAAGGAAAATACAGCCTACCTCTGACCCCAGATGTGGTGGTGAGAAACTGCTTCAACCATGGCAACCAAGAAGGGGGCGAACAGAACTGGGGAAGGGGAAGAGTGAGAAGGAGGAGAGAGAGGGGAGAAGAGAGAGAATGATAAAGGGAGAGAAGGAATATAAAAGAAATTAAGACCAACACTTCTGGATCACTCTTCTCCTCAGAGTCCTCAACCCAGATTTTTCCACACCGTATCACCCTCTCTGCACCACTGGGAACACTGATGATTCAACTTTTCTTAACAAAAAAATGTAAACAAACTCCACTATTGCCTCTTGCCTCTGAGACTTTTTTTTCCAGCTACTGACACCACTCTGTAATAGATGCTGACCTTACGGAGTATATCAACAAAAAGTTTTCAGTTCAAAATCAGGACTCATTTTCCTTTCTCACATGGTCCTGAAATGTCAATGGTTGCAGGGGTCCAATCACCCCACCGGGACTACCAGCCAAGTCTGACCATGCCAAGGCAATGACATCACAACAGCTGCCTGGCTTGCAGTATTTGTAAGACCCTATCTATTATGAGATGCATTATGATTTTCAACTAACTATAGTACAAAATATATGTTTTAAAATCAACAAAACAGTAAATTTTATCTAATTTAATGTAATTGTGCACCTATAATATGTAAAGACTCAACTAGAAAGGAAGATATGTAGTTATAACTCTGTGCCCAACTTTTTACCCCTCCTTCCTGGAGAGAATTATATGACCTTCTTATTAGCATGTGACTTGCAGTACCCTTCTCTGTGAAAGCAAAGAAATGTGAATGCAACTGACTTGTGCCAATTCACAGGCAAAGCTTTTACAAGCCATCACATAATTCCATCATGTCTCTATCTCCTACCATAGGAAAAGCACCACCCAGCTGAGGGCTGCTCCTTCAGCATGGATCCCTGACTGAGGGCCAAAGCAAATCCTGAGCAGATTTGTAACAAAAATGTACTGTAAGAAAGTAACAAATTTGTTTTTCTCCACCACTGAGATTTCTGAAATCCCTTTTTTTTAACTTTTTAAGTCAGCAAAACCCAAAAACAGTTAAATAACAGGGGTTATTAATGTGCTCTATGGATTCTAAAACATCACTTCCACATGTCTGGGCAATAAAGTCTCCTTTAGACCACCATGTTCTCTCATCCCCTTACTCGCCAGCCACCACTGTGGCACACATTCCCTTCTCTCCAACTGGCTCCCAGACTACTTGTATCAAATCGTTCCTCACACCATGTTCCATGCTACCCTTGATTCTCTTGGCAAAGGTTCTCAATACTAGCTCTCCACTTGCCTTCTTGGTTCCAAATCCCCCATCTTCCTATCCAGTTATGCCTCTTCTCTACTCTGTTCCATCTATCATGTTCCCAGGACCCAGCAGCTTCTACACAAACCTGTGGACAATCCTCTCATTCATCAGGTATGAGACTCCTCCGGGAAGCCTGTTAAAAGGTACTTGAAAATTTCCCTTTCAAACTGATGATGGTCCAAAGCAGTATGAAAATAGACAATAAAATATAAAGTATGATTCTAGAAACAGATTCTTAACTTAAAGCTGAAAAACTAATTCGGTAATTCTAATAAACTCATTATTGATCATGTAGTATCAATTAAAAATTATATATATACATGTAGAGATTTAAGAAACCAGACCTTAGAATGCATAGGGAATATTGTGGAAAATATTTTTCCACTGAAAAGGAGCGCCACACAACCAATGATGTGGGAGGATTCACATACAATTATTCATGCATACAAAGTTAATTATAGGTTTTCTGTAGTCTACATTACACATACACACCCACATAATCTTGTCCTATTTGGCTTCATTTCTCTATCACTTATATTACCTGTATATATCTACCATATAATGAAAGGTTACTTGTTATCCTCAAGTCCAAAGTTTAAAAGAAGGCCTAGAACATTATTCAGTGCGTCAGGAAAAACATTTTTTTTTGTAACCTAGGACAATTCCATTAACCTATTTGGACATCAGTTTCCTCATATGGAAAACTGAGATAATGCAATTTTTCTTATAGACTGAATGTTAAGTTTATGAGATTTATGACAAATTTAGGCTACTGAACCTTGGAATTGTTTCTTAAAGACCAACTGGATTCCCACATCCAGTGAAGGTGAACTAGGATTTATATCATTGTTTATGTTCACAAAAAAATAGAAACAGTTTTTTAAAAAAACAAACTTAGTTCAGAGGCATCAACAAATTATCCAAAAAGTATAATATTATACTAAGCCAAGTAAATTTTATCTAATCTGCAAAAGAAGAATCATTACAACCAAATTTTTATTCGATCATTTGGGCTACTTCTTACCCAAGGACATAGGCTGATTACAGAAGAAGCAGCTAAGAACCCTAAAGTTGATCACAGGCTTTAAATTACCAAAACAGAAAGAGGACAAGAGTGGAATGTTGTAAAGACCATGAAAGAGAAGGTCCAAGTAAGGGCTTCAGTCTTTGGGTTTGAATTCAAATAATTATAGGGCAGCCGGGGATTTAGTTCAGTGGTGTCACCACCTGCCTCACAAGAGCAAGGATCAGAGTTCGATCCCCAGTACAAAAAAAAAAAAAATTACAACCAAAACAAAAAAACAAAAGTCATATGACAAATAATTATAGGGCGAAGGAAGTAGAAGCCATTTTCCCCAAAGTAAGCATAAAGCCTTAAAAAAAAAAAAAAAAATCATTGTAATCTTCTCATGCCTTTGTGTTTGAAGCGGCCCGTAAAGAAATGCTCTGACCTATCTTGTATGATATCCTCAGACACAAACACACACACACCCTCATTTCAGAAGGGGTCCTGAACCATATCTGGCAGGAAGAAACACACAGCGAGCCAAGAAGAATCCAAAGAATCAGGCCTTATTGGGATTTCCTACTCCATCTACTAGCTTTATTGCATTATCTTTTTTGATCCAATAGTATTTCTACATGGCTGACCACTATTTACTTAATCTAAGCATAAAAAATGAATAGTTCACCCTGGATCATTGGGTATTCTTGTTGAAGGTACCCAAGTCATACAAACTATGACAAAATATATTTGTTATGCTTCTTTTTTGATGGCCTATTTGTTACTATAAGGTTGTTGGTCTTTACTCTTTATGATGGGCTGAAAGGGCAACACCCATTTTTGTGCCGGCACAACGTGGGGGAGGGGATGGGAAACAAGGAGGGAGTAAAGGATACAGAGGAAAAGGTAAGAAGGAAGGAGGAGAGAGAGAAGGATCAAGGTTTCCATAAAAATAAAAATGAAATGAGATTTCAGAACTAGAAAAAAACTAATTAATAATGCACATTTTTTAAAACAAAATTATTCTAGCTGAAGAGAAAAGGGAGTAAAAAGTAAATATGTCAGAATAAAACATCTACATTAAGCCCAAAGACATGGAAGAATGGAATATGTACATGTACCAACTCCCTAAGATGACTGTAACAAGTATGTACCATAAACATGTACTAATAAATAAATTTTTTTTAAAAAGATGAGACTGAGCTGAGCATGGGGGCACATGCCTGTAATCCCAGTACTCGGGAGGCTGAGGCAGGAGGATCACTGTGAGTTCAAGACCAGCCTGGGCTACATAGTGAGTTCCAGGTCAGTCTCAACTACATAGTGAGACCCTGTCTCAAAAAAAAAAACAAAACAACAAACAAAAAAAAAAGACTGGAAGACAGAAATATATGAACTACTGAGGATGGGTCTAATTTATAAGTAATTGCAGTATGCAGGAAAAAAGAAGAGAATTATGAAACACAAAATTAATACCAAAACCTCATATCCCAGATCCAATAAACATTCCAACCTCAAGCAAACACAAAGAAATCAATACCTAGACAAATCTCAGTACAACTGCAGAACATGAAAGATGAAGACTGAAACTTTAAAAGGCTGGGGATGGGGAGATTACCATGGAAAGACCACACGACAATTTATAGTTGACTTTCGGGCAGAAACAATGAAAGTCAAAACAATTACATACTTTTAAGATCTGAAAGAAAATAAATGCCAAACTTGAATTCTTTTTAATTTAATACAGTAGATATTAATACAGAAAATATTTAAAAAGCACTCTTCTTACTTCCATGAAAAACTAAGACAAAATTTCATAACAAAATAATTTGAGAGTAAACACTTAATACATTGTGTATCATAATCTTAAAAAAATGGCCAAAATGTTACTCAGAGTGTAAGTCTCTTTCTTTGTAAGACTCTTACAGATAAAAGCACAAAACATTTTCTTCACTGAACTAAGAGAAACTAGTAGCATATATAAAACAAATTAGTATATATATTATTTTTGAAACAATGAAGTAGATAATTTGGGGAATTATTTGAAGTTCTCCCTACTTTCTATTCATCTATCTTCTATTTTGCATGATAGATAGATAGATAGATAATACATAGATACACACAGAGTCCGCCAAAAAATGTACAAACATCTCAGGAAAAGAAAAATAGTAATTATTATCAGTAGATGGTGTTATCCTCATTTGGGGGACCCTAGAGGATGTATATCACAGAAAACCCACTACACTGCCATTCCTTAGAGAAGAAATTGAAAGTGTATGTGCAGCAATCTCAATGGACTAAGGTTACCCAAGCAGCAGTTCATTGTACTAATAAATGTCTAGAAGCTAATGACCACCATTTTGAGCACCTCTTATAATTGTAGAAGCCAACGGTAACTTGTATTAATCTCAAGATTTCACAATAAATTTAGTATTAAAATATTTATAGAGGTTTTTCTTTTCCTGAAGTGTTTATTTTGGCAGACTATATCTACACTTATGTGTGTGTGTGTGTGTGTGTGCGCGTGCATGTGTATTAGTTTCTCATATAAGAGAAACCATATGATATTTAAGTTTGTGTATGACTTAATTCACTTAACATTATGTTCTCAAATTGCATCTACTTGCCCACGAATGGCTCAAGTGTATCTTTCTTTCTGGAAGAGTAGTACATCATTGTGTACAAATATCACCTCATCTTTAACCATTCATCTGTTGATGGACATATGCATTGTTTCCAAGATCTAGCTATTATAAAGTCTGCTGCTAAAAAACATGAGTCTGCATGTTCTGTATCCCTGTAATGTGATAACTTTAACTCTTATGGGAAAATACCTAGAAGGGGAAAAGCTGAGTCAAATAGGAATTTCTTTTTTTCTTTTTTTGGTACCAGGGATCGAACTCAGGACCTTGCATTTCAGAGGCAGGCAGCGGAACCAATGACCTAAATCCCCAGCTCAAATAGGAATTTCTATTTTTAGTAAAACTTGAATTCTATACCGAATGAAAATACCAAAGATGGGGCCTGGGATTTATTTCAGTGGCGCTGCACTTGCCTGGCAAGCACAAGGTCCTGAGTTCCATCTCCGATACTAGAAAAAAAAACCCAAAGATGAAAGTGAGATTCTTAGAAAAAACAAACAACAAACATTTAATGCCTGAATAGAAACTAAAAGAAAGGAGATAAAATCCAAAAGGAATAAGGAAACAGACAAAAGGAATTCAAAGTAAAGTGACAAATATTAAAGATAAAAAAATAAAACAAATGGATAAAAAAGGACAAAAGAAGAAAAAGGGAAGGAAAAAATAATACACACACATATAGACACACACTTATGTACAAATATTTCAAGAAAATTCCTTCAAATTAAAAAAATACTTCAAATTACATACCAAAAAGTATACTAAATACTTAAGAATATGGACGCAGGATAATCAACACCAAGACACAGTCAAGTAAAATAACTTGGTGTTGGTCCAAGGTGGAATAACAAAGAGGACTTAGGTCATTTAAACATTTAAAAAAAACAGCCAACCAGACAAAACACATGAAACAACAATTTCAAGACCCTAGACATCAGGATATATAGGGCTGTAATCCCAAAACAAATGTAGTAGGTCTACAATTACAACCAGCTAATTACCTAAAGAAAGTGCCCTGGCCAAGACAAGGAGAATGAACCCAGGAGAACTTCAGGCAGTTCCTCCAGTTAAGGAACACAGCTGACAGGGTCAAGGGAAATCAAAGTGGCCAGAGTTAATAAGATAGAGTACTGAAGAGGAAAGAGCTGCACAAAGAAACTAGAAATATAAAGGGGACTTTCCTGGAGTATGGAGAATGCTGGTCTGCAAATGAAACTACCCAAGACTCAGAAAAGAATAATCCAAGATGATTAGAAGGAACAGGTTCAGCCCTCACACAAGGCCAAGAATAGTACTATTCCTCTGCTAGACAGGAAAAACACTAATGCTCCATTGCACAATGGACAGAACACCAGAAAAGCTCATGCCTCAGTAATGGGGAAAACTGTAATTAGTCCTAGATTAAATACTTTTCTGATTCTGATTAACAAATCTTAAAATCAAGGTCCAAGGGAATCAAATTGTTTCCAAGCAAATTAACTATGTCCCAGAACAAAGCTCAAAAATATTTATGGGAATACAAATATATCAACAATATAAAATTCACAATGTTTCATTCACTCAAAGATGACCAGACATGTAAGAGCAGGAATATATGAACTACTTCACTGCCTGAAAACTAGTAAAGGAAAGAAGCAATCATTTATCCTGCATGTATTTATAGAACAATTTTAACAAATAGTAGAAAGAAAGAACAGCTCTAAAGTATTTCTACTAATAAATTGACAGGACTGGAGATTTAGCTTAGCGGTTCCACTGCCTGCCTCACAAGTGCTAGGGCCCGAGTTCGATCTCTAGTACCAAAGGAAAAAAAAAGAAGAAAAATAAAAATAAAAAGAAATTTAACAGATGTAGACAATGAACAACAGCTATAAATGTCATTAAAAGTGAAAAAACTAGATTTATATGCCTCCAGTGGAAAACAAAAATACCACCACCTATCTACTGACAACAGATTGAAACAGAATTCTTTGAGCCTTTGAATCCAAAGACCAAGTTGCAGGAAACACAAGACAGAGAGAGGAATATACTGAACTTGTACCATGAATATGAGTCCATGATCAACAAAATAAAGACTGTGGTAAATTTACAAATCCTATGACTAAAGTTCAACAGCAAATTTTAATAAGAAAGAGATGGAATATTAGCTTCTAGTTGAAAGCAAATTTAAAGGGATACCTTTAAAATCTGAATGGCCAATCCTGACCTAAACTGTTTAGGAAGGCTTATATGACTAATAAAATGATAAAGAAATGCAAGAAAGTGATGACTATAAACTAGGATAAAAGAGTTAGTTTTACAGGATAAGTCAGCTAAAACTGGGGTGGGCCACATGGAATACTAATCCATAAATAATACTAATCCATAAAAAGAAACTCAGTGCTGATACATTCTGCAACATAGATAAACACTAAAAACTTGACCGGGGCCAGGGATTTAGCTCAGTGGTGCTGTCTCCTGCCTGGCAAGCACAAGGTCCCGAGTTTGATTCCCAGTACCAAAAACAAAGACAGAAGCCAGTCATAAAAAGTTGAATATTGCATAATTCACATACACTGCTGGTGCCAAGGGAAGGGGAAAAAAGAGGATGGAGGCCCTAGAAATCAGCATAGTTTCTCTGTGAGAGTGATTGAATGTTCTAGAATTAGTAAAAACTGTACAACCTTGAAAATAACTAAAAAGCTCTGAACAGTATACTTTAAAATGGAGAATGTTACATATGTAAATTATATCTCAATTTTTTAAACTATTGAAATAGGCCTTTAAATAAAAAGGATGGGAATGTCGCTTAGTGGTAGAGCATTCGTCCAGTATATATGAGGCCCTGTCTAGGTTTAATTTCCCAGCAGAGGAAAAAAAAGCTTACTAGAAATAAAAAAAGGTCACTTCATAATGAAAAGTTCAATTTACTAGGAAGAAATAATTCCAAATTTGTACATTCCCCTAATAATGACAACTAAAAAATATAAAGCAAAAACTGACAAAACAGTTGATAAATGAAAAAAAAATCATAGAATGTATTTTCAATATCCATTTTTCTGCAACTGAAAGAACAGGAAGATAAATGGATGAGGTGGTGAAGGAACTCAGAGAGCACAGTAACTGCACAATATCCATTATTTTAATGTGTTGTACAACAATTACAAAAATTCACTAATAAAGCAAGACTCTTTCTTTCTTAATGGTCCACAAAGTTAAATGTGGACTATATAGTCTCTGCCATAATTATTCATCCCACCTTTTGTAATGTCACCAATGGGCTGGGAGTTCTTTTGCTCAATTTAGATATGAATCACAAATTGGTAAAGTGCAACTTTCTTAATGTGAGTGTCTCCAGGCTTTGAGTGCCAGAAGTTCTTGGCTCTTAGTGTCATACCTCCAAGATTTGAGTGCCAGTGCCTCTTAGCTATTAGTGTGAGCTACTGGTGTTACAGTTCCTTGTAGTTCCCAGCTGCTTCTATCAGCTCATCAGTCAGGACTGCCAGTACCTTAGAAGCTTTTTGGAGCTCTTCTAGCTGTTTCCACTGTCTGGGGCTCTTCTGTTAGTCTCCATAGGTCTCTGTGGGTCTCCACAGGTCACCACAAATGAGCTTAGACCTGGTCTGGGCTGTTTGCTGCTCTCCCACTCTCTAGACCTCTTTAGGGCTAATACCCCTTCTTGTTACCAGTTCTTTCTTAGTATGATCTGCTCAGACCACTCTGAGAAAAAAATAAGAAGCAGTCAATGGAAACATGTGAATAAGGCTTTTACTGGGGCTTGTGCTGCAGCAAAGGGATGCAGTACACAGGAAGTAGTCCTTCCTGGACTGATGCAAAGACTGCAAGAAAATTTGGCTTATACAGTCTCCTGCATTTCACAGACCTATTTTGGGACTTTCAGAGTAAGTGGCAGAGGAGATAGGGTCATCTGGTATGGTTGCAAGGCTGAGTCATGTGGAATATGTCTGTGTTTTGAGCCTGTTGTAGCTAAAGCAAATACCTCCCAGAGCAGCTGTGGGACATCTAGAACAGCTTTAGCTGTCATGGTGACCATGTAGATGAAATTCAAGAGAAGCAGCTGCTTGAATGACACTTCTCTGATTCCATGGAAATGGCAGGGCTGAAGTCATGACTGCCACCACTTTCAAGTTTTCAGGAAAGAAGTCAGTACTGATTATGGCCCATTAGGATATGGCAACTTATGGGACAATGGTAGTGTGGGTCCTGACCCTCTCCAATTTTTGCCTGTCAGCTGGGGCCCTCTGCTGCTCTTCAGAGAATTGTCTGGAGCAACCTGGAGTAAGAACAGAACCTCACAGCTGTTGGCCACACTGTGGCTCCTACCAGGGCTACAAGAGTAAGCATGGCCCAGAAGACAACCAGAGAGGTTACAGGAAGTCACTGGAGTGTCAGGTGAGCAACAGGTCATGCTCAGGTCATCCTCAGGTCAGCAAGTGGGAAAGGAGTGCACACTGTTAGGGAGATCATACACCCTCTGGCCTCAGAGAGAAAAGAGAAGGTTGGGCCTTGATTTTCTATCTCAGTAGGATTAAATCAGCCATAGGCAATACATAAACTAGTAGGCATGGCTGTGTTCCCATAAAACTTATCAAAACAGGTGCCTGGCCTATCGGCAATTCAGCAACATTTTTAAATACCATGAGTCAAAATAAAAAAATACAAATGAGAAAAAGTGCTGAATGAAAAAATAAAAGATTAATAATAGATCTTATGTGATGCAGCCAAAATCCTGAGAGAAAAAAACTATAGCCTTCAATTAGAAAAAGAGTAGAAAATAAGAAAGGTTGAAAGATCAATGACGTAAGCCAAGAGTAGGCAAATTACAACCCCAGTATTAAATCCAAACTATCTTCTATTGTTGTAAATACCATTTCATTGGAACACAGCCTCACCCTTTGTCTACATATTGTCTATGACTGATTTCCTGTCACAAAAGCAAAGGTAACAAGTAGTTGCAACAGGAAACACAATGACCTAAAAGCCAAGTATATTTACATCTAGCACCTGACATAAGAACCCATCTCAAAATGTAAGAAAAATACTGAAAAGTAAACCAAAATACAATTTTTAAAAAGCACAAATTAATGAAATAGAAGAGCATACCAAATGAAAAATAAAATGTAAAATTGGTTCTGTGAGAACACCAATAAAACTGATAAATCTCCGATGAAAATAATAAAGAAAGAAAGCATATGCACAAATAACCAAGAGAAGGCTGTAAAGTCTTAAGTACAGATCCTGAAGACCTTCACTATGCAGGGTAATAGTTACCAGGCAGGTATGGCTATTGAGAACTTAGGCAACAAGTCTGAAAATGGCTAGTCTGAAAGTGAGGACATGCAATTTGAAGACTTAGCATATAAAAAGAAAATACACAATAGAGTATCTAAACAATTTTATACAGATTATGTGATAATACTTTGGAAATATTAAATACATTATTATTAAATAAAATACAAAATTAATTTCATCTCTTTAAAAATTTTAAATTTTAAATCACTTAAGTGATTCTCATGTTTTTAGTATCTATATACCACAGATACTAAAAAAGACTCTTGGAGGAAATTACGATTACATAACAATGAGCTGACGATTTATAACTGACAAATTCTTTGAGAAATATAACTAAACATACTGACACAAAAAGAAATAGAAACTCTGAATAACTATTAATAAAAATGAATAGATAATTGAAATATGACTAAAAAAGAAAATATAACCTCTGATGACTTTATTGGTGAAATCTATCAATCTTCTAAGGAAAAAGTAACACCAATCTCAAAATATTTCAGGGAAATATTTGCAAAGTTAATGAACACTTGCAAAGTTATGAAGCCAGTAAAACCCTGATACCAAAATCTGACAAGGACAATGCAAGAAAGGAAAGACACAGGCCAATCTTCCTGATTTATTTTGACATAAAAATTCTATATAGAATTTTATTTTTTAAAAATCCAAGAATATATTAAAAGGATAATATATTACAATCAAGTTGAATTTATTCCAATAATATAAAAATGGCCTACGGGTATAATGCCATTCATCACATTAACTGAAAAAAAGAAAAAAATTATATCATTACCTCAATAGAAAAAGCAAATATAAAACTCAGCCTATGTTCAGCTAAAATACTTGAAGTAGGAATACAGGACAATTTCTTAAGTGCATAAAAGGGATCTATTTTTTTTTTACATTGTGCCTCACCATACAATTAAATGCATAAATTGTATAAAATTTATATAATGGCATACCCCTTACGAATAAAAGAGAATGCTGAAAGGGTGTGGTAAGAAAGCTGATGGAGGTAAAAATGATCAAACTGTATGTGAATCTGTCAAAATGAAACCCATTAATCTGTATAACCAATGAAAGAGTGAAAAAAGGAGAATAATTTAGTTTGTATAGCAATAAAGATCAATTTTTAAAAATTACGGTGAGTGAAAGCCAGAACCAAGAGCATGTACTAATGGAATTCATTCATTTAAAGTTCAAGACAGCAAAACTAATCTATGGTGATATGGAGTGTTGAGAATAACTGGAAAAGGATATAGAAAATTGATCTGTATTTAGTCCACAAATATATACATGGTTCAGAATTCAGTCTATATCTTTAAGAGTTATTCATTTTAGGGGCCAGATATTTGGCTCAGTGGTTCTGCCACCTGCCTCACAAGTTCAAGGTCCCACGTTTGATCCCCAGTACCAAAAAAAAAAGTTATTCATTTTATTCTATGTGAGTTATAATTGAATAACTCAATTTTTAAAGTACAGATAAATCATATTGAATGTTAAAATTCTGAACATTTTCCCTCCAAAATAGAGAAAAAGGTAAGAATTCCTGCCATCATCAATCTCAATTTACATTATACTGTCTTAGCCAATATAGTAAGAACAAAAAAGGAAGACTTAAAGATTAAAGGGAAAAATAAAACTCTTATTTGCAGACAATATAACTGTGTGTGCAAAAAATACAAAATGACCTGGGCACAGTGGCACATGCCAGTAATGCCAGCACTGGGATGGCTGAGGCAGAAAAATCACCAGTTTAAGATCAGCCTGGGCAACTTAGCAAGTCCATGTCTTTTTTAAAAAGAGCTGAGAACACAACTCAGTGTAGAGCACCTCTAGTTTGATCCCCAGTATGCGGGGGGCGGGGGTGCTAAAGATAAATTACTAGAATTAGTAAGTTAACTTAGCAAATTTTCTGGATATGACATCCAATTTAAAATTTAACTGAATTTCAACATATTTAGAAATATTTAGAACATAAAAATCCAACCACAATAACAAAGAACACGAAATATCCAGGACAAATCTAATGAAAATAAACAAGATTTTCTAGAGATACTTACAATAACTGAAAGTGACAAAAGACCTAGATTAAATCAAGGAATGTGTCATGTATGTGGACACTAAATGTAAATAATCAAATCTCCTCAAATGTACTCCAGCCCAATGATACTCCAATCAAAATCCTAGCAGTTTGTAAAAATAAATTAACCCAATTAAAAAATTTATATGAAATTACAAGGCATAAAAACAATCAAGAAAACATTTTAATAATATCAAAATGAGAACAACAGTAGATACCAGAACTTATAAAACTTCTAAAGCTTTGGCCACTCAACTGAACTTGTATTGCTATAAAGATAGAAAACAGATCAGGAAGGGACTCATGCATACACTGACACTTGATTAATGAAAAGTGACACTGCAGAAAAGTAGAAAAAGGATGATCTTTTCCATGAATAGTGCAAGTCTACCGAAGATCCATATGGCAAAACAATACTGAGCCCTATTCTTTAAACCACACCAAAAAAATCAATTACCAGTCCATTTTGGAACAGCATGTGAAAGGAAAAATTAAGTTTCAAAACTTATATAAGACAACACAGGAGAAAAATCTTTAAAAATCTCTAGAATAGGGAAAGATTTTTTTAAAATTGAATATAAAAAGCACTAACTATAGTGTGATAAACTAAAAATGTAAAATTGATATTGTGTAATAGGAAAAAAATGTCTAAGGGAAGTGGGAAGGGTAAGGGAAAGCTAAGAAGGGAAAAGAAAAAAATAAGAGAAAAGTAAAAAAATGGAAACAAAGTCCCTGTAAATAGGGAAAGGTGGAGGGGGTGAAGTGAGGGGACAGGAATGGGGAAAAAATAAGAACCAAGATATATCATGTAAAGGTACAAGATCCCAATGATGAATATAACTGTACTGCATACCTAAAATGTACCAATAAAGAAAAAAGGGGAGAAAAAAAGCACTAACTATAAAGAAAATTACAAATAATTTTTTTTTTTTTGCATGGGGATCAAACTCAGGACCTTGTGCTTGAGGCAGGCGGTGACCATTGAGCTAAATCCCAGGCCCTGAATAATATTAATTTTTAAAGTGCAGAAAGATACATCAGAATAGAAGATAATTGTAACATATAAGCAAAGGGCTTGTACCAAAGATACCTAAAGAACCCCTTAAAAAGAACAAGATAGCCAAATAGTAAGTATATTAAAAGGTGCTCAACTTCACTAGTAATCAAGAAAAGGCAAATTAAAATCAAAACGAAAAACACTACACAATCACTCAGAATGGAAAAAAAATTTTGAAATGCTCTGTTGCTGAGCTATATCCCTGCCCAGAAAAGATTTTTAATACTACATGTTGATGAGGATGTGGAGTTAGAGGAACCCTCACACATCGATAGGAATGCAAACTGGTTCAACCACATTGGAAAAGGTGTTGGAGTTTTATGCTAAAGTTAAACATACACATATACTATGACCAGGCAATTTCACTCCTAAGTATATATATCAACCTAAACAGGAGTATGTATACACCAGATATATTCACAATGTTATAGCTGCACTATTGGAAATACATAAAACCAAGGGGAAAATCTCTACAGACTGTAGAATGGATCAACTGGGGCATATTCATAAAACAGAATACTATATCACAACGGTGGCAAACCTACGGCACATGTGCTACCGTAGCTGTTTGCATCAGTGAAAGGTTCACCATCACTGCTATAGAGCAATGAAAATGAGCAAACTATAGGTTTACAAGAATAATCTTACAAACTTAATGGCGAGCAAAAGATACCAAGTAAAAACTTAAATATAATCATGACTTCATTTATATAACACCATTTATATAATTGCATTTATATATGTTCATAAATAGGTGAGATGAATAACGCTACTGAAGGGAAAGTAATGGTTCTCTTTAGGAAAAACTGAGGGAGTGATGACCAGGAGGCCACAAAGACTTAAAAGATCAGTATTGTATCTGCTGGCCTAGTTGGAATTCTGTGGATGTTTTAATTTTGTGTTATCATCAAGCTGTTAACTTACATCTGTACATTTTCCTGCGGTTTTTTTTTCTAATTTTTATGTTGTAAAAAGTTTTTCTAAAAATAAAAACAAAAATGATTAGCTGGAAAAAATTAGGATCCTACATGTTTTGGCAGCCAATTTTCTCCTCCATCAATCCCTTAGGGGAAAATGTGAAACTTCCTTTAAAGATCAAATGAGGACCCTGCTAATTCCTAATCACTAGGACATCCTCTGAGCTTAAAAGGCATAATATATGGTTTTCAGAAATAGGTTAGCACAAAGTGTCATCATCAGCTTCACTAGCATTGAATATGCTGAATGTGCTTCCATGTTTGATTTAACTATTTAACTGGGAGTACAAAAAATAGCCAATGTAGTTTTCCACACCTCAGCTTTCAAGTAAGCATATAAATGAAATTCACCTTTCATACTTTAAAAGATCACGTGTATTAATAACTCACAACAATGGTTCATAAAACCATGCTAAAGCAGAATACAGCCGTTCGTTTTTTATCACTACTGTTAAAATATGCAATTGATTTTTATACTCAACATAAATTGAAATATTTGAAGTTCCTTTGCCAAGAGAAAAACATATTAAAGAAATCAGCTACTTCAAAATTTAGCAAGTACTAAAAGAAGTTAATTTATTCAATACATAAAGATCTCAACAGAGTAATAAAGCAGTCATCGTTTACTTAGTTTTACTGTGTGCCGGGCAGTTATTAAAATGTTAAGAAACTGACTTTACCCTCACAACAACACTATGAGGAAGATAGGATTATTTTCCCCATTTTAGAAACGAGGAAACTCAAGCTTAGAGAAGTCAAATAATTTGTATAAATCACACATTACATGCAGGAGACATTAAATCAGTTCTTTTTGGTGTGAAAGATCAGTTTTCTATTTTCTATTTTATGTCATTTTTTCTTGTAAAATTTTGAACCTGAAGACCATGAAGGGCAGAGAATAGACACACATATATGAATACATAAAGGTTTAAAACTGCACATAGCCACAAGCCCCCAGTATAGCATAGCACCCGAACAGAGCTTAGGTACGCTGCAAGAAACAAAACGGACTTCTCAATGATAGCCGAGCAAACCAAAGCACTGCATATAGCAAGTCTACAAAGCATTAACTGGATTAATTAGCAAGGGATTTGAGAAGCAGCTTGGAGCTAGGAAACCAAAACACTAAATTGTTTAAATACTTTGGCAAAAGATCAAGGTTTCTAGGCAGCACTGGGTCTCTTTCCATCCCTTTCGTTCCATGTTTTAACACATTTAACCTGTCTGAGGTACTTTTTCATGAGATATGAATGACACTGTCAAAATACCAAAAAGAAAATAGAATTTAAAAAATATACTTCAAGCTGTTACCAATTCTGCCAGCATGCAAGAGCCCAAGCAACATTAATTACAAATCAATTGCTTAGGACATAAACAGCTCTTATCACTGGTAAACCCTCCATCTAAAATAACTTGCTTTATAGGGGGGAAAAAAAGCAAATGTCTCTGCTATTATATTTGGTGAATTAATCAACACAAAGAAACAAAATAAAATGCACCAAATAGCAAACGAGAAAAAGGAATCCTTGCTAGATGAACGCCTGGAATGCTACAAGGACAACACTGTCATTTAGAAATAATGAAGAGGAAGTGTTCTGTGTAGGGACACTTGCAAAATGGATTTCTGGTTTCCAGGAAGTAAGAATTTTACAATGTGACTGATTTTTTACAAACACAGACGGCAGCAAAATGATAAAAGAAAGCTTCAACTATTCAATGATAGAGGCAGGGTGGGAAAGGAAGAATCTGTTGTACTTCCACTACACTGCAGTTTCGTGATGGTCACTCACTTTCATCATAAACCCATCATCACACACAAATATTCAAGAATAAATTCACAAATCAAAGGGGGAAAAAAGAACACCTACACACTGTTAATGGTACTGCAAATTAGTACAGCCATTTTGCAAAACATTATGTATGGCAAACGTGCAAAAAAAGAAAAGGATCAAGAAATGGATGGGGACAGGAAAGGGAAAGTGGATGAAAAAGGAACTCAGATGTATATACATGTACCCACTCCCCAAGGTGAATGTAAACATTATGTGCTACAGACATGTACTAATAAACAAAATGAAGAGAAGAGAAGAGAAGAG
>NW_022900948.1:39479843-39558475 GCF_012274545.1 Fukomys damarensis
CAAAATGAAGAAGAGAAGAGAAGAGAAGAGGAATTACCAGATGATCTACTAACCCCGCTTTTGGTTATACATCCAAAGGACCTGAAATCAGTTGTCAAAAAAATACCTGCACTCTCATGTTCATTGCAACATTTTTCACAATAGCCAAGATATGGAAACAATCAAAGTGGCTATCAATGGATGATTAAATTAAAAATGTAGCATAGCCAGGCTATGGGCCTAGCTGTTAAGAGGCCATGGTAGGATTATCATAAATTCAAAGCCAAACTGGGCAATTTAGTGAGAACACATTTCAAAACAAATTTAAAGAATTAAAAAATAAAAAGAGCTGGGGATTTGGCCCAGTGCTCCTTAAATTCAATCCCAAATACCACGGGGAAAAAAAGCCGTATATACCCAGTGGAATATAATTCAGCCTTATACAGGCCAGCATTTACAACAGCACAGGTAAGCCTATATAACGTTATGCTAAATAAAGAAACCAGGCATAGAGAGACAAATATGATCCCATTCATCTGTAGGGTCTAAAGGAGTCAAACTCAAAGAAATACAGAAGAGAATGGTAGTTACCAGAAGCTGGAAAAGAAGGGAGGGGCCAGGACAGAGGAAATGGTAGACACAGGGTGAAAAGTTTCCACAAGATAAGAAGAGCAAGTTCTTCTCATCTGTTGCACTGCATGATGACTATAATTAATAATACTATATACTTCAAAAGAGCTAGAAAAAAGAACTTTTAAAACTCTCACTGAAAAGAAATGATAAACAATTGCAGATATGAATATACTGATTAGCCTGATTTAATCATCCCACAATGGCTGGGGATTTAGCTCAGTGGTTCTGGCGCCTGCCTCAAAAGCTCAAGGACCCGAGTCCAATCCCCAGTACCACAAAAAAACAAACAAACAAACAAATCATCCCACAATGTACACAGTCATTGAAACACCACATTATACCCATCAATATATACAAGTGTTGTCAATTAAAACTTAAATTTAAAAAGAAAATTAAAGGGTCCATCTACACCTTGCCCCAAAATTACTAATTTCCCTTATTCTTTATCTTGGTATCTTTGAATTTTCCTCTTAAATTCCACAAGAGATTAGAGAAAACCTAAATACCTTTCTATAGCAAAACCTTGCAAAATGCCAGTCCTTCACAAAACAACATTCCTGCTCCAGGCTTTATTCATCCCAACTGAGGGCAAATAAATACAAGGACATTGACAATTTCTCATCAAAATACATTCTGATTTCCTCTAACTGTAACAAGTTTCCTATGAATGTTAGGTATGAAAGCAAGCAGAGTTTCTGCCATCAAGCCTGGCAGAGAAGGGAGGGCAGGGCATTTCTCTGTCTCCACCACTGAAATGAATAAACCCTAACTTGTTGAGTTGAAGATAAAAGATGGTATGTGTGAAGTATCAAGCAGGGCATCTGACACACACTACATGTTCCATAGTTACTATTATTTCACACTGTATCTGGATACTTGGTATGTTGAGTTTCAAAGATAATATGATTTTTTTCTGAACCAGAAACTGAATGGAAACTGCATAAACAAGTCACTTGCAAATTACAGTAGGGTACTGTATGTTGATCCTGAACAAAATTTACTTCAGTATGTCGTATGTCAAGGGATTAAGTGTTTACGACACTCTCACATCTATTGTGCATCTTCCCAAAATAGGAGGAAAAGCAAACAGGCAATAATACCACTGGGTTCACAAATGAATTAACAAAACCAAAGGAACTGAGGGAGTGAACAGTGTACAGAAGCTTCATATACATTTCCTGACTACTGATCTTTCATTTACTAGGGTGAGCTGCCCATAAGAGGGGGCAAAGCTCATATAAATTAATTTTTCCAATAAAATTATATACAAAGAGCAAAAATATGCTTAAAAAGAAAAGAGCTAATATATTTTTAATAGAATACAGATATTTAATAAAATACTAAAAGAAAAGTGTCCCAAAATGTGGTTAGGTAAAAGGTATTATAGTTTGAGCCTAAGTTTTTAGTATTTTATATCACAGGAATTTTTTTTTTCTTTTTTTGGAATCAGGGTCTCACCACGTAGTTGAGACTGACGTAGAACTCACTATGTAGCCCAGGCTGGTCTCAAACTCACAGTGATCCTCCTGCCTCAGCCTCCCCAGTGCTGAGATTACCGGCGGGCGCCACCACGCCCAGACTATATTACAGGATTTTTAAGTAACAATATAACACACTATTCATCTCAAATTTGAAGAGATACTAAAGTACCATTGCATACAAATTTTTAGACAGGTATAGTTTTTAAATTTAAATTCTTATAAATAAACAAGGAATTTATTTGTATTATAAAATGCACCATACTTTTTAAAAAGACATTTCCCTTCTGTTTCACATAACAGTGGCTAATTTATAAAAATAGATAATATAAAATGTTCTAGAATATTTATTGCATCAAAGAGCTACAATGGTATTTCTGCTATGTTCTACAGTTCTCTTAGAAAACATTTATTGAATATGTACTATGAGTTAAGGCACTCTGAATACCTCATATCATTACATTTCTTATGCTGTTAAATTCTCAAAATAATAAAATAAGTAGGAGGTAATTCTATAGTACTGATTAGAAAAATGACATCCAAAAGGTTAAGTTCTTTGTCTGAGTCAGTTTACTGGCCATCACCAAGGTTCCAGATTTAAACTGTTAATCATAAAGCCTGTGCTTCTTATACTATGCATTTTGTTTTCCTATGTTCTTCATAATTAAAGTAAAAGGATACACCACTTCCCTACATCCACAGACAACAATACCTCAACACTCAAAAAAGACACTCCACAATCCCCCGCAACCCGTCTGCTCCTAAAAAGCCCATGAATCTCAATAAACCAGGTCAGGTAAAAGGAGAAAACATTTCAAAATAATCTTATCGCCGTCAGCACAACCTAGAAGCAACAAGGTACTGTTATCCAGGGGTAAAAACTATGGATACAAACACTATCCATACATAGCTTTTCTGAAAATTGAAAAATTATTTTAAAATTATTTTTCAAAAGTACTTAAATCTGCAAGCACAATTTGGGAAACCTAACTCTATCAATGGCAATCTTATCCCAAATCTCAAGGTTAGAACCTCTCTTTCTCCCAAGAAAAGGCAAAAATTAAGAAAGCTGCTCAAATGTAAAGATCAAGAAAAACGTTAGCCTACTCTTACCTCAAGTAACATGACAATATGGTAGCATATAACACACATACAAATGCAACCTCAACGTTGTTCTGACATTCTCTTTATCAATCACCTGTTAATTCATATCACAGAAACACATATTGTGGCAAAAGACTGTAAGATATCTTCTGTTCCTCATGCCAAGCCTCCAACATGTAACTTGTACAATCTATCATCACACAGTTTATTACTGGCTGTATCAGTTTAAGGAAAGTTTACTTAATGTCTGTGCCTTGGTTTGTACCACCTGTAAATGGAAACAATAATTCATCTCTAATGGGCTCCAAGAAGGAAAAGAACATACACAACTACATGTATACATGTGTATGTATGTATACTTATACATGCTCACCCGTATATGTGAATGTGTGTGTATTATTACTCAAATAGCTCAACAAGTGTTAAATTGTAACTGTTCTCTCAGGTATCTCTTGCACCTTGATCCATTTTAATATAATAGTACTTCCTCATCCTAAAACTCCTACTAGGCAGCTAAACTTCAAATAATACCAAACCCTATGCATGTGCAATGTTTTTCCTATGCATACATACCTATGATAAAGGTTAACTTATAAATGAAGCACAGCTGGAGGTTAACAATAACTAGTAAGTCAATAGTGACACTATATTGTATAACAACGCAAGTGCAGTCTCTTTCACTTGAAAGAGTGACAAATATTAATATTTTCTGACTGCAGTTGACAGTGGGTAACTGAATCCAAGAAAAGTAAAACTGCAGATACGGGAGGGGCAGCAATGGTACTCAATCACAACAAAAATGATAGTCGGGACGGTGATACTTCAGGAATAGCTGCAGACCACTAGTACTTTAACTGTGTTATTAAAAATTTTTAAATGCTGACAAAGAAAGAGCTGCAATGAATCAAACCCAAAAACTGTAAAAGAAAAAAGTCTTTGAACTGCATCAAATATTTATTCCTCCAGGTACTCAGTATGTTACCAGGAAAGAATATCCAAATAGGGCCAGGGATTTAGCTCAGTAGTGCCACCCCTTGCCTCACAAGTACAAGGTCCCAAGTTCTATCCCAAAATAACTAAATTTCTTTTTATTTCTAATCTCAGCTTTCTTATATAGTTGTAAGTGAAATCTTAAACCAAATGTAATGACAAGATCCAATTATGGATTTAGACCTTTCAAGAGCCCTACTTCAGAAATCTCATGCCAAGCTGGGTGTGGTGGTATATACTTGTAATCCCAGCACCAGGGAGGCTGAGGCCAAAGGATCACTGAGAGTTCAAGGCCAGCCTGAACTACATAGTGTGACCTTGTCTCAAAAAACAAAAACAAAAAAAATCTCATTCCAAAATAAAATCATGCCAACTGTCCTCCCTGGCATCATCCAAACTTTCCCATCATTTCTTCAGTTTGCAAATATTGTAGGTGATGGACATACATTGTTATCAATGAGGAAGTTCTTAGCACATAAAGTAGAAATTATGTTCTTAAGAGTATTATTCTGACCATAATATCTGGATGACCCAGGTTTGGCTGGGCCACATGCTGGGATCAGCCTTCTCTTCAGTGGTGGGGATCCAAGCTTGAAAGATCATATAGACCACTTTGAACCATTACGAAAATAAGAAATGGCAAGAAAAAAAAAGCCAGTGAAGAAAAAAGTGAGAATCAGAAAAGCCATGATAAAAAAGATGTCACCCTTGCCCATGAATTTCCAGTTCCACTTTGCCCTCATGAAGCCCAGCTGCATTTTCCTTCCTGTCCTTCACTGTACAACAGACCCCTCTACTTCCAACTTTGCCCTTTCTAAACTAGTTTTAGTGAAATTCCACTTCTTCCATTTAAAACACCCTTAACATGAAAACTAGCCCACTGCCTGCTACAAAGAAAAAATTCAACCAAACACATTAGAAAACAAAAACAGTGATATAAACCTTATCAAATACCTGATGAGCATTCCCTTAGTTACACGTCCCTCAACAGGCCAAATTTCCCTTCATCCACTAACCAAATAACTGTTAAGGAAATAAACAGTATCTGACACAATACATTATTCGAACATCATTTGTAATAATTAGGCATTCAAAGCTTAGTCAAAGAACAGCTCTGTAGTTCATAGTTTTTAAAAAATCAAATAATTTAGAATCATGTGAAGAATTCCACCTTACAGCACATTCACTCATTCTTGTACAAATACAATCTGTCTATCAACATATTAACATTTCAATCACCCTTGCTTTTTTCATAACTGGGAGAAGCTGTCTTCATTTATTCCTATTGCGCATCTACCACCTATGAATTATTTCTGAGGCTAAACAGTAAAATTGAATTTAAATCCAATTAAACGAGAAATAGAAACTATTTCAAAAATAGATGTAGGACTTTGGTTCTAGTTATATACTCCCAAATATTACAAATATAGTCTTCAACAGCTAATTTACTTTAAACTGAAAATAATTTTCTGTGAATTAAGTTGTTATAATAGTTGGAAATGAAAAACCAAACCCATGTTTCAAAGATTTTTTTCTTCATATTTATTTTTATTTTTTAAGAATCCTTGATCAATTTGTATTCCTGGAGTAAAAACATCTACCATTCCAAAAAAAATTTTTAAAGTTTTCTTTAAGCATCCCTTTAAGGCACTGACCATAAATGGTGTAATTTGCCCTGGACATCATTAAAACGTTAAGTTAATGAGGATTCAGCTGAAAACAGAAGGAATGTAACCTATTTTCAGGCAAAAGTTCTAACATAGCAATCAGAGGAAAAAGCTCTTTGATGTTTCTTTGTCTCTTCTCATTAATTTTTTTTGGTCTAAAAAAAAAAAAGACTTAAAAAAAAGCACAAAAGTTTAAACATGATAATTATAAGAGCGCTCCAATGAGGTTATTAGAATTTTTTTCATGAGATAAACAAGAATCAGTCATATATACATGGTGATAACACCACCTACCTGGCAGAGCTGTTATAAGGTTTAGATATATTGTAAGTAAAGTATGTAGCGGAATAACTGACACATAGAAAGTACTCCCTAACATTCTCTCTCTTTGTCCCTCCCCAGGGGCCTAGCACAGTACCAATACAAGAACAGTACTCAATGAGTGGCCATCATTATTACCACATATGAAGCATTCATTTTTCCTACTGAAAAATTCACCATATTAACCCTCACCACCTTTCCAAGATTTATGCAAGACTCAGCACCTCCTGTCACTAGGCAGGTGGGGCATTATCCAAATAACCAGAATGGAGCAAATAGTCCCAAGTGACATTTTACCATATGAAGTGTCTGCACAGGTATAAATATATCTTCTCCAGTTTTATTGCCTCATTTTACAATTATATTACTAAAGAGCAAAACAGCATACAGAATATTAAGTGGCATTCTGCTGCTTGGAATTTCATCCCAAGGCTCCATTCAGAATAACAAATGTGGGAGCTATTTCATCTCTGCTCTATTGTGAAGAAAGTCATCACCTTTACTAGAATACCAGGACTCCCCTTCCTAAAATCCATTTTGTGCTAAGTGAAATCTTAAACCAAATGTGATAATTATCAAGAAGATGTCATTTTGGAAGTATTACAGCGCTTTCAGAAAGACCTTTCCCTACATTTGTTACTGTTTTGCCAATTCCACAATCCTAGTATACAAAGCAACATCTATCTTTAAAGGCCACAAGAATTTAGAATTTCTTTACCCAAACAACAAAATTTTAATTCAATAATCAATTATTTTAAATGTTAAGATGCTGAAATAATGTTTTTCTAAAAATTTTCATTTTAAAAGTATTTCCATATAAATCATCTCATTTTACTGGCTCATTCATTCCATAAATATTCATCAAATAATCTTAGTATTAAGCATGGGTTATACCATGGTAAACAGTGGGAGTTCCCAACCCTCACAGACTTTAAAGTGTAGTAAAGAAGCTCAAACAAACTAATAACCATACAAGTAACTCAATCAGAAGCTATGTTAAGTGCTATAAAAGCAAATAACATAAGAACAAGTATACTTTGGGAATCTAAAAAGGTTGCCCGGAGGGTATAATATCTAAGGTGAGATTTGAAGAAATGGGAAAACTGAAAAAAAAAAAAGAAGAAAAGAAAAGTGAAAAAGAATTTTAAGGTGGTGATAGTTGTGATAGAAAGAAATACCTAGTCTTTAAACACATTAGAGTAAATCAACCAAATTTTTCTGAATCACTAACTACAGAAGGTGTGGGAAGTGAGTGGGAAGTAGGCAACAAGGGTAAAGACAATAGATTTTTAGACTGCAAAATGGATTTTTTAAAATGTAACAGGCGCTAGAAGGAAATCAGATCTTCACTGGGGTTAAGAAGCATAGACCTTTTCCATTTTTGCATGCCTCTGAGACATCCAAACAGGTAGAGAGATCAGAGAAGAGTTTCATACCTCATTTACTTACTCAACATACAATTTAAAAACAACATTTTGTACCAGGTCCCACACTCCTCATTAAGAAAAAGGAGATGAACAAAATGCTGAGCTACCTTTCTAAAAAGAACAAGCACAACGACAGTATGTATGTTCACTGGAATTCAAGGAAGAGACAGTCTGCTTGAACAAGTAGGAAAGAATGCGTGAAGAAAATTATTTTGAAGATAAATGGCGATTCATGAAATAAAGCAAAAGAAAAAGCAGATTAGACCAAAGAACAGCATCTAAAAATGCTAATTAGTTTGCAGTGGCTCCAAGTATATTATTGAAATGTAAAAGAAACCATGAGGACTAAATTTACAGAAATAAAAAGGATTATAAGAAAATCTTACAAACAAATGTATTCCAAAAATCCAACAACTTAAGTGAACTGGACAAATTCCTAGCAAAATACAAACTACCAAAACTGACTCAAGGAGAAACAGAAATATAAATAGACCTGTAATAAGTAGGCAGATTGAATTATTAATTCTATAACTTCCCACAAAACACAACAGATGACCTTACCGGTGAACTCCACATTCTATCAAATATAATACCAATTCTTCATCAACTCTTTCAAAACACAGAATAGAAATAAAGAAAAACTTCCCAACTCATTCTGAGACCAGTATTTATTGATACTAAAAGCAAATTAATATATCACAAGAAAACTATAGAAATGCTAAAATCCTCAACAATACATTAGCAAACCAAATCTAGAAATACATAAGAACTGTATACCATGACTAAATATGACTTATCCTAAGAATGCAAGATTGTTTTAACACCCCAAAACATTAAAATAAACTATATCAAGAGAATGAACAAAAGCACATGACCATCTCGACAGACATTAAAAAAAAAAAAAAGCAACTGACAGAGCCTAACATCTTTTCATAATAAAATCCACAGAACAAATTAGGACAAGGACAAAACATCAACCAGGTAAAAAGGCATCTACAAAAACATTTTTTCATAAAAATCCACAGAACAAATTAGGACAAGGACAAAACATCAACCAGGTAAAAAGGCATCTACAAAAACATATAGCTAATATCATATTTGACGGTGAGAGAATGATTTCCTTTAAGGTCAGAAACAAGGCAAAGTACTTACTCCTATCATTTCAACTCAATATTGCACTGGAAGTTCTAGCCAGGGTAATTAGGCAAGAACAAGAAATAGAAGGTTAGCTAGAATGGAAAAGAAGAAGTAAAGCAATTTCTTTCTATTTGTAGATGACACGATTCTGTACAAAGAAAATCCAAAACATCTTCTTAAAAACATTTAGAACTAGTAAACCAGTTCAGTGTTGTTGCAGGATAAAAGATTAATACACAAAAATCAACTCAGTTTCCATATATTATCAATGACTGCATAAAGGAAATTCTGAATTCCAATTAAAGTAAAATCAAAATGAATAATATAAAATGAAGATAAACTTATGAAAATGGCAAAATTTATACTTTAAAATTTACAGTGATACTAAAAAATCCTGAGATTATCTGAACAAGTGGAGTGGTATCTTGTGTTAATGGATTAGAAGACTTAGTACTGTTAAGATAGCAATGCTCCCCCAAATAGATCTACACATTCAATTATCCCTATCAAAATCCCAGCTGGCCTTTTTGAAGAAATTGACAAGTTGATCCTAAAATTCATATGGAAACAGTCAAACAATCTTGAAAAGGAGAATGAAATTGGAGGATTCATACAATTCTATTCCAAATTTACTATGATGCTACAGTAGTCAAGGCAGTATAGCACTAGTAAAAGAATATGAACAGGATTAAGGGTCCAGAAATAAATACCAACAATTGTCAATTATAACAATCAACTGATTTTTAACAAAGGAGCCAAAACAATCCAATGGAGAAATAATAGACTTTTCAACAAGCAATGTTAAGGTAACTGGCTATCCATCCATATACAAAGAAGGAAGGCTCTTTTTTTTTTAAAATATACTCTAAAATCAACTCTAAATGAATCATGACTCAAATATAAGAACTACAACTATAAAAATCTTCAGAGAAAACATAGCAGTAAGTTTTCATAAGCTTAGGATGGACAATGGTTTCTTACACAAAAACAAAGTACAAACAACAAAAGAAAATAAACAACTTCATTAAAATTTTTAAATGTTGTGCTTCAGAGGACATTATTAAGAAAGGAAAAGTTAACCTACAAAATAAGAGAAAGTATTTACAAACCATTTATCTGATAAAAGACTAGTATGTAGAATAAAGAACTCAGTAATTTTTTTAACATGACCCACTCAATAAGGTGGCAAAGTATCTGAAGTGATACTTGTATTTCTCCAAAGATATACAAATGCCTAATAAGCACATAGAAAGATGCTCTACATCATTGGTCATTAGAGAAATGCAAATCAAAATCACAATGAGATATCAGGGTAGGTATAAAAGAAAACAAGGACAACAGCAAGAGTTAGAAGAATGTGGAGAAATTTGGAACCCGGATACAGTACTGGTAAGAATGTAAAATGGTGCAGCTGCTGTGGAAAACAACCTAGAAGTTTCTTAAATTAAAAATAGAATTACTATATGATCTAGCAATTCCACATCTGGCTAAATACCCAAAGGAATTGAAAGCAAAAATTCAAAGCAGATTCCAAACATTAAATGGTATTGTGTTCATTGCAGCATTGTTCACAATTGCCAAAGGTGAACACAACTGAAGCACCTACCAACAGATGAACAGATAAAAAATATGTAGTATATGCATATACTCAGCTATAAAAAGAAATGGTAGTTCAGATACCTGCTGTATGGTCAAACCTTGAAAACATTAAGGTAAATGATATAAACTAGACACAAAAGGATAAATACTGTATTATTTTACTGATATAAAGAACCTAGTTAGCTCAGTGGTTCGGTGGCCTGCCTTGTAAGCGCAAGGACCAGAGTTCAATCCCCGGTACCAAAAAAAAAGAACCTCAAAAAGGCAAATTCAAGAGACAAAAATGTAGATTAAAGCTTACCAGGGGTTGGGTGGGAGAGAAAATGAGGAGTTACTGCTTAACTGTCATGAAGTTTCTGTTTGAAGTGATAAAAAGGTTTTGGTCATAGGGACTAATAATTGTTGCTTAACACTGTGAATAATATTAATGCCACTAAGTTATACACTTAAGAATTATTAAAAAGGCAAATTCTGTGAGATATGTACACATACACACACAGTCATATCGCCACAATTTAATAAATTAATGTGATATGCCAAAACCCTTGTCTTATATTCTCTAAATAGAAAAATTGTATAGTACAAGTTACAACTCAATAAAACATTAAATTGATAGTTTCAGCAGCAATTAGAAACAGCTGAAGGTAGTAAACTGTAAGAAGGAGGGAAACCGTAAGGGAAGAAGGTATTAGAGCAAATGGACTGAAAACAAAAAAATGATTAAAAATTGTGAAGGATAAGCAGAAGAGAAACTCTAACATATATCTAACCAAAGTTCGAGAAGAGTAAAGAGAGAAACAACAATAAGACCTATAGATTTTCAAATATTTGATATATAAAAAGAAAATTCCACAGCTAAACATATTATCATAGCTAAACTAAGAATAAAAATGATAAATAGAATAGAATGGGATTTCTTAACAGCAACAACAGAAGTGAGAAAACAATGAAAGCACAACTCCAATGTGCTTTAAAAAGTAATTATCAATCAATGGGGAAAAAAAAACTTTCCAAAATGAGGATAAAATAACATTTCATATAAGGGAAAATTGAAATATTTCCTATTAACAAAGGAATGCCATTCAAGCATGAAGATTATTCCAGATGGAAAAAATCTGAGATGCATGAAGACATGAAGAATAAAGATAACAGAAAATACATAAATAAATCTAACCAATCATGGACTGTCTTAAAAAATAACGTCTTAAAAATTTAAAGTAAAATACTCAACAATGAAAACACATAAGCCCAAGAAGAGTAATTAAAAGTTAAAACAACATAAGGTCTTTCTACTGTTCAGGAAGAGGATAACGATGCCAATTAACTTTTAAGTAGCATAAGCATGCTAAAATTTCTCAGAGAAACTGCATATAGATGATCTCTAACTAATGATAAGACTAGTTAATGATTTTTCAACTTTACAACAGCCTGCAAATGATGTACATTTAGTGCAAACCACTCTTTAAATTCTGAGAAGCCTATACTTAAAGAACTATATTGATAGTGCCTCATCATCTAGGAGTTGAGGAATCCAAGCCGATAACATAAAATGAGGTGCAACTTTTGTTGGCCCTGAAGAGACTGTGTATGCCATACATACTTCATTACAATGGGTACAAAATTATTTGCTCCCTACTTCTGCTGAGCTCCATAATATACTCATTCCAAATATTTATGCTTACTGGTTTATTATTTGTTTCTTTTACTAAGGATTTAAACTCTATAGGGCCAGGGATTTAGCTCAGTGGTCCTGCCACCTGCCTCGTAAGCACAAGGTCCTGAGTTTGATCCCTGGTACCCCCCCCACACAAAAAAAGATTTAAACTCTATAAGAACAGTGTTCTGCATGAATGGTACTACTTGAATATGATTTGGGTGGGTCATAGGCTGCATGCCTGGTTCCCAAGGTGGCAGTATAGGAGGTAATAAAAAATCTTTAAGAGGCGGGACCCAGAGCAACATAATTAGGTCATGGGGACTCTGTCCCCAGAGATTAATGCTGATCTCTCAGAGTAAGTGAGTTCCCTCAAGCACAAGTTGGCTCCTGAGTCTCTCTCTAGCTTCCTGTCTCTCTGTGTAATCTCTTTCCCAAACACTCCCACTAGGGTAATGCCATATGGAATCCATGAAACCCACACAGAAGTACAAAGAGATGGAACCAGCTGATCCTGGACTTTTAGCCTCCAAAACTACATGCTAAATAAACCTCTTTTCTCTCTAAGTTCTTAATTTCATGTACTGTGTTATAGCAGTAGAAAACAGACCACAAGTGGCCCCTTGAATACCTGTGTGAATTTATGAATATGTATATGAAGAAAGCCCCATCTGTCATGAACTCATCCAAATCTATACACATTCCAAGGGCACTGACAGAATAGTCCAGGGTTAAACACTTAGGGATGCTAAGAAATTAAAAACAAGAACTTTCACCTCAAAGATCATGGAGGTACACAGAATAGACTCAGGACTAATCCTTGAGAACATCCTCAAAGCCTCATTCTAAAAACCTGTATTGTAATTGCCTAAAACAGTTCAAAAGCATTGACTGATGAGAGTGAAACTGGTTAAAACAAAAACAAAACACTTCCAAAGATACTTTTTTCATTTTAAATTTCAATATAAATAACCAGGGATAGGTTATCAACAGGGCAGAGAAGAATTGATTGTCCAGCTGTTGTGCAAAAGAGCAGAAGGTAGGGAAAAAACATTTCACTTAAAATAGCACTTTTGTAAAAAGAAACAAGCAAACAACAACAACAAAACCTTAAATGGAAGACACTAAAATTCTGAGCTCTTGTTAATTCAGCTTGCTAACACTCAGGTTTTAGGAATATATTTTCTGTGAGGGTTTCCAAGAGATGTCTTGCTTTGACACAGTAAGGGCTCCGTGACCTCCAAGATCACACCAGGGTAGCATACAGAGACATCTGTCTATAAGATATCAGCTTCTCTAAAAGCCTAGTGTTCCTCTCACTGGCCTGAAACAAGACTAACAAGCACCTCTTTTTAGATAATTATATTATACCTACACAAGCTACTTGTAAAATATTTTCAAGGAAAAAAATTAAGTATATACAATCACCTTTAGAAAGTCACTCATTGTCTAGGCACATATACTTTTTTTTTCCATTAAGTTTATTGGTACATTTAAGGCAAACAATACAGTTACATTTATCATTGGGTTCTTTTTTTTTATTGAATTTATTGGTACATTCTAGAAACAACAGTTACATTTATCATTGGGTTCTTTTTTTTTATTGAATTTATTGGTACATTCTAGGTAGACAGTACAGTTACATTCATTACTGAGATTTGTACCTTTACATGACAGGTCTTGGTTTTAGGCACATATACTTTTTAAGAAAAGAAACTTTGGATAGGGCTGGTGATTTAGCTCAGTGGTTCTGCTGCCTGCCTCGCAAGCATAAGAATCTGAGTTCAATCCCCAGTACCAAAAAAGAAAAGAAACTTTGGATGAAGTAAATACTGAGTAGCAACAACTGAGATAGATGAAACAGTTTAAAACTCAATTTCAGTCATATTATCTCAATTTGAGCCTGATCATTCTTATCACTTTTCTGCTGAAAGAAAAACCAACCATCCTGGTCTCTTTTAACAGATAGCAAATAGTGAACATTGGTTCCAGCACTCAGCCAATTCTCCTGCCCAGGAATCCAACACTGTTCTTGATCCCAGTCACAACCATTGTAGAGAACTACTGCATATCACAGGACCCAGAGGCTTAATACTGTGTCTCCAATTTTTAAAAATATAATAAAATACAAACTGCCCCAGAAAGCAAAGTAAAACAAGAAGCAAAACAAAAACCAATGAATTTATTGATTTAATCAATTTGATCAAACAGTTAACTATCTAGATATCTATTTCTCCTCTTCTGTCTCATGCCCAAGCAAGTCTTTCTCTTATCAGCTAATTAGATACCTCCAAACATTGCCATACCAACTTGATGCTCTGTGGTAATAAATGCAGCGGATGGAAAAAAGAAGATCATGAACTAATCTTTGACACATTCTAAATCTTTTTTCTAACTAGCTAGGAAAAACAAAGGTAAGTCCCTGGAGATAATCTAGAAGTAAATGTAATAACCATAGATAAAACCACACGCTATAGCATTCAGTTCTCTGTAAATGGCACTCTTTCAAAAGTCGCACAAACAAATGATAGTAAACAGTGTCTTGCTTATTTGGACACAACAAATTCTAGTTATGAGAACTTCTCTAAAACAAAAAAATATTTCAAATGTCTTTTGACTTGGCCTGCTACCTACTGAATAGGATTATACTCTCTTGAAGAATTTAAGATACAAGGTTCCTAATCTCAAGAATAATAGAAAAGACAGTTATGATACAATATGCAGGGTGCCAAAAGGAAGAGCATCTAACCACGTGTGCAGGAGGCAGCAGACAGGGGGTAAGAGTAGACAGGAAAAGTGAAGATTAAAAAAAAAAGCCTTCTAAAAGAGGTAGCATCTCAGGAGTCTCAGTGGACAATGGAAGAGAATGAAGAAAATAAGGAGAAAAAGAACGTTACAGGAAGAGGGAAAGACCAAGTGCTAAGGAATGAAGGCAAAAAGACTAAAGGCAATCAGCTAGAGCACAAAGTCAACAATAGAGAGTAGGGAGAGATGAGAGAGACATCAGCCAGGTCATGAAGAGTCTTGAGCTCCATGCTAAGCAGTTTCACTTCATGCTGTAGGTCATGGGAAAGCATTACAAGGGTTAAGCAGAAGACTAGCATGATTACATCTATTAGCTCATAACACTTTGACAGGAGGAGAGACCAATAGACATGGAGACCAATAAAATGGCAGTTATCTAAGGAAGAATAAGGAGGCCCAGAACTAAGGTAAAGGCAATGAAGTTGAATGTCAAAGGAGAAAAGTATGAAAATGATCTAGAAATCTAGACTTTTCTTTCTCTTCCTAACAGACAATTTGATCCTAAAATCAAGACACACAGCCATAGTTGGTGAGAAACAACCACAGTGGGCCAGAGAGAGTAAGAACAATATTCACATAGAAAAGCTCGCCAACACAGGCAGTCAAGATTCAAAAAAAGTGTGGAGGGTGTCCATGCTCTAAGGACAATCTAGTACAGGGTGTCAGAACCTGAAAATGACAAAAGTGCCCACACAGGAGTGACCTCGTAGAGGGAATCAAAGCCCAAACAGGGAGAAGTAGACATCTACCAGGAACAGCTGCCTGGACGGGGATGTCAGAGTCAAGATCCTCTGAGAAAAGTATGTATATTAAAAGACAATGTGGTGGGAGGTGTCAGGGCACCTAAGCATAGTAACAAGGATTTTCCTGCAAAGACCGCTTGTGATAGGGTGTCAGATCCCAAGCAGAACAACTTGGAAGAGGGTAGCAACCATGCACAGCATGTTAAAACCCAAGGTGAAGGCAGACACACAAAAGGACTGGCTGGGATGGTGTATCAAAACCCAAGTTAGATGAGACATCTCTGTAGGAAGGTCAGAGTAGCACAGCATATCAGAGCCCAAATGGGTAAGGAAAGCATTCACCCTTAGGGTGAAAGCATAGTACCCTTAATGGGTACTGATGGCAATGAAGAGAGATTTGTCATGTACAAGAGATTAAATCAGTAAGGAGACATATCAAAGATAATGGAAATGGAGGTTGCTGCTCCTTGAAAAGTTACTAATATTGAAAGAAAACTAGAATAAATCTTGTGGTAGTGTTAGTTTGAACTTACGCTTTTTAATATACACAGAAAAAGTAAATACAGATATAAATACATGTAGGTCCATACACACATCACATGCTCTCTACCTCTGAGAAGGCCTAGAAACAATATCCCAACACCAATGAGCACATCTAGCATCCAGATTTTGGCCTTTAAACTGCATTCTCCATAAAAGAACTAAGGCTCTTTGGAGAAATGGCAGATTTCTGGGCAGGAAAAAGCTGAGGCTAGGGCCAGGGATTTAGCTCAGCGGTTCGGTGGCCTGCCTTGCAAGTACAAGGACCTGAGTTCAATCCCTGGTACCAAAAAAAAAAAAAAAAAAAAAAAAACATGCTGAGGCTAGAACAATATGTGCCAAAAATCAAAGAAGTACTCAAAGAATGATGAGAATAGATGAAAAGAACACAAGAGTCCCTTCAACTGGCTCCTACTGATAAAATTGAATACTATAATTTTTCAAACAATATGAACAATAATAGCCTTGAATTTAAAAGGCAATGAGTCCAAATTCAAATAAACAAAAAAATGAAAGTTTAATGAGGAATAGAATATACACATAATTTCAAAGAATTTTGTCCCAAAACACTTACTAATTACCAAGGAGTAAAAGAAACTTTCAATAGAGAAGACTGGCAAATACTACTTTTAACCAAGTGATCAAATGATATCATTAATGGGACAAACTGAAATTGTGTATTACCTGTTAGGATATGAGAAAAGCGCAGAGCTACTTCTATAATATTCCTACCAGAGATGCTACCTGATGATTTATTTCATTTAGCATTATGGTACATTTAATTTCATGCCTCTTCATGTTGACCTTCAGATACAAGGGATGGGGAGGCTGAGACTCACTGCCTGGTGCACTCCTTCTGGGCTTCTTGGAAGCTGTGGCCTGGATCTTCCTGGACTCCAAATCACAGAACCAGGTGTCCTTGGATCTGCCCAGTATGCAGACACCACTCATGTGCTACAGGCTGCCTGGATTGGGGCAAAGATCAAATACCAGGATGGGGAATATTGTCATCTTTTATTCTAGTGGGGCTTGGCTGCTGCTGGGCCCAAATTAAAGTTGGGCAAATCCGTGATGGTGGACGTGAAAATTCCAGTAGGCACTGTTCTAACACTGTACATGCTCACTGTTAAGGTCAGTTAGCATCCTCCTGAAGACATCTTTTATCTAGTGGGCAAGAAGATTCTGGTCACTAAGGAAGAAGACGACACCACCATGGAAGAATTGGTAAAAAATCATGACCAAAAAAAAAAATCAAGTCTTAAAGTGCCATTCTCTCCATCTCAAAAAAAAAAAAAAAAAAAATGGGGACAATTGCAAACCACTGAGAAGTACATGACAGTACTATATTCATATTAATTTATTCATTTTGATGATTGCATTGTGGTTATGTAGGAGGAACACTTTGCAGCAAAAAAAAAAAAAATTCGCCCATTATTACAGCAACTTAATCTAAAACAGAGTGGGCGTATGTTGAGGAGGGACTTTGTAGTGTAATTACAACTTTTCTGTAAGCTTGAGATTACTTAAAATGTTTTTAAACCTTTTGAAAAACTTGAAAAAAATACTTAAATTTAAGTGGACACAGGGAAAGAGTCTAAGTTAACTTTCAGGTTTCTGGTACAAGAAGTAAATGGGTACTAACTGTTCAATAAGACCTAGATGAGGAGGAAAGTTTAGGGATCTTCATATTTGTTTTGCTAGGAGGCACAGGGGAAATAAGGAAAAAGGTTGAAGGTTGGGGGTGTATGATTATGTAGGACTTTGTATGTACGTGCACGTGTGTGTGTGTGTGTGTGTGTGTGTGGTGTGTGTGTGTGCGTGTGTTTATGTGTGTATCTGTATCTGTGTTAAATTCAATCTGAGGTGCCTGTGAATCATCCCAAAGCAGCTGCTGAGCTGCTGAAAGAGCTGAGAGTCCAGATCTAGCATTCAGGAGTCTGGATCAAAGACACATGCTATCAGTCTGTAGGTGACTGCAGACACCAAAAGTCAGCAAATATCACACTGGGAGATTTAAAACTGTACCACATCCCACAAACAACCAGTGAGGAGTTGCAAAAATGCATATACGTAAAATTACATATATATATTTTTATGTAAACCAAGGGAATAAGGACAAAGGGAAAATAAAAGAAGGAAAAATATTAGGGATAATAATAGTATATAAAAATGTACACAAAAATAACAATTCAGCAAAAAAGTTATCTGTAACCCACAGACCTAAAAGGCAAACCTGGGCCTAAGATTTCTGACAGCCAACAAGGAGAATGTATATATATGTATGGAAGTGGCGCTCTGAAACAGTGTTTGAACATCAACCATCCATATCGTATGTGCTTCTTTGCCAGCATTTACCAGCCGTGTGAACCTGACATTTTTTCTGTATAAAGGAAAACAAGGACGTGCTCTTTCCTGTATTCTACCAGAATAGGTAATACTTCAACATTATATAAGTGAAACAGTTCTGATGTCCATTTAATTATTAAAACATAATCTAAGCCAGATACAACAGCACATCCATATAACCCCACAACTACTCAGGAGGATTTCAAGTTTGAGGGTAGCATGGGAACTTAGACTCTATCTCAAAATAAAAAAATTTAAAAATAAATGGGAATGTAGCTTAGGGGTAGAGCATTTGCCTAGCTAGCACAAGCGCTGGGTTCAAGCTCTAGTGTTGCCCCATCTCCTCCAAAAAAGTATCGATGAATGCTTTCTCTTCACTTACAAGACCTGGAATAAATTAAGAACTTTAACAGAGGTAATGTTTGCAAGAGTTTACCATCTGAAATACATTTTAATTTATTTCATATTATTTCACTCAGTTTTCAGATCATCTAGTGTGATAAGCAAGGCAGGTATACACCTGATTTTACAGATTAGAAAAATAGGTTCAGAGTGGTTACTTACCAAAAATTAAATGATTCAGTAAAAGTGAAATGAACTCCAGCTTTCTGACTCCACAGTTCACTCACTCATTTATTCATCCATCTATTTAAAAACTTATTAGACACCTCTCAGAAAACACTGCCCATTCTGTATTGCTGTTGTGGAGGTTAAATAAAAGAACACAGGCATACTTACAAAGTACAAAAACCTATATAAATGTTAGCAATTTTCAAAGCATCATCATTACATTCCCCATGTTAAAGGTCTTAGCCCTTCCTGCACTAAGAAAATAGAAACATGCCCAAAATCCAGTTGGGATGTTAGAAAATGCACATTTAGAAGGAGCAGAGACAGCTAAGATAAAGCTAGATGGATAAAGAATGGATCACAGAAAACTGCCAACAAGCTTGACTTTAGCTTGGGATGATAGAGGACTATAGAATGGTATAAGGAGGAAAATGTTGTGGCTTCAACTGTGTTTTTAAAAATTCAATAAGGTGACAGCATTAAATACGGATGTGAAGGCAAGCAGACAGGCCAGATAGGAGGTTATGATAATTAGCAAAAAAGAAAGGTGTACACCTGGGCTAAGTTAAAAATGGGCGCTTAATTTTATGGTCACGTTACTCTGTAGCTTTATGTTGTCTCTGGTCTCTACAGACCTTGGGGAAACTGAGGCAGTCCAAGAAACCCCCAGAAAGAATACCTTTTTATACAACCTATACCAATGCTCTAAGGATAACTGAAAAACTAAATCAGTATCATCCCTGGGACTTTTATTTCCATAATGGAGTTACATAGTATAATTACTATTCTTACCAATCTACAGGGAGCCTACTTTAAAGTCATTAGTTCATTGTTTCTTTTTAATCTGAATGACTCTCAGTAATTAAAGTTTTTATCAGTTACAGAATTCTCCACAGTGATAGAACATCTGACTTCAGATGCATCATGCTTTAAGCAAAAACTAACACTCATTAACAAGATTACCTGTTGTGATTAAATAAATATAAACTGTTTGTAAAGTTTGTAAATGAGTACGGCAGCATAAAAGTAAAACTTACCACTTAGCAAAAATCTTATTTTCGTCCCTCTTTCTAATCCATGTAGAAGATACAGCAATCCTTCATTTTGCACAGCTTCCCATTTCCCCAACGCATTGCCTAATGAACACCTATACTTCACTTTCTGCTGCTTTAGCTTATTCAATTGTTATGTGCTAATAATGCCTAAGCATGTGGAACAAAACAGAAGTGCATGAAAGCCAGTCTGCATCTATGCTTTACAGTACTCTGTGTCACACTATATAGTTTCCGATAATGCATCAGTCCAGAATAAGTTGTGCATAAGGTAAAATCTCGAGATGGCTCTTTTGTGGAAAACATTTAATTACGTTTACAAACAGCTCTTAAACTTTATTAAAACATGCAATTAATTTATGAAGCCATGAAAAAGCAACAACAAGTACCAGTGATAATAACAGAAATGGGGAAAGTTTCTCTGACTTTAAACTGCAACGTAGTGTGATTTGGTAAGAATCAAACCACAGATTTAAACTTGGAAGGGATCCTAAAGGCACTCCTGTCCTAGGCCTATCTCCCCACTTCCAGGGGGGAGAAAAGGGTGGGGGGAGATCCTGACCAATGCCTATATAGCCTACTCTGCCACCTCAATTTATTTAAGAAAAACTTTCCCTCAAATATTCAAGTTTCAATTTGGCAGTTAATTTCAGCCTGCAGTTAAAAGGCACTAGCTGTCAGTCAGATCTCTCACCCAGTTCCCTCCTGAAAAGAAAAACTGACAGATCACAGGAGCTTTCTTTTGTAAACCAATTCTGGAACTTTCATGCTTCTTATTTGTTAGGTTAAAGGTTAAATTGCTGACCTGTGCCCTCCTGCTTAGCGGCCTTCCCCTTTTTCTGTAAAGCTTTATTTTGGGGCTGTATTTACATGGATTAGTCCCTTTTCACGCTAAGAAGGAATCTGTTCACAGCCAAAGCCTTAGTTCTGGTTGTACAAAAAGCAGCCACAATTATTCACCACCAGACAATGACCATATTGTGGATTTACAAAAAACCCACCCCAGCCATGGAAAGATCTGTTCTTGCTGCACAAAACAATAGAAGAAAAATCTTATCAAGCATTCAAGAGAAAGCAAACAAAGCAAGCCCACTGTGAACTTGATGACGATGTCAAGCTCCTTTAAAATATATATATATAAATCAACAAAGAGGGGTTTTCTTGTAAAGTCTTGGGAGTGAGACTTTTTCTACTCTGAGCTTCCCTTTCTGGTTAAACACAGTCAGGAGTAGCAGACATTGACAGCCAAGACCAGCAAATGCTGCCATTTTCTAAGAACACTTACAAACACTTTTTTAGACACATAATGCAGGGAGGCTTTCCTTCCAAATATGCCCAATGCAAATGCCAGGCAAATTGTTTTCAAGCTAGTACCATACTACACAGGCTCTTTCAGCAAAAGCAAAATTCTTGTCCTGACCTCTTGGGAACAAAAACATAGGCTAACTTCTCAAACCCTAATTACTAATACTAGATTTTAAAAATTTTTTCTTTAATTTAAAAGGCCACTAGGTTTAATGAAACCATAGCTCCAATAAGCTCTCTTCATCTGACACCTATGAAGTATTATTCACACCCTGTCTCCTTGGGGGTGAGTTCAAACACCAGTCCCTAAGCACAGAAACAAACTTTCTCCAGAAACATTTTATGTTTGTTAGGTGAGGATTTCACAGCTGCTACACAAAGTCCAGCCCTGGGTCCAGGCCACAGCTGTCTAGCAAAACATGAGAGGTAATACAAATAATTTCTCCTGTCAACAATTTTTTAGGTAGATGATTTCTATTCTCTGTAGGCTAAATCCTCCATCAGCAGATATGTTCAAGTAAAACAATCAGTAATAGAGGCAGGCATTAAAAGCAACCTAGGCATCTCTAAAATATAGCTACTTTAAAGTAAATGTACTTTAATTCATCATAGAACAATTTTCTTTTCTCAAAATGGCTCACATTAAGGTTTTTTGTAGATTTTTGGACTTAAGACATTTTCATCTCCAATGCAGTTTATTTTTGACACAGTCCTATTTTCTTTCCTCTATCTTTTTCTCCACCCCACCCACCAAAAAGTCAATATCAAACATTTGGCCACCAAAGTCCTAAACTGAAAATTTTAATTTATCTTATTTCAAAAGGTTCTGAATTTGCATGTGTAATAATAGGAGACTGATCAAGCCCATGAAACTCTTGAGTCTAGCCATCAAAAATTGATTAAAACGTTTATGATAAATATTAAAAGTCTTCTCATTTAAACTGTTCATCAACTGCAACTAACTTAGAAATCAGACTGATGGAAGTGATTATATTTTCTTTTTGAAACTTTCTGCAATGTTTTGCTTTTTATGGTATTTTTAGTGTATTCTGGCCAATGATTCTACTTAGAGGACCTTAATAATTACAGAAAATATTTCTACGCATAGCCAAGGTACAGTGTCCCAAAGTTTGCTTACTTTGAATTACAAAATTTATGATCACCAAGAAAATTAAGATGACACTACAAGGATCAGAATATAAAGTAGGAAGTGCTTAAAACTCTCACCAACTTCTAGGAGGAACAAGATTAGGGCACAAGCTACACTCAGAGTTGATTCAAATGTAAATGCTCTGCTTCCTCTCAAACAATGATAAACTCCCTCAGAGTTAATAGTTTCTCCCTAAGAGATTCATCTGTCTTTTCAACTTAGAGGTATGTTTTGGAGAAAAGGAAGAAACACATGGTGGGGCTTAGAGCAAAACCTTTTAAATTCTTTGTCATAAAAGCTGCAGAGTAACCTACATTTCCTTTACTAATCCTTGGAACACTTGTTAAACTTGAGTGTGCTGACAACTCTGCCACTGCAATCACATTTTGGTTTCTAACAAGTTAAAAAGAATACTTTAGTTATACTAAAGTGTATTACCATCTTCCTTGAACACCAAGTGAGAATTTATGCTGCCTTCACAAACTGTTGAAAGAGGCATTCCCTAGGGAGAAATAACTTTTGGCACTTTGCATAGCAAAACTAAAGTTACAAAAGCAAGCTAAAATATCTCTCGCCACACATTTCTCTCTCTCCCCCTTCTCCCCCTTCCCCCACCTCTCGGCATAAGAACTGTCTTCAAAGACCTTTATTTTAAATTCATCATCTGCAAAGCTTTTAAATTAAGTATATGAGTTTTTAAAAATAGCTTTTCCATGTTGTTGGAGTTTAAAATTCCATGTTGTCTCTCTCTCTCTCTCACACACACACACACATCATCGTCATCATCGTCATCATCACCACCACCACCACCAAGAGATTTAAAGCCACGAGCTATGAAAAATAATATAGCTGTCCTTTTGTGTCAAGAGGCTGAATGAGATGGAAACAATGACTCTGACAGGCAAGAAAGAAAACTAGGCACTGTTAATTATTTTATAGTATTTTTTAAATCCTCACACCAACCCCAAAAAATAAGCATTATCAAACTCATCTTTGCAAAGGGAAAGCTCAACAAGATTACATGACTAACTACAGTAGGGCCATAATTCAGACCCAAATCCTAAACTCTTCCCATACACCCACTACTTGTGCTACAGGAGAGGGTGGGGAAACAGCTTTTAGTAACACAAATTCCCATGATGCCAGACCACCAGGCAGTTTCCCAGGGGTGGCAGAAAAAGCCTAAAATGCAAAAAGTAAAGGCTGCTGCCGAGGCCTGGGGTAAATGCCTCATTGTACTCTGAGAAGTCTGATGGACACTTACTAAATGGAGAGGAAAAGGCATTCCTCGCCTGGTGAGACAAATGTGAGCACGCCTTCCTTTTAAACTTTTCATCCTAAGCACATCTGCTCATAGAAAAGGCAGGACAACATCTCCCAGAAAAATTGCTGGAGAAAAAATGGCAAAAGAACTCCCACCTAACAGAAATGCTTTCCCTTTGTATCTACCCATGAATTTCCATTAAAAAAGAACATAGCAAATTGAACATTAAAACCACTGGAAATATGATCTTTATTAACAAGGAAAGAGCAAAGATTAACCAAAATATCAAAGTTCTTCTCTGTGTTAAGCTGAACTGCAGTGGACTCAATGACTGGTCCAACAAACATGTACTAAGTGACTACTGTGCTCCAGGCACTATTCTAGGTGCTAGGGAAACATCAGAAAACCAAAAAAAAAGCAAAGCTTTCTGGCCCTGTGGAGCCAACATTCCCAAAGCAGGATCACCCAGGGTCACTCCCCTCAAGCTAATCAGAACTTGATCAAAAGTCATTATTTTTGGTTACCAAAAACAAATAAATATTCTGCCATATCTCTGCAAATACTTTTCTTTCTGATAGAATGTCCTCCCCAACACCTACAGCACCTATCACACAGTGGGCTTATAATAAATATCTTTGTATGAATGAAGTGTGAGATTTAAAAAATTTTTTTCAGAGCAAGAAGGCAAAAACAGAGCAATAATCAAAAACAAATAAATATTCTGCCATGGCTCTGCAAATACTTTTCTTTCTGATAGAATGTCCTCCCCAACACCTACAGCACCTATCACACAGTGGGCTTATAATAAATATCTTTGTATGAATGAAGTGTGAGATTTAAAAAATTTTTTTCAGAGCAAGAAGGCAAAAACAGAGCAATGGTCAGGTCGACATCTTAGCTTAAAATTGGGTCTAAACATGAGCTTTGATCCTACAGCAGGCCCAGAGAAGCCTAAATAAAACCCAAGTCAACTCAATTGCCACTCAGCAAACACAAGAGAAATTAGGTCAGCTTGTTCTAGGGCCCGCCCCAGGGATTAAAAAAACTTTTTAAAAGCCCAAACTGAATTTGCTGAAGCTACAGGAGGCAAGAAAGAAACCTAGTGAAGCTTTCTTAAAGGTCCTGGGCCAGGAACTGCCTTAGGACCCATCCCAATGCCCTGCAATCCAGTGATCAGAAGCAAAGAGTTTACCCCAGATTCCCAACTCAGACTCCCTGTGATCTGCAACTTAAAGACAAAAAAATTCCACTTTGTTTTTCTTTAATGAGAGGTACTGTGCCACATCCTGCACACATTTTTTAAATTTTTTAAATTTAATCTTCAATGCTAGGAGATGTCATCATCACCATTATCCCCATTTCACAAAAGAAGGAACTAAAACAAAGATAGGCATTTAGTAATTTGCCCAAAATCACGCAGGATATGTCCTAAATGAGAAAGCTAGAATTTGAACCTAGACAATCTGACCCTAGAAATTAATCTCAATCAGATTTTGCTAATTATATTTTGAGGGGTTCTCTGGGAGGCGAGGTTAAAGAGTTCTACCAAAATTTTTAGTAGGAAAATGGAATAAATTAAATAACCTGCTTGGCTGAGTTTCAACTTTATCGAAGGCCATGGTGAAAATATAGTATTTTTCATTTCAGTCTTTGTAAAAAATCTTTCCTAAATATTTTTATCACTTTTTTTCCATGATAAGTGCAACCCACTAATGGAAATCACCTTTGATGTTCAAGAAGCTAATTCTAATGGCTCTCAGTATCAGTGATCATTCCTGCTAAATATATTACTGTTAGGCTATATTCCAGAAATGGGAAATTTTAATAAGTCTAGGAAAATAGCTTATTTTCTTGGCATCTGGGATCTTCTCACAAGTAGACAACTTAAATAAAAACTGGGGTAACTAAGGATTGATCACCGGGTTCTTGTTAAAGTTTAACTGTAACACACAAGTGGAAGAAAATGAAAAAATTACAGAGGATGATTTTAAATTATCTGTGTGCATAAAATACATTTTTCTGAGAATAACTCAGAATTAAATTTTCATATTCTCTGAAAAACAAAATTGGTCAATTCAGGCAGTTTTATCAAGTATGTTTTCATCTTTTATGTGATTATTACTATTATTCTAGTATATACACCCTGTCAAAAAGAATTTAATTTAATCAAAATAGTCAGTTTAATCTCTCAATGACATCACAATTGCAGGAAGTTTTGTGTTTGTTTTTTCACTTAAGGATGATGTTAAATTTAGTCACTGAGTTTTGTTTTTCATTTAAGGATGATATTAAATTTAGCCATTGCAAGATTATCTAGTTTGTACCAGTTCCTTTTAGAGATATTTATACATATTATCTCTAATTTACAAAACAAACTAAAGTAGATATAAATTCCACTTAAACAATGAGCAAACTAGAATTCAATTTAACTAATGTCCCCCAGGTCAATTAGTGAGTGGCAGAAATCTAAACTAAAGTCTGCCTGATTTCAAAGCCTTTGCAATGCCATTACATTGTTTTTATTACAATTATTCCCCAAAGTTACTTAATGATATTGTTGTAATCTAGACAGCAATTAATTTGTATCTATATTTTCTTCAAATAAGGTTTTGTGATAGCAGAAATTTCTAATGCCAAAGAACACATTAAAGGTAAAAAAAAAAACAAAAAAAACCTCTTTAAATCGAGCAACTTATTAAAGTCTCCTGCTGAGCAAAGCAAGCTCATGGTGATATCTTCAGTAAAGCTTTCTTTTTCTAATGAAAGCCTTCAAGCAGACTGCATGTTTTCAATGTAACATAAAGAAGGAAATGCAAAATGTGTTGTGAAATAATACCAAAAGAAGTTCAAAGGCTAGAATATAACCTCCTAAAGGTTTTTATTTTTTTAAGTCTTCTAAGCATTTAAAATATGAGGATCAGTTCCTGTTTTATAGAGCTAACACTGTGCTCTGTACAGTCTAGCACAGTGCTGAACCTCAAATGAATGCTCAAAGAGGTGATTAAAGAATTAAATGTATGATAATAATACCTCCATCGCCTAGACTCCTGGGAGATCAGCCTTACACAGCACTTTTGAAGAAAGTTGAAGATATACGCTCTTAACACTGAAACTTTAATCATTTTGATTGAAAACCTTTGCAAACTAGATTGCATATCTCATTGCTCTTTTGAAAATACTGAATATGTTTTCCTTTTTGCCTTGTATTGGGAAATAATCCAGGGGCACTTTACCACTGAGCTGGATCCCCAGACCTTTTTATTTTTGAAAGTCTTGCTAAAGTTTCCCAGGCTGGCCTTGAACATGTGATCCTTCTGGATTACAGGCATGTGCTTCTATGCTCAGCTGAATAATGTATATAACATTTTCTTAATAATTATCACATCTTTTTGACTGCTCAGCCTCCATTCTCCCTTTGTCAGATAACAGTACTAGATTTACCTCTGAAGAATAATCCTGTCCCAGCCTCAGGCTAGCAGACCCAGGAGGCACTGCATGACCCACACACCTAGTTTCATCCCCTAATAAATATCTCAGTTAGTTTCATAGATGGGTATGTGACTCTAGTAGGATCTATTACACTCAGCCATGAGACTAAGGCTCAAAATACTTTAAGACACTCTTGCCATCTATGTAAACTGTTAGAATATAAAGTTGGATTTGTTAGGATTTATCTTTGCCATTGTATAAGCTGCACTTGCCCAAAACAGAACCCAACACAGAAAACAGGGAACAAAGAGATGAAGATAAGGCAAATCTTGGAAAACATGTGTAGAAGACCTAGATCTGGCAAAACTCAAAGCCAGTTTTATCACTAGATGTCTCAGTGCTGAGAGAGAATCATTTCCTTTTATGCTCAAAGCAGATTCAGTTGTGGTTTTGCCACTGGAATTAAAAGAATTCTGACCAATAACAATGGTTTAACGTCATCAACATGACCAGTTGCTGCTGAGCAATATAATAAAGAAAAATCCTCAGGACATAGGTAAGCACTTAAGCTAAGGGATTTTCTATGAATAAGGTACTTCAGTTTTAAAGCATATACTCAGAAATCTACTTAAGCTACTTTTACATCCTGTTTCTCAGCTATGCTAAACTGATTAACCGTTGCTGAATACTGGAGTTGTAGAGCTAAGAAGTCTTGCCTTAAATAAAATAATAATTTAAAATAACAGCTCCCATTTATAATACACTTCCCATGTCCCACACACTATGTATCTTAGCTGCATAAAATAGTGCCCACTTTTTTTTTTGAGTAAATGTGACTGAAACTGGCATTAAGAGGGAATTTATTTTAAAAAATTCAAAACGCAAAGCAATCCATTTTTTAAAATTTGACAAACTCCACTTTCCTTTCAAGCACAAGGGCCTGAGTTCAATCCCAGATACCAAAAAAAAAAAAAAATCAACATCATTTGCATGGATTTTAAAGTTTAGTAAATCCATGAATTCCCGGTCCACCTACAAGGCCAAAGGCCTACTACGAACAACAAATATACCAAGTTGAAGCACTGTCATAAATAATCATACACTGTGAGTTCCCTTGTATTATAATTTATACCTAGATGGAACTTAATTGTACAGCTGAGCAAGAAAAATATCTAAAATCTGCTTTCAAAAAGCACTAATTAAGAAAAGAAAATATATGGCTCACTTTCTGTTATTTCCTAAGAACAGCAATTCAAACTCATTCTATATAACCAATTTGGAACAGCAGCATAGTATATTAAAAAGCATGAGCTTCAAGCAAGGATATACAATTTATATAAAATTCAAAGTGTGATCTTGGTAGAGAAAGGTAAATTAAAAGAGGTACAAAATGTTCTCTTTCTTCAGTTGAGTGGCAGTTATATGCATTTTCATTTATTCTTTAGACAGTATACATACATATATATTCTATAATTTGTGTGAAAGTTTTCTTAAAGATTATAGAATTCAAGTCCCAACTGTCATTTGGACAAGCCACTTCCTTTCTCTAAACTTTAATCATCTAATACCTATATGTCTACTATTTGCCAAGCATTCTTCTAGCTACTGAATGTAGTGGTACATGCAAGTCATAATTTCTGCCCTCACAGAGCCCTACTTTCATACCTATATAATTGGGATAATACCTATTACTTCACCAGGTGGTGGACAAGTGTTTTATTAAAATGAGCTCTCACTAGGCTCATGTATAGTTTAAGGAAATTACTATTATAAGTAGGTGTCTTAAGGAAAAGGGACAAGGCACACTATAATTCTCAAAGCTATACCTGACTTTTAAAAATCAGTTTTAAAAGTACCATAAGATGAGGTTCAATGCCTGTAACCCAAACAAGACTTTTCCTAACTAGCCTGTCAAGAACTTACAAATCAGAGAAAAATCACAAAAAATGTTTTTAATAATCTATGTCTTTTGAATGAATAGCAATTTGTCCCCAGTATGCTACTACGAATCATGGTCCATACCATACTACTCCATCAAATTGATTAACTGGACAATTCAAGGGAAGAAGGGAGGGAGAAAAGGAGGGAGAAAGAGAAAAATAATAATGCTGACTCAACCGAAAACTGTCTGAATCCCTGGTATAGCTCATGAATAAAACTGCCTCTCCACACTTATTTTCTATACCAATCAGATTTCTCTTCCCCCACATTAATTTTTCTAACCACTACATGTACAGGTAATTTAGTAATTCTGTAGAAGACACCATGGTGGTTCTACAACTTAGGAGATTGTCCAAGCAGGGCAAGTCAACCTCTTTTGAGCCTCACTTTCCTCAAACCTAAGGCTCTTTTTAAAAAATAACTATTCAAGGATTAAGAACGTAAAATTGGGAAAAGTGACCAGAAGGGACAGGATTTAGCTCAGATTTAGCTCACTATGCCTGCCTCAGAAGCACAAGGTCTAAAGTTTGATCCCGAGTACTGAAAAAATAAATAAATAAAAGGGAAGTGATGAGAGCACAGGAAGGACTCAGTGAAAATTGGCTATTTTATTCAAACTTACAGTGATTCACTATATTTTTTTAAAAGAATATGGTGATAAATTCAATTGATATTAATCTCTCAAGAATATTTAAATCTGGAATAAAATCTGACTCTCAAAGGAGTATGTGCGTGCACGCACGCACGCACACACACACACACACACACACACACACGTCTCATTGCCTCATGCATTGCTTTCACAAAATCCTCAAGTTTTTCAACTTAACTGTCCCCTTATTCTTTAAAAGCGGTCACTAGCTAATGCATTAAAAATCCTGCAATGGGAGTGGACACAGGAGGAAGCTGGTCAGCTAAGAAGCCCTGCAAAACCTGATGCTGCCACTCTTCTGGTGCTAAGCATCTGCCCAAGAAGAGTGCCCGCTGCAGGTTGAGAGGTGCCAGCTGTAATGAGACACTTGTTTTGGAAATGCATTCCAGAGTTTCTGCATGGCCACCACCATCTGATCATGAGACTTTGTAGGCTGATTTAGCTTACAAGAGCACCCTCTTCCGAGACCTTTGGTCACACAAGCTGAATTCAGCATTGGCAGCTTTTGAACAAAGTGTGAGATGACCAACCTGTATTTTTTACTTACAATGAAAAGCATAATATTCCATGGTATAAGAAAAACTGTGAGAATAAAACTCCCACACAAGTTTATAGAACAAAATGTATACTAAATCCTCCAACTAACAGCCTATAAAGTAGTTTCAGTTCTTTCTAAGCCACCTTCTCGCAGCAGGGATTTAATCCCTCTAGGAGGATGCAAACAAACGTCAAAGAGAAGATTATGCCAAGACACTAGGACTGTACAACATAAGTTTATATCTAAATTTGCTCAGATACTCTGGCACACATCAGAGAAGTAGATCCAAGGAACAAAGACTTATCTTAAGAAAGATCCTTTGCAATAATCTAAAATGGCAAAAATAGCACATCAAATAATACCAAAAGAAAGCAAATATAATAAATCTAATTAACAAGAAGATTGTAGAAGCAAACAAAAGGTGTCTAAAATCAAATATTCAGTAACACATATTCACTGGTAACAGCAATTAGGAATCTTGTGAATTTCCAAAGAAAGTAAGCAATAGCACAAGTTGGTGTGTATACTTAAACCTTACCTGTATATCTTTAGAAGATATTTCCTTTAGCATTAGAGGCCTTAATATCATTTTTTAAGTTCAACTGACAGAACATGTCTCTTCCAAGGATGTTACGAGATGTTCTTCAGAGCCCAGAACACATCTTCACTAGTGTGCACAGCAAGCATAATCAATGAAAAAAGAGCTATCTTTAAAGTTAAGTAATATTTCTTACCAGACTTTCTCACATATGCTATCTTTTTATCATTAGCTAATTGTTTAGTATGAAGATCCTAATCACCTTAGAAGCTATGTTTAAGAATCAGCAGTGCACACACCTCGAGATTTAGCTTACTTTCCCAACTTTTACATATAGTGACTGAAGACTCTCATTTAGAATTTAACTTTTCAGGGCTGGGGATTTGGCTCAGTGGTTCCACTGCCTGCCTTGCAAGCACAAGGACCAGAGTTCGATCCCCGGTTCTGAAAAATAAATAAATAAATAGAATTTAACTTCTCTGGAAAACTAACAGAAAACAAAACTCCTTAGAAACAAATCTCTTAGAAAAAGAAATCTTTATATTGGTAAGTCAGGAAAATATTGATTACTACATTTAGATAGTAAAGTTTTGTTTTGTTTTCTTTCTGAGACAGGGTCTTACTATAGTTCAGGCTGGCTTTGAACTCATTATGTAGCCTTGGCTGGCTCAAACTCATGGCAGTTCTCCTGTCTCAGCCTCCAAGTGCTGGGATTACAGGTATGTGTCACCATGCCTGGCCTATACAATGAAGTTTTGATCAAAGTTGCCATAAACAGAGTGAAAGACAAACTAAAGAGTGGAAGAAGATATTGGCAACACATATGACCAGGTAATTAATATTTACAATATAAAAACAATTTTTTATCAGCCAACAAGGAAAGGGTTAAACAGGAAAAAAAAATTTTTTTTTTGGTACCAGGGATCATACTCAATACCTTGTGTAAAAAGGCAGTTTTTTAAAATGAACAGAAGACATTCACAGCCACTTCATAAAGAAAATATTCAAGATGCCAGTAAGTACTATGAAAAGATGCTCAATTTCACTGATCACCAGAATAATACAAATAAAAACAACATGGAGATACCACTGTGTAACCATTGGGTTGGCAAAAATTGTATCTGACTGTCTAAGGGCTGAAGAAGTTGTAAGAACAATAACGATTATCAAGCAGTGCTGGTGAAAGGGTAGCCTAGAACAATCAATTCTGCAAAAACAGTTTAGTGTGACTTAGTAATCAAGTATGTTATATACACTATGGGAAGAAATGGTTATGTGTACCATAGCTGATGATAAGAAATATCACAATCATAAGAAATTGTACACATCTTCAGTATTGTCAATTTGGGGCAGGGTATTGTTCAACGATGAGTATTTGCATTGCACAAATAAGGCGCTGGACTGGATCCCTAGAAGCAATAGCAGCAACATAGATAACTAAGTTATGATTTAATTCTGTAGTACGCAGTAATGAAATGAATGACTGCAGTTACATACAATACAGATGACCCATATAAACATTATCAAGCAAAGAAGCAGCAAAACTGCAGAGTAATTCTATGAAATTGAGAAACAGGCACAACTAAACTACATATACTCATGTAGTAAAACTGTGAAAAAAATCAAAGGAATGAATATCATAAAAGTCAGAATAGTGACTGGCTCTGAAGAAAGAGGGACCTCTGGAGTACTAGCTAAGCCCAGCTCTAACATTTAAAGGGCCTATCAAGGATACAAAGACCCAAAGATCAAAAGGGCTAAAGGTATAGGACAAGCAGGAAGGGTTGGGGAAAGGAAATAAGGAAAAAGAAAAAAAATATGAGAAAACGAAAAAAATGGAAATAAAGTTTTTGTAAATAGGGAAGCGAGGAGGGGGTGACGGGAGGGCAGGGGAATGGGGAAAAAATGAGAACCAAGACCTGTCATGTAAAGGTACAAGATCCGAATGATGAATGTAACTGTACTGTATACCTAAAATGTTCCAATAAACTCAATGAGAAGAGAAAAAAAAAAAAAAATATATATATATATATATCTAAAAGATATAAAACAAGCTTACAAGTTATTACATATTTTACCCTATCACAACAAATATACCTTTACTACTAACTGGAAGGCCTGATTCCTGGTGAGCATTTCTGGATTCCTTAGTGTTCCATGCAGAAAAGTGGTGGTACAAGAAACAGTGGCCACTAGCTCACTGCCCGTTGCTTCCTTCTACATCCCAAATTGCAAGGGACCTCATGCCAAACATGGTTACCTTGCTTCCAAGTCCAGGTTCTATCCCAGACCCTGCTCCCCACCTACAGTGACCCTTAGACCACCCCTTGTGCCTCAGGGGGAGGCCCCTGAGCATAGTCCACTCTCAAAAGGTCAGATCCAAGGGAAGAGACATCGGCTCCAGAAAGAACTCAGGGCCATTTGGATCAAGAATTTGAAGATCCTGGGTACTCAAAGCATAGTCTAGAATATACAAGGTTTTAGGGTCTGAGTAGGTATGTCCCATAGGCCCAGGGTTCCTTTATACAATGAAAAGGGGCACAGTTAGAAAAAAGGCCAAAGTAGAGCCTCCTAAAACACAGGTTCAGCCGGGCATGGTGGTGCACGCCTGTAATCCCAGCACTTGGGAGGCTGAGGCAGGAGGATCACTGTGAGTTCGAGACCAGCCTGGGCTACACAGTGAGTTCCAGGTCAGTCTCAACTACACAGTAAGACCCTGTCAAAAAAAAAAAAAAAAAAAAAAACAAAAACAAAAAAAAAAAAAAAAACGCAGGCTCACAGCAGGGGTCCTTGTTGCCAGGACTAACATTTCCATAGAATGAGGCAAAATTGTAATTCTTAATCTGGATAGTAGTAATATGGCCACTCACTTTATACTTACAGTACTTGTTAAATCAAGGGATCTATGCACTTTTCACACAAATAATGGGATAGCTACCATGTTAATGATATAATGCAATGAGAAGGACACAAATCATTTTTAAGATAGTTCCACTGAAAATACATACCCTCACCTTAAGCATGAAGATACAACTAACAGATACAAATCTAGGAACTTTCTATAAAACAGACCTAAGTTCTTTAAAAAATGTCATAAAAGGCAAAAAGAGTAGCAAACCACTTTAAACTGAAAGAAATTAAACAGATGTAAAAACGAATAGATTACCTAATCCTGGATTGGATTCTGGATCAGAAGGGAAAAGGATATAAAGAACATTACTGGGACAATTGATTAAATTTAAATATGGACAAGTGACATTGTATCAATGTTAAAATTTCCAATTTCAATAAATGGACCAGGGCTATACAGGAAAATGTCATTCTTAGAATATCCTGAAATACATAGGCATGAAGGTCAGCTAATAATGTCTGAATTTTGTTCTCTAATTGGTTTAGCAAAGGAAGGGACAGAGAGACAAAGTGTGTGTGTGTGTGTGTGTGTGTGTGTGTGTAGTGACAAAGCATGTGTGGCAAAAGAGCAACAGTAAGAAGCCAGGCATGGTAGCACACCCCTTTGATCTCAGCACTCTGGGAGATTCAGGCAGAAAGACTGCAAGTTCAAGGCCAGCCCCAGCAACTTAGTGAATTAGCAAGACATTTTCTCAAAATTTAAAAGTAAAAATGGCTAGGGACATAGCTCAGCACAAAGGCCCTGGGTTCAATCCCCAGTACCACACACACACACACACACACACACACACACACACACACACTGGAGCCACAAGTACTGCCAGTCTGCATTCTGGTGGCTTGGATCTGTGGGTGCTCACCCCCCCCACACCCACACACACACACACACACACACACACACACACACACACACACACACAATAGAGTGACAATAAGTGAATCTAAAGAAAGGACGTATGTACTAAACTGTTCTTAAAGCTTTTTCTTTCAAACTACTTTTAAAATAAAGAGTTGGAGAAAACTCCAAAGAGTTAAATAAGAAAAGAGTTCTCTATGGAGAGAAAGCATCACATGACTCAGGTAAAGGAGTAAGATAAAGACTTCACACAGTTCATTCTTCCATCTCATTTGTGCCTTTCAAATTCTATTCATGTTCAGAAAAAATAACTTTAGCTTTGGGAGAAAATCCTAAAATATTGAAAGGGGGAAATATTAGCAACTGCAGAGATCAAAAACTTTTGTCCTTGAATTTATCTGACAAATTATGGCTGTCATTAAATGGTTACATGGTGATGTCAGCCCATGGAGGACCTGCTGCATATACACACCTGGTTAACAGGCACAGTACTTCTCTTCTAAACTCAGTGTTCCTGCTCTCTGTATACAAGAGGGATACCTTAACATGAGTATTAACCTTCTTTTTTTTTCTTTTTGGTACCAGAGATAGAACTCAGGACCTTGTGCTTGCAAGGCAAGTGGTGGCACCACTGAGCTAAATCCCTGCCCCTATTAACCTTCTCCTTCAAGATTAACTATACGTTTGTAATATGTTTCACAGCCTTCCTGAGATAATCCAGCAGGGATTATTATTCACATGTGCATGAAAGCAAATTCCTTCACTTTAACAAGTATTGGTAAGGTTGTGCAAAGCCCTGTTGGTAACACAAAGAATCATACAATGTAGTCACTGCCCTCAAGGAGGCAACTTAGAGTGAAAAGGACCTGAAATAAAAATTCTGACGATCCCACACACAGTTACAAGAACTTTGTAAATTGTTTCACCTTTCTGCAATTCTGTTTTCTCACAGCTATAACAGAGATGCCACTTAATTATCTTTATGGGTTATATTGTAAGGATTGACAACACACATGTCCAGCAGGTAGAATAACAAAACAACAGATGGTCAAAGGTAGTTATGTCTATGATTATTGCAATCTAATTAAAATAACAAATAATTAAAATAACAATTAATAATAAACAAATAAAAATATGACCAAGTTGCAAATCCAATTAAGGGCACAACTATCATTAGAATCTTGATCACTCCCAAGTTTTTTATTGAGTAAATTCCCTCTCCCTAATCTCAAATAATACAGGCAGGTGTTTGTGTGTGTAGACCAAGAGTCTCTAACACCTGGCAAACTGCATCACTCTCTTAGGTATCAAGGAAAAGTATATACAGGATAAGGTTTTCTCATTAACCAAGAAGGATTTTATATCAAGAAGTATATACACAGCCTGCACAAGACACCCTAAACTTAACTAAGACCCTGGTGTCCAGGAATACATATACAAATTAGACTAAAAGCTTACCAAAGAAGGTGTTTTCTTTTACAGTACAGTGTCCAGTCTTCTCTTACAGCCGATATAAGGTTTGCTAAATTGTCCATTTCAATTATCTCCTTTTAGTTTAGTGGCAGAGAATTCCCTTTCTGTTATTTTGAATCCTGTATCCTAATCCTAAACCTTGCTCATTAGAAAGGTGACAATATTTCACACTAAAAAGTTGACTTCCAGGGTGGAGGATTTAGCTCAGTGGTGCTGCACCTGCCTTGCAAGCACAAGGTCCCGAGTTCAATCCCGTGTCCCCCCACAAAAAAAAGCTGACTTCTCAGGCATTTGTGACAGATGGAAGATCCAATGATTACAATGAATAAAGCCATACTTTGACTCAATTCACACTATTCTCTTTGCTTTTATTCTCAATTCTCCCTAGGATGATGTAAGATGATGATAGGAGGTGGGGGGAAAACCTTAAACATATTTAAAGATAAGTAACAGTTTACTCACATTATTCATATAATGTCTCATGTGCATGTCTTTCACATACATTATATCAACATTATATTAGAATCAAACATGCAACGTACCTGAAAGAGTGCCACCCGTCCTAGGGTAGGCTACTTCCACATAGACTTCAAACGTGGACTCTGGGTTTTGCCTACAAAAGAAACAGATTATGATTACTTACAAAGATTGAGGCAGCATGACGCAGAACACATGGGTATGTTATATAATAAGGTAGATCTTGATTAAAATCATTAGTTCCATAACTTTAGAGCCATGGAACTTTGGACAAGCTACTCAACTTCTGAGTCACAATCTTCCTAATCCTCAAAATATAAAGTCAATCAGAAGAATTATTGTGAAACTTAACATAAACACACACACACACACACACAAATCTAAAACAACACCAGGCACATAACAAGTTAGCCGTTACTATGGCTAGACAAATGTCCTATTTCTGATTTCCACAGCCAGAGCTCAAAAGTCATACGTTGAATTTTTAGGAAACTCAGACAAAAGCAACAAAACACAAAACAGCCATTTCTGCCAGATCAAACACTCATATAACAAAATTAACCTGTTATTTATAGGTTTTAAACCCTAAAACAAGCAACATAGTACCTTATCTCACTAGACAGGATGTTAATTTAAATTTAAGACACTGTCCTCACATACAGAGCTCCACCTGTATTGGCAATGGCAAGTGTAGGAATATTCACTATTGTATTATTTTACTTTTTTATATCGTAAATATTAAAAAGTTTTTTAAAGATCACAGCATTAACAGAACATTAATAGTTGTTAATTCTAGGTGATAAGAATACTGTGGCTATATTAGCTTTGTCTATTCCCTATAATTTCAAACTATAATAGATATTATTTCCAGATTAAATGAAAAACCATTTAGCAGAAGAAAATATATTTTCAAATGTCTATAACTGAATTCTATTTTAAACTTGACAAAAAAGCTCAGATAAGAAAATTTGAGTTGCCTAATACCCAAGGGTTAATTAACGTCTGAATCTTCCAGTAAAGCCTATTTTCAAAATAACTGTGTCATTTATCTCATTTCAACTTCACCACAATCCTGTAAAGTAGGTATGTGGGCTTAGTTCCACCATACAGGTAAGGAACCAGTAGAAAATACAATCTAACTTGTCTGTAGTCCCACAGCTAATTAGAAATACAGCTATGATTAGAATTCATACCTCTTGGCCTTCAAATTCTATTTTATTGACTTTAAGATGAACTCTGATTCCTGCACACTATCTTTATGTCTTACAAACCTACAGCACTTTTGGTTTCTCACACAACAGAAACGATGCTATGTGTGTCCAATTTATTTCACTTAAAAGTAAAGTCTAAGGGGCATTCACTTACCTAAAAATATCTCAAATTTACCCAAGAAAACAGTTTTTAAAATGTGTTCTACTATAGGTCGCTAAGACTTCATAGAAATTATTCAGATATCCATGCATTTTTTTTTACTCACGCTATTTTTTAGATTTATTTTTACACACTATAAAAACTGAAATACTGAATATAGGCATGTAAACCTGTTACAAGTCAAATTTTTAAATGCACCAAAGTGCATCACAAGGTACTGTGTACAAAACTGCTGTCTCTCAAAGTGAAGAATGTCCTGACCTTATTTTCATCATCTCTGCTGCTTCTTCCTTCCTCTAACATACTTTTACCAAGCTTCTGAACCCACAATAACCATTGAAACAACTTGTCATTGTCACCAAAAGCCTCCATGTTGATAAAATATGCTAAAATGCACAACTTTCAGTGCTTGTCTTGGCTTCTCAGGAGCTTTTTTGACACAGGTGGTCAGTGAAATACTTTCATCTCTTTCCTTCCAGCACTTCATTCTGTTGGTACTTTTCATTCCTTACCATTTCTCTTTGCTAATTCCTTTTTTTGTAAACTCTCAAATTTAATCAAGGATCCTCCCTTTCCACACTCACTACTTAGATGATCTCATTCAATTTCAAGGGTATAATTACCATACATATGCTGACAAGCCCCAAAGTCATGTCCCTGACTTCCCTGACTTCAGATTCCTTTAGCTGACTCAAAATCCCCACTTAAGACATCCATGAAGCATGTCAAGTTTAACATATCAAATCCTGAACTCTCAGTTATTTGAACCAACAAAATTCTTATTCTTGAAACCTCTTTGCTTTATATGCCACAATCAACCAATCAGCAAATTCTGTTGACTCTATCATCAAAATTTACCCAGAATTTGCCAGGCGTGGTAGCACACACCTGTAATCCCAGCACTCGGGAGACTGAGGCAGGAGGATCGCTGTGAGTTTGAGACCAGCCTGAGCTACATAGTGAGTTCCAGGTCAGTTTCAACTACATAGTGAGACCCTGTCTCAAAACAAAGAAACAAACAAACAAACAAAAACATTTATCCAGAATCTCAATGCTCCTAAGCACCCTCAATATTATCATCCTCAGCAGATCACCATCATTTCATCTCACTGCACTATTCTCCTGACTGGTGTCCCTGTTCCCACCCTTTGCCCCATACCATTACACTCAATCTAGCAGCCAGTAATCCTTTTATTCTCAAGTTCAGGTGATGTCAGTCCTGTGCTCTAAACTTTCTCATTGTCCCACATACTCATCATCAAACTTCTAGTTCTAGAGGTAGATAGTGGTGATGGCTGCACAACAAGCCACTGAACCATACACTTTAAAAACAAACAGTTAAGATGGAAAGTTTTACACATGTAATTTGCCACAATAAAAAAAACTGGGGCAGAAAATAAGTCCTTATTACAACCTGTATGATCTAGCCTCAACTGTGCAACTTCATTTCAGATCTCGCTTTCTTTTTTTTTTTTTTTTTTTTTTTTTTGGTACTGGGGATCGAACTCGAAACCTTATGCTTACAAAGCAGAGGCCAGAACCACTGAGCTAAATTCCCAGCCCTACACTCTTTCTGCTTCCCAAACACGCCCAACTCATTCCTATCTTATGGCATGCTCTCACATAGGTCATTCAAAGCTCAGTCTATACTGAGTTCTCAGAAAATCCTTCTCCAACAGACTTTATTACCTAATTTTAATTTTCTACATTATACCTATTCCAACCTCAGTTATGGGCAGTCTTTCTTTTCTAAATGTAAGGTGCTAGCCTATGTTTATAGCAGCACAGTTTGTCATAGTTAAAACTTGGAAACAGCTCATTTGCCCATCATTTGGAAACTGGATAAAGAAGCTGTGTTTTTTCTATAAAATGGAATACTACTCAGCCATAAAGAATGAGAAAGTAGATTCATTCATACGTGAATGGATACATTTTGAGGATATACTCCTAAGTGAAATAAATAAGTCACACATGTATAAATACCAAATAGTTTCTCTGGTGTGAAAAACTAAAATAGTACTCAAGATCCTAACGGGATAATTAGCAACGTGAAATAGGAAGAAAAGGGACAGTGAGAAGGGAAGGGGAATAAGGGAAAGGGGAAAAAAAATGTGAGAAAATGTAAAAATGGAATTAAAGTGTTTGTAGGTGGGGGGGGTGAAGGGAGGGTGGGGACAAAGGGAAAAAATGAGAACCAAGATCTGTCATGTAAAGGTACAGGATCCCAATAATGAATGTAACTGTATTGTATACCTAGATTGTACCAATAAACTCAATTTAAATTTTAAAAAATAAAAATTAAACTTAAAAAATTTAAATGTATGGTGCTAGAGTGCCAAGATTTTTTTCTATGAAGCCAAACAGTATTTTACTGGTACCTGACCAAATAAATATTGGGTAGAAGGAATAAAGGCATTATAGACTAGCCTTCCCAAAGGATGTAAGATTTCAATAAATGACAGGCATGGTCCTACAGCTCTGTGACTCTCAAACTTTAGCGTGGATTATAATCACTGGGGGAAATGGTTAAATGACAGATTTCCAACTGTTGTCGGGGGAGCTGCTTTAGAAATAGCCCACCAATCAAAGGTATTCCAAGTCCTTTTTGCCACAAAGAATTGCATGAGACAAGCCAAAAATGGCATTTGATAAGTGAGGGGTGATGAAGTAAGGGAAGAACTAGCTTTGTAGAGCTAACTTGGGCAGAACAAAAGAAAGGATAAAAATAAAAGCATGCCCTGAGGGCCTGGGATTTAGCTCAGTGGCTCCACCCCCTGCCTTGCAAGTGCAGGGTCCCCAGTTCGATCCCAGTACCAAAAAAAAAGCATGCCCTGTGTCTAGGACACGCAAGGTGGGCTACTGTAAGGAGTCACATGGGCTTCTCCTCTCTTTTATGAAATCCATGTCTTGTGGAAGCCCTCAAAAAGTTTCACATATGGAGTCCTGGGAATTATATGATGCTGTCCTGAGATGTTAGAATTGACAGGTCCCACTTACTTCCCCAGCCAGCTTTGCCATACCCTGCCTCCTGTATCACAACTCTACCTCCAGAATTTCTGGAGTAGGGCCCTTAGTTTAGCATCACATACTGATGCTGCTGAACTGGTGACCAAATGTTTAAGACCCACTTATCTAAACAGAATTCTTCCAAATAAATTAGTACATACAACATCAAACAAACATAGGGTATACCTCAACAATTCATTCACCCTTTCAACAGTGCTTTTGCAATAAAAGATACGTTCAAGGGCGGGGGGAGGCATTTGTAAAACAATGAAGCTTATACCTCATTTCTACTGCTATCCATGGTTTCTGCCTCACTATTTTTTGGTACCGGGGAGCAAACTCAGGACCTTGCACTTGCAAGGCAGGCAGCGGAACCACTGAGCTAAATCCCTGGCCCTAAACTTTTTTTCCCACCTTTTTTTTAAAATCCTTTTTTTGGGGGGAGGGTACTGGGGATCCAACTTGGGTCCTCGCACTTTCAAGGCAGGCAGCAGAACCACTGAGCTAAATCTCCATCCCTTTTTTTTTAATCGTTTTTTTTTTTTTTTTGTACTGGGGATCAAACTTGTCTGCCTCACTCTAATGAATAATAAATAAGCTACCTAAGATTCTTACTCAGTTTAAGTAGCTGGCAGAGTTCTAGTATGTGGAGCCAAGAATTATAGCAGTCTCTCAAAAAAGAAAGAAAGAAAGAAAGCAAAAAGCTGACTAAAATGCTAAGAACAAATTGGTCTGTAATTGTAAGTTGTAGTCATGCTTATCCATGATCGTTTACATGTTGCCTTATGGAAGAAGTGGTGACTAATGTTGTGACAAGTTATATAACACACCAACAAATATAATAAGTCATTTTAAGGGTTAGTGAAGCCAATGCAGATGGAACATTTTCTATTTCTTTATAAATCAGAAATTAAAAAGTGTCTCCTCTAAATGCAAATGGCTAAGCAGCCCTTAATATCTTCATTAAGCCTGTACACTTAAGGCTGTAACAATTTCAAGAGGATCTTTGAGGCTACCTTGAGACTACTCTTCAAGACACTCAACATTTTTAACTACTTAGCTAAAGGAACTCAAAAATCCTATTTCAGTCCTATTAACACTCACTGCTAATTTAGAATACATAATGATTCTGAAAATACCATATTGAGCCAATTTTCTAATATGGATCCAAGTTTTCTCAGAACCCTTTGTGATATATGTTAACATATTACCATGGAAATGTCCTGGTTCTGCCTTGATACCCCATTATTAATTGCCTCATATTCTTATATACTCAAAAGATCTGGAAACATGCCCACCTGTCAAGCCTATGTTTTTGCCACCCACCACCACCTTCTGCAGTCTTGCACCCTAAGAACCAGCCATACAGAACCACTTGTAGTTTTCTAAACAAACTATGCTCCAATTGTCTGATAATAATACCTTACTGTCACCACTTACTCAAGTGTTTCCTGTGCCAGGCATGATCCTAAGTGCTTTACATTCTAATCCTCAACACTTGGAAAGTAATATTAGCCCCAGACTAGAAGACTCAGAAGCTCAAAGAGGACAAACTAGCTGAAAACAAAAAGAGGAAGCAGTAGAAAAAGCATAAAACTAACTTCAAAGGCACCAACCACTTCCCTATTCTACATTATTCAGCTGCTTTTCTGTAAGGAACTGTTCTTTCTTGGTGAGTTCATTCATCAAGCCTCAGCTCCAGCACTGCCTCCTCTCTGGGAAGCTTTCTCTATCCTCTCCCCACCCCCAACACACACACACAAACACACACACACACCCCAGCCAGGGTTAAGTGACCCTCCTCTACACCTGCCATACACCCTGTGCTTCCTACTCTGGGGGCTCTAACCACATTCAACCTGTGTGGGCAATTGTGGTTACCTGGGGAGCTTTTAAAAATCCTGATGCCCAGGTAATACCCCAGACCAATTAAATCAGAATCCCTAGGCATGAGTTTTTTTTTTTTTTAACTCAATGTACTCCAAAGTACAGACAAGACTGAAAAGCAGTAGTGTGTCTCTGATTAAGTATCTGCCTTCCCTACCAGACTGGTAGCTCCTTGAGGGTACCAATGGTGTTTTCTCATAACCCTAGTCCAACACCTGACACAATAAATGTTTCAAGAATGAGTTTTCCTCCAACACCTCTAACATGTAGTTTCCAGCTTCTCTTTCACTGGCAAAAGGTAATTTACAGGATACATACCACTTTACCTGACTATCACTCTCTAAAGATGTTTTCCTTTGGAGATGATGGTATCAATAAGTCACACTGCTGACAATAGCTTCAACTCTTAAATACGGAAAAATGACAGACACAAACAGCTAAAATGTGTCTGAAAGGAGGGAAGTCTGCTCAGTTCTTGCTTCTGGGAGAATGAAGGCTGACAGTAAGCCAAGAGAGCATTTCTACTCAATACCTCTCTTCTGAACACAATTCTCAGTGATTCACAGGAAGGGCATCACTCAGTGCTCAGGGCCACGTTCTCAAAATGATTAAGTACACTCAGCTTGAAGTCCTGAGACAGACAAAGGCTTTGACAATATTCAGGCAGCAGGACAGCTTAATGGTTGTTTTTCCCCCCAAAGCATCATGTTATTGATCACTCTGCTGGATCGTCAGCTTTCAATTAGGATCTACTTTTCTTCAATTACAACATATTACGAGATTACAAGAAAAATGAATGGGGCTGCATATGGTAACCATGACACAATGCTAGGCCCAGGCCTTTTCAAGTGTAAATTAGAAATTATTTTGTTATGAAATTTTGTTTTTATTTTTACAGAAGAGTGCTTTTTTTATATTTTAATATCTATTTGTATTACATTAAAAATTTTTTTTACAAAGTATAAGAGCTACAGACCTGAAACAAATACAGTATGAGGACCCCTTCCTTTCACAGCCTTCGCAACCTGAAGCCAGTTTCAGCACAGTGCTTCTTTAGCTACAAACTTAGATGCTGGGGTTTGGAGGCACTAAGGTATAATGTTTCATAATTCATACCAACTGCACTGTCTTGAAATTGATAACATAGTCAAATTGTATACACTTTAGAACACGCTAGCAAACATCACCTAATAAACAGATTCCTGCAAGCTAGACAAACAAGGAGAAAAGGTAGTGTCAGTATTTCCAACAAGACTCCATTTGTTTCCGTGGGCTCTGAACTTAAAGCCATTTTTCCAGGCTGAAAATGTTGTATCAAAGGGTGCTTTCTAACCCATAACAAGTTAACACCTTCATAGGAGAATGCAGTCTTTGTTGAGACTTGTTAAAAGTGATTAACTCAGCTGTGTAATTATACAAACAAGTTGTTTCAAGACTTTACACTTTACTTTTCATTTCTAATAATGTTCTCAGGATCAGATTAATAAAGATACACAGATACTGCTATGAGTGGAGTTAGAAGTTTTGCTGCCCATACATTCATATGGAATGATTCTTAGACCATAATGTGCAGGCAAGGTGACTGGAGCAGTTTAGCTGCATTTCAAACAGAGATACAGAGGCTGAGCTCCCATCAGCAAGGCACTGTTCCAGACAGTTTTAATAATTCTCTGGTAGGGCAATCTGCAGCATAAAAGCTCGGCTCTTCAATAATAGTTGTAGTATTTACAAAGATAATATCTGGCTCATTATCAATAAACATGTATCCTCTAAAAAAATTATATTCTTCCCCCACCCTAATTTTTCCTCTTCACTTTCTAAACAATTTCATCATAAAACTATTAGGTGGGCAGGGCAAAGTGGATATCCATGCTGGTCATGGCCCACAGTGGGGAATGCCTGAGCAGGTGAGGAAGGGGTGACATGACATGGGATGTCAGCACACAGGTTGGGTAGGAGGATGTCTGAGCTGAGGGGCAGTGACTTGGCATGCGGTCTCCAATCTAAATGGGTAAAGAAAGCATTCGTTTAGAGAACAGCCTAGTGTGGACAGTTGGAGTCTGGGCAGGGTGAGAAGGGTATTCACACAAGGGGCTACAAGGCCTGGTGTGCTGAAGCTCAGACAGGATGAGGGGGGGTCCCACAAAACAGCAGACCAACACAAGGTATCAGAGCCAAGACAGTAAGGAGCACATCCAAATACAGGGGCACTTTTGAGAGGTTGTGGAAGTGCTAACAGATGTAAGGGGATTCTCTGGAAAGTAGGGGCACGGTCTTCCCAGTGTGAGCCCAACTAGGGCAGTGGGAGGAGAGAGGGGCTTCGGAAATGCCAGCACATGCATTATGATCTTAAGAAAGCAAGGTGAAAGAGGAGAGGTGCACCCACATGGGCTGGGAATGAAGGAACGCTTCCTAATCTATGTCCAAGATAAGGAAGGCATGTGGAAGCCTGACTACACACAGCTGAAGTTAACAGAAAACCAGCATAGCTTCTACGGATTTGGACCTGAGATGGAGACATGAGTGTGAACTTGAGGCTTTCAATTATACAGATTAATAAAGAAATAAAATGTAATTGCTCTTAACACACACATATTTCCTAGCTTGTCTTCTAGGAAAGGTGCTAGGAGCAACAATACTTCAATAGCAATGACCAAACCTTAGCTTCTATATACAATCATACCTTGGTACTTGGCTACTTTGAAACTCATGGAATTTGGTACTTGAACATTTTGTCTCACTACTCCTCATTTGTTTGGTACTCCCTGCACAAGCCAGAACTTATCAGTGTCGATTGCATCATGACTCAATACCACTCCCAGACAAAACAATTTATTTGGTACTCATCATACCTCCTATAACCAATTAATGACAGTACTAAGGCATCACTGTACAATGCTCCCCTAAAAGTAACTAGAGCTTCTTGAAGAAATAGCTAACTCTAGGGCAGAATAGAGAAAGTACAAGATGGGCTTGGAAAATCTTATTATTCCAGAAGGCAAAGAAATGTTCAAAGAATTATGAGGTCATGTCAAAAGGACACAGGAGCTAACCTGAAGGGGCTTCACTGCCCAAATGTAGGACAATCTGAGCATTAAAATTAATAATGATATTAACAGAGTCTGATCACTAAAACATATTTATCAATATAGACCATAAATAAGTGATTAATCCACTGATATTCACAGCTAATTGTGCTATTAGGAGGTAGGGCCCAGTTGGAAGAGGAAGGTCAATATCCTCAGCAGGCACTCTCCCCCTGTTCTCTGCTTCCTGCCAGGAAGTGAGCAGCTTTGCTTCACAATGCCTTTCCATCATGATGTTACTGCCTTGTACTCTACTCTGAAACTAAAATAAACCTCTCCTCCTTTAAGTTGTACGTGTCAAGTATTTTTGTCCCTGCAACACAAAAGCTAATACAACTAAGTATTGTCATATTTTCAAAGTACCACCCAGAAATATAAGGACATTCGTGAAAAAGGAGTTCCAGAACTGCTTCAGAAAGTGGCCAGAACAATGGAATAAGTGTTTTCAAAGTAAAGAAGGATATTCTGAGGGGAGTTGATGGCAATTTAAGTATTCATCATACACTGTGATCACTTCATAAGTGTGTAATATTCTACGAGTTTTGGCAACTGCATATACCTATATAATTAATACCTACTCCACTGACTTTTTTTTTTTTGGTACTGGGGATCAAACTCAGGACCTTACACTTGCAAGGCAGGAGCTGGAACCACTGGGCTAAATCCCCGGCCCTTCATTGACTTTTTTAAATGAAACTTACTATAGGCCCAATTATTTTCCTTCTGCACATGCCCTTCAAGGACCATATTGTCTGGCTGTTATATTAACAGCTAAGAGCAACTGTAAGGGCCTTCACAACAGTTCACAATATGTAAGGGCTCATGTTCCAGGCACTGCATAAGAAGTCATCTGAGCCTCCCAGAAAGTAGACCACCCAAGTGTAGGAAGACCCAGGGTGGATCTACCTTCCTTATACCCCATCACCGCCCTAGAATCATTTGGGCTTCCAGTTTTCCATGCCTCTCCTCTGGGACTACTATATTCAGTATTATCGTATTAGTAATTTTTCAGTATAGATCACAGAACCACCATAGAATCCATACTCTTTTTTTGTTTGTTTGTTTGTTTGGGTTTTTTGTTTTTTGAGACAGGGTCTCACTATGTAGTTGAGACTGACCTGGAACATCACTATGTAGTCCAGGCTGGTCTCAAACTCTCAGCAATCCTCCTGCCTCAGCCTCTGAGTGCTAGGATTACAGGTGTGCGCCACCATGCCTAGCTTGAATTCATACTCTTAATAACTTCACTTACACTGAACTTTAAGAATGTTAAGTTACCTGGGAAGCTCTGTTAAAAATCAGAATCTCAGACAAGGGATGTAGCTCAGTGGCACCGCACCTGCCTGGCAAGTGCAAGGAAGGTCCTGAGTTTGATCCCCAGTACTGCAAAAAAAAAAAAAAAATCAGAATCCCATGTTCTGCACATGGATACTGATATATTACTACATTAGAGGGGTAAAGTCCAGGGAATCTATTTTCTGAGAAGTCATTTTGATAATCTACTGATTATGAATCTCTTCTCCCAAGTGATTCTGATCAAATGGATTTGGTAACCACTATGATAGAGTTTTCAAATGTGCCAAGGTTCCACACAACCTAGAAATCACAACACCATTTGGAAGACCTTGAAACATACACTTAAAAGTTAAAATGTTAACTAAATCAGATACTAACTTTTTACAGGCAATGACTAGCAGGCATCAAACGTTCTTAAAATTTTATAGCAATTTAGATAGAATAAGAGAAACCACTTTTATCCCTCCTTTTGAAACAACTAAAAAATTATCTACCACCTATCTATCAAACAATGTTTTTCAAGTACTGTAGGTCAGGCAACAAAGCACAGTAATCCCAAGAGATGGAAAACAAAAGAGGTGAATCCCTGACTGCCTCAGATTATTGCCTTGCATTACCCCAAGAATAATTATAAAATACAAAACCAAGCATCCAACAAGGTAAAATATACAATATCTGGCATTCAATGAAAATTCACTAGGCATGCAAAGAATCAGGAAAATATGCTTCATAATGAGAATAAAAATTAGAATCAGCATAAAGGAGACTGTGTAATATTATTCCATGTATTCAAAAGGTTAGTTATAAAAGATTCAAAAATAACCAAAACTAGCCAGGCATAGTGGCACATGCCTATAATCCCAGCATTTAGAATTTAGAAGGCTGAGGTAAGAGGATGGCTGTGAATTTGAGGCCAGTATGGGCTAAGTAGTGATTTAAGTTCAAGGCCAGCCAGGAATGCATAGTGAAACCCTGTCTCCAAAACAAAACTGAATCTCTAGATATTAAAGACTACACCATGAGAGAGAAAATGCACTAAATGGAATTAACAACAGACTAAATACTGTAGAAAAAAAGACTAGTGAACTTGAAGATATAACTACAAAAAGTAACCAAGATAAAACTAGAGAGAAGAAGGGATCAGAAGCAAAACAAAACAGAGCATCACCGTTGACCTGTGGGACAACTTCACTCAGCCTAATATACTGATAATTAGAATCTCCAAACAAGGAAGGGAAGGCAGAAAAAAACTATTTGAAAGAAGTAATGATCAAAATCTTTCTAAATTTGATGAAAGCTATGAATACAGAGGTCCAAAAGCTCAATCCCAATAAAAACAAAGGGAAAACTAAGACATATCATACACTGAAAACTAGCGATGAAGATAACATCTTAAAAGCAGCTACACACACATAAAAAATTACATTAAGAGGATCAAAGATTAGAATGACAGCATATTTTTTGTCAGAAACAAGGCAGATGAGAAGCCAGCAGAGCAACATCTTTTAACTATTCAAAGAAAAAAACTGACAACCTAGAATTTTATTTCTAGAGAATATTTCAAAGGTGAAGGCAATCATTGCCTTTCTTTCAAGGGTAAGGTCCCGAGTTCAATCCCCGGTATCAAAAAAAAGAGAAAGCAAAATAAAGATTTTTCAGACATTACAAATATTGAAAGAACTTATCACCACCAGACCTGTGCTATGAAAAATATTAAAGGAAGTTGTTCAGGCAAAAAGAAAATGATGCCAGGTAGAAATTTGGATCTACAAAAGGAGACTACATGGACTCAATTAGAGAAATCTAAAGATCACCTCAACAGATACAGATTTTTTCACCAGAGAATTCTAAATATTTAAGGAATTAACACCAATTCTCTAGATCTTCCAGAAAAAATAAAAAGAGGAAATAACTGCCACTACATTTTATGATCAATTTTATCCTCATCCCCAAACCAGTCACAAAAAAGTAACCCGCTCCCCAAAAAATTATACATAGATGTATATGTGTGTTTATATGTGTGTGTATATGAATGTGTGTTTATATGAAATACAGGTATACACTATAGACCAATGTCCCTCACATACGCAAATAAGATTCCTTAAGAAAATTTTAGCAAATAGAATTCAACAATGTTGACCATGACCAGGTGGGATTTATTCTAGGGATGCCAGATTGGCTCAATATTTGAAAATGCATCAATACAGTATACCATATTAATAGATCAAAAAAAGTCAGTAACATGAATTGATTCAGAAAACCTATTTGCCAAAATCCCACACATATTCATTAAAAAATGCAGAAAACCAAAAATAAGGAGGATTGCTAACTTGATAATGGATATTCATAAAAAGCTTATAGTTAACATATGTACTTAATGGTAAAAGATTGAATATATTCCCTCTAAGACTGGGAACAGGACAAGGAAAATAACCACTTCTCTAAGGGAGGAGAGGAGAATAAATGAAAGGGAAAAAAAGCAAATGAATTAAAAGGAAGAAATAAAATTGCCTTGACACGACCACCTATGGAGACTTTGGAATTAAAACTGAAGTTATTTCATTCTCCTTCATCTCCATTTCCATCCAATCTCCTCTTGTACTCCTTTCCTAATAATGCCCAAACCTAAACCATCAACTTGGATTGCCAAGGATATGAGACTTCAAAAGCACAAGCCATCATATGAAAAACTGATACTGTCTAAATTAAGAATTTCTATTCAACAAAAATTGACTAAAGTTGAGCTATTTTGTCCTAAATCTTATTTTTTTTCTGTGACTTGAAGCAAACTACCCAACGTTATTCAATTTTAACATCAACTCATGGAACACCTATAGGAACATAGTTTGAGAACTGCTAAAATTTCACCCATTGTTTAAAGAAAAAAAAAGGAGGACTTGGAGCCAGCCAATTAAGGACTGAAACCTCTACAAACTGTAAGCCAAATTCACTTTTCCTCCTTTAACTTTGGGTGTTGGGTATTTTGTCTCAGCAACAAGAAAATTAAGTAAGACATAATTTGGAACCAAAGAAGTGGGGTTGTTGCTGTGACTATACCTGATTATGTGGTTTACGAGCCCTTGGGATAGGCTTGTGCAAAGAGTTTGGAAAGATTTGGAGATGCCGGCAGTACAAGTACAGCTGGAACACCTTACGCTATACTGCATGTGAGAGTCTGGTCAGAGCTCAGAAGACCAAAAAGGCAGTACAGAACAGGCTCGGCTGTTGTTCTCCAGATATTGTGTGTATGGTTTGTCAGAAAGTTTGCATTTTGCTGGAGTTGAGACTTTGCCTGAGGCTGAGATTAAGGGTGGCAGACTAATTAATCTGGAAGAAGAAATTTTAAATCAGTCAAATGTTGAGGCAGTAGCATGGCTACTACTGGGGCTTTTGGCCAGATTTATGTTGAGAATGAAGAGCAAAAAGCCCAGCAGAATAATTTAAAACGTTTGGCATTTAGCCAGAAAGGAAGCACCAGTAAAGCTGTGGACTTGAAAGATGAGTAGTGGAGACCTGATTGCTGAGAAGGAACAGAATAGAAAAGATGGCCGGAGGGCATCCCAAGAAGCAGTAGGATTCCACCCTTAGCAGCCTCAAAAATTGCAAAAGTGAAGGACTTTGCTCTGAGAAGAGAATCCCAGAGAACCATTTTCCAGAATGGCGGTGGCCTAGGGAACTTGTTCCTCAGGAATTGGTTCATAGGTACTGGACCTCTATAGCCAAAAGAGAAGCAAGCCTGGCTACTGCTCAGCTGGCCGCAGATCCTGGCATCATCTATATGGTGCTGGTTTTAGGTGTGTGCAGAATGCAAGAGTTGAGGGGTCAGAAAAGCTTCTACAAGGATTTCAGAAGGCAGCCTGGGAAGCCAGGCAGTGTGCCCCTGAGAGAAGTGTGTGAAGCTGTTAAGCCAAAAGTGCATCAGAGACCTCAGAAGTTTAGAGAAGCTGGGAATGTGGATCCCCTGAGGAAAACCGCAAGGAGGGAGCAGAGATGGACTCAGAGAGAGCCACAGGACTACAACCACCAGAAATGTCATACAGGCAGAACCACTCAAACTTTGGAGTTCACATCTTGCCACAGATTGCCAGGGATGCAGGAAGCAGAACTGTGGGATTTAATGTTTGCCCTGATAGATTTTGGTTTGTTCCCATTTCTTGCTATCCCATTTGTAATGTCTGGAATGGAAATGTCTATCTTGTGCCACTGAATGTTGGAAGTGTCTTTTCATTTGTACAGGTGCTGGATGCTAAGAAGTTGCCTTAAATCTCAGAGGGGTTTTTGGACTTGGACTTTTCAACAATGCTGGAATTGTTAGGATCTGGCAACTCTTGGAGATGGACTAAAGGCCTTTTGCATAAAGGAATGTATATGAGTCTTTGGGGGGCCAGGGCCAGAATATTATGGCTTGTGACTGCACATTCTCCAAAAGCCTCATGTGAATGAAGTGGGGCTATTTCCGTGATGGTTAAATCTAGAGGGTGTGACGTTGTGATTGAGGCATGTGATTACTAAACCAGTACACTGACTGGTTTAGCACCACCCTAATCCTGGTAGTCCAAATAAAACAAAAGAGGCAGAAAGGTGCTGTTAAGGTCCCCTTGTTGTTTTGCTACCTTCTGGCCACCATAAACTGTTTCTCCTCTGCCAAGCCACCCTAAGCCACCCTGCCTTGGAGCCAAACGATTATGCACTGAAACGTCTGCAAACTTCAAGCCAAATAAACTTTTCCTCTTAAAAAAAGAAAAAAAGAAATTTTTTTACCCACTTAAAAATCAGGAGTAGACATCTGACAAACCAAGTCAATCAGATTTTTCTCTCCTTCAACAATCCAGAACTGCATCACGTAGGTTATGGGCCTGTTCTGGAGTAAAAGTCTGTGAATACTTCCATCAGTCTGACCTGAGACACTTTTTTGAAATAAGAGATTCCCAGGTCCAAGAGATTCTGGCACAGAAGGTCTGGGTGAGGCCTACAAAAAGTCAGTTGTCTCTCCCACTCCTACCTTACCCTCCATGATTCTAATATATAACAAGGCAGATTTGGAACCCACTTTTTTTTTTTTTGGTACCAGGGCTTAAATTAGGGACCTCGCGCTTGCAAGGCAGGTGCCAGAATCACTGAGCTAAATCCCCGGGCCTGAAACCCACTTACTTTAAGCAGCAGTGCTTTATTTACACTGACAGGGGATCAATATTAGGCCAAATCCAAGTAGGAAGAGCCCACTGAGAAAAAGGAGGGAGACAGGAAAGCCAACACCACACGCAGTGCTCCTGAGAGAGCTGAAGAGTCCGGAGGTTGTGAGGTGCTCAAGAGGGACCCTGCAGACTTACTCCTGAGAGCTCTGGGCAAGACTCTCAGTGACTTGTCATGGATGCCCACTCAAAGGCCTGCTGTCTCATTAATATGATTATTAACAAACAGGGAAACACAGCTGTAACTTTTCATGAAAATTTCAGCTATACTAGGTCTGCTTACCTGCCTAGGTAAATTATAAAATGCCCATTATTAATTTGGAACATCTATACATTTCACGTAGACCACCTGCTCCATATTTTACTTATAGATGGTACTAAATCGCAGCCATTAAAACCTGTAAGAATGAGAAAAACTATCTTGCAGATATTTAATCAGTCCAGCATAGGCCCTCAGGTGCTCACAGAGAGCTTCAAGCCCAACTGGAGAAAAAAAAGAATCCACAAACTCACCAAGTAACCTTTCAGAGCAGAGTCAATATGAATGCCAAAAATCCACACTGTACAATAGCAAGAAGTGTAGCTGAAAGAGCACAGTCCTAGAATAGTGAAAACTGTCTACTTGCCTGCCCTGGTTCTGGCATAGAACTGGCTATGTGGCTTTGAGCAAAAAGGAAGACAATGGTGGGCAAGGAGGTCTGAAATGTGAGCAAGTGTTATCTATGGCATGGCCCTAAAAGACTTCCCTCTCTAGGATTCAATTTCCTCATCTCTAAACAGAGGACTCAGAAAGATCTCTCCAGTTCGATATCTATGTGTCACTCAGAATGGCATTATTCTAAATCTTTTTCCTTATTTGCAAAATACGAAGTCATATTTGAGGTATTATTATGAAGTTTCAGGACATCAAGTTAAGATTTCTTCTGACAAAATGTTTCAGATTTAAAAACAAGACTTCAAACAGCATACACACAAACAAAACAAAGCAAATATAGGTTGGATATGCTTACAATCCAGTTTACCAAAAAAGAAACTAAGGTACTGATTGGTTAAAGTTGTTGCCTGAAGTCAGGCATTTAAGAAGTAAGGCAGCGGGGACCAGAACCTAGGCTGATGAGATCTAGAGTCCATACTCCTAACCACTATGCCAAACTCACCATGCCACTGAAATCTTAAAAGAAAAAAAAAAAGCACAACACAAATCTTCCACACTTTCCAGTGTTTTCAAAAGTTAAAAAAGTCATTAGCATGACATCCAAGACCATTTGTAATTAAACCTGTGACAGACCCTCAAGGCTCATCTGACCACTACTCTGACCAACACATACATATGTATTATGGTCAGCTGAGTTTCTCATCAGGCCTCACTCACCTATATACCTTGTGTATACGTTGATCATTGAGCTATATTCAGAAGGGTTACACTTAATTTTACTATTCACTATACTACCTCACTTGAACAATCTCACTGTGCTAAGCTTGACTTTACACACTGCACCCTCAATGTATCCACACAACAGTACTCTGAGGTGGAGTATCTGTAACATTTTACAAATGTAATTGTCCTGTAGACATTAAAAAGCAGATGGCTTGCCCAACAGCAAAAAATGTCTAGAATGCCAATGTATGACCTCAAACCCAGTCTGTTCTTACTTCAAAGGACATATTCTTGATCACAATTTCCCTGCCTAAAATGTGTTCCATCTCCTAACAATGCCCTGTTCATTCAAGATGCATCTAGACTAGTGCTTGACAAGTAGTTAAGTACTACAGAGATTTTGCTGAATGAATGAACAAACGCCTCCTCCTCTGGAGGTTTCTATTACTCCTTTACAAAACTCAGTTACTGTCTCCACATTATCACAAGACTTGTTTCAAAGCTCTATTATACGGCTTCCCAGGTGGCAGGCTAAGCTTTCTACTTATATGTACATGTTACCCACTAGACCAGCAACCTTGTTTTACTTTATCTCTGTATTCCCAGGCCCCTAACAAAAGGCTGGGTTTTTAACAAGCACTCAGTAAGTTTGTTAACTGAATGAAATTCCCTGAGGAGAGCGATGAGTAAGGGACTCATGATTCATATTAAAACTTATTTTTTCCTGGAGAAATAAACAACATTCAGAACTGTGATATATTCAAATGTTTCTAGGTTTCAATGATCATCTGAGGCATCTAAATTTAACTCATTCAACACATATTATGAGTAATCTAAATACATACAGATAATAGCTCTTAAGGAGTTTACAACCAAGGCAAGGAGACAAAACATTATAAAATGTAAACATGCAAAGGAAAGCTATCATAAGGGAATAAATGACTACATGCCATATAACTGGTTAAACAGAATATTGTAGATTTGTAAACTGAAGACATCACTTCAAGCTATAGGCAAGGTTCAAATTATCTGTGGACAATCTGTAATGAGTCTCTTCCTGGTCAGTAGTCAGTGAAAGAAACAGACACAGTACAGTGTGTTTTCCACATAAAGGTATTTAATTCAATTATAAAAACCATTCTTAATCTCACGTTAAGTTCCTCTTTTGGTGTAAGAATGTAATCTTTTTCAAAAATTATGATAGGAGGGCTGGGATTTAGCTCAGTGGTTTCACTGCCTGCCTCGCAAGCTTAAGGACCAAGTTCAATCCCCAGTACCAAAAAAAAAAAAAAAAATTATAATAGGAAATAACCACTTTTACATTGTTCTTAAAAATGTATTTTTTTTATGGCCTGCCTTGCAAGCGCAAGGACCGGAGGTCAATCCCCGTACCAAAAAAAAAAAAAAAAATTATAATAGGAAATAACCACTTTTACATTGTTCTTAAAAATGTATTTTTTTTATGGCCTGCCTTGCAAGCGCAAGGACCGGAGGTCAATCCCCGTACCAAAAAAAAAAAAAAAAAAAAAAAAAAAGTATTGTTTTTAAAACTTCTTAGTGCCACAAACATTCCAACCATTTGAGGACCAGAGAACTACAGCACTCAAGAGAATGGCATCATGAATTGAGCAATGAGAAGGAAAAGGAACATGAAGTAAACTGTGGCACAAATAGGATCTGGTGGATAGAGAGGAGACTGAAAGCAAGGGAAATAGCCTGAGTGAAGCACAGAGGTGCCTGAAGCTGAAATATGGAAAAGCTGCAGTTGCAAATTCCATTGTGGCAATATGCCAGGCTAAGTACACTTCTAATCCTCCACTGAAAATAACTACAAATAATGGATTCTCCCATCTTCTCAAATACACTGATGTGCTTGCAAGAAAATAAGGAAGATACAGAAGGACCAAGTAAGAACCGGAAGCTAGCAGGACATCAAAACATAAAAACTAGTTTCCTCCTTTAGTCATTTACATAGCCCAAATACAAACTTTATTCTCCCAGTCTAATAGCACTTTAGGAACACCAGGGAAAACTAAGGTTCAGGTTAATGTGGAGAATGTAACAGGCATCTCTCTCCCACCATTTAAACTAGAACTACAAAGGTAATCAAGAAAGAAACTCATACATACACATACACACACACACCCCTACCTCGGGAAATAGAATAAAAACCACTGGTTTCAAAAGTTGGTGCTGGAAACAAAAGTAAATATTCCTGTAACTTCAACCACAAAATGACCCTCACAGAATTGCTACTGAATGGTCAAAAACAAACAAACAAACAACAACAACAAACAACACAGAAATTTAAGTTTAAAAGTTCACAAACTAATGGCCAGAAGCCACTAACAAATAAAGTCTGGCAGAATCAGACCTGCACAGACTTTAGATATTGGAATTATCAGATAGGATATGAAATAAATACTTAATAAGCTTAAAGAAATAAGAGATTGAGTAATAAATAGGAAACTATAATACAATCAAGCAAAATTTTAAAACAAAATAATTCTCAAAATAAGAATGGGTAACTGAATGAATGGCTTTAAAAGCAGAAAAGAGGAGGCCGGGGACTTAGCTCAGTGGTTCTGCTGCCTGCCTCGAAAGTGCAAGGTGTCAAGTTCGATCCCCGGTACCAAAAAAGGAAAAAAAAATGTAGAAAAGAGGGCTGGGGATGTGGCACCATGCCTGCCTTGCAAGTGCAAGGTCCTGAGTTCAATCCCTCATACAAAAATAGAGTAGAAAAGATACAACCAGAGATAAAAGTGGTGAATTTTTAAATATTATAAAATAGCCAACAGAAAGCATAAAAATAGAAGTCTAAAGGGTAGACATGAAAAGTATAAGACTAAGCAGTACTCTAGAAGAGAAGGGGACACAATCAAAAATGAGTTTTAGAAAGTTGATTTTAGTGCCACTTACCTTTCAGGGTACTCACTTGCCCATAGTCCTTAGTCTGAAAATAGCTAAGAATTTTCCAGAGCAAGAGAACACACACATTCAAGCAGCTCATGGCAAGATAAATAAAAGGAAATCTAGAAGTTCAGGTTCCAAGTAAAATGTAATAATCACACTCTACCCTAACTCTCCACAGCCATAAAATATAAAAATATAAAACCAGGGCAGAGGGACAGGCATTTAGCTCAGTGGTTCTGCTACCTGTCTTGTAAGCACAAGGACCCGAGTTCAATCCCAGTACCAAAAAAAAAAAAAAACAAAAAACAAAAAACAGGGCAGAATTCATGGAGTGCTATGCAATGAATCCAGAAAATAAAGAGCAGCAGGCAGATTAGTATAGGAGACAATAATTCAAAGTACCACCAAACCAGTTGTAAGTTTACTATTGTTTTCTTCTATTGTCACTCAGCCTGGGCTCAAAGTTAGCATGAACTCAGCAAGGAAGCCCCAGAACTGAAGTGGGCATAACATGAATAGCGTGAGCTCCAAGAGAAGCTGCCGGGTTCAGGCTCAAGGAGGGGGAAAGAAGCAGCGCTCTACTGGCACCTAACACATCCAGGGAAGGATCTTTTCTTTCCAGAGAAGGTGCAGCCTTAAAAGGAAGAGGGAAAACCCCGATTACTTTCTTTTCCTCTCTTACCACTGATAGGCCTGCACTACTGATGCAGGCATTGAAGGTCACAGTAGAGCAGGTGAAACAAAGCTCCAACATTTTGGTTGGCAGAACAAAAGGTGGGAGGCAGAGATGAGAGAAGGTAGCAGAGTGAGGAGTGCTCAGGAAAATGATCATACAGGTTGGGTTTGAACACCAGGCTCAGCACTGAGCCTACTAACAATGAATGAGGATGTACTAGCACTTGCTGTGCATCCTCACCAACACTTAATATCGTCCTACTTTTTAATTTTAGGCATTCTATTCACAATGCAGGGCCTTTCTCATGTGTGTGTGTGTGTGTGTGTGTGTGTGTGTGTGTGTGTGTGGACATATATATTTTTTTAAGTGGTAATCAAACTTGAGACCTTGTGCTTGCAAGGCAGGCAGGGGAAAAACTAAGTTAAACCCCCAGCCCCTTTCTCATATTTTTAATTTTCACTTTCCTAATGACTAATGATGCAGGCAGTTTTTCATTTGCTTATTTGCCATCAATGCATCTTCCTTGATAACATGTCTTTTCAAATCCTTTTCCCATTTTCTTTACTGAACTGTTTTACTGAGTTATAAGGGTCACATATATATGATAAATGTCATATTTACATACATACATGTTTTACATGAAGGCAGCAATGGATATTGAAAAAAATTTTTATAAGTCTGGCTTGTCTTTTCAACTGGCATGTTTTGAAATGGAAAAGATCTTCATTTGAGAAAGTGCAATTTCTTATTCTTTTATTCTTCCCCTCATACCGGGGATCTAACTCAGGACCTTGTGATTGTGAGGCAGGCATGGTGCCACTGAACTAAATCCATAGCCCTTATTTTTTGTTCTTAGTGTCCTATGTAGGAGGGTAAATTTGACAGCGCCATATCAATAGATTAGAGGGATAAAATTATATGGGAGGCATCAAAGATAATCCCTAGGTTTCTGCTTTGGATGAATGAATAAAGCACCATACCTCAAAATTATCTCCTCAGAGAACATCCCTACCTCACTGTTAAAGCAATTCACTTTTTCTGTATTTCCACTTCCACTGACCTCTCCATAGCACACTCTATATTGTTTACCTCTTCTTTTCCCCTAGGTTCAAACCTTAAACCTCATTTTGCCATATGCAGTCTAAAAAAAAATACTCAGAGCCTTGAACTTCATTTTGCTATATTGTCTAAAAAATATAATGTTCATAGATTCATCTTTCTCACTCATGCCAATAATTTCCAAATCTTTACCTCCTCTTTCTGGTGATAGTGACAGCCAACATTTATTGACAGCTGTACTATGTGACAGGCATTAAGCCTATCTTGTAACTGCCTGCTTCATATTTCTCCTCAGCCTATCATTAGTTCACACATACCAAATTCATCCTTCTTGACTTGAAGACTAGTTCTCCTCCAGACACACCCATTTCTATGGATGGCACTTTAACAATGCCAAACTGGAAACCCTGGTATCATCATCACCTTTCACTTTACTTTCTGTTCTCTTCTCCATATTCAATTAATTTAATGGTTCTCCAACTATGCTACTCAAAATGCTGGAGTTTTGGGAGTGAGACTAAAATCCAAAAATAGCCTTTTCCCAATTTGCATGAAAAATTAGATAATATAATTTAAAATTTTCCTACTATAAGTTTTTCTTAACCTTCCCTCACTTGCTACTGTCTACTCTGGAGTGTATATAAAATAGTATCTGATTTAGGAAGGAATGTAGTTTGAAGCTTAATATATAAATATTTCATAGTATTCTACAAAATACCATGACTTTTAGGTATTCCATCACCTGAACATGTTTAAGCACCAATGAACTAATAATTTGCAACTCATATTCCTGCTAAATTGTTCACTCCTGTGCAATGTGAAACTTTTCCTATGAGAAAGTCAGACCAGGGTGGTAAAGGTCAGACCAATTTGCCTGAGGAAATATTGAGAAGTGGGCCATCAGGACACTTATAAATCTCTTCCCCCTAATTCCAGGCTATAATTACCTATCCTGTGACACCAAAGAGAATAACCAGCTTATAGGTAAAGTAGAAACAATTTTCAATGATGAGTACAAGAATGACTGACTTTGTATTCTAGTCAGAGAGACACCCTAGGCTGCATTCTCCAACTAAACCAGTGCGTTCTAGATACTCATTCTTTGCTGATTATCAGTATTTACTCCACCAATACAGCATAAATAACATCAACCTAAGAAAAACAATAGAAATATATTTATAATCCCAAAGGGAATTGCTAAAGCCACATGATTTTGGTATTAACAGTCATATAATACCAAAACAAACATACACAGAAACATACATATGATTATTGATCATAGTCTCTTAAGAATGAAAGCCAGTCAACATCAAACTTCTCCAAGTTAAACATTTAGTTACTCAGTACCTACCAAGTTCCTACTATGTGCCACATATGCAAGTCACTCAAGGTTTAGTAGGTAAGATTCACATAATACCTCACTTTATGAAGCCCACAGACTATGAGAAAGAAAATCAAAGAATGGTAACAACCAGGTCTGATGGGCACAGTGCTTCCAAGTACATCAGAAGGGTCAGGGGGTGCTCAGAAAACATTTCTCAGCTACAGTTCTATTTCTTTTTTTCTTTTTTGGTAATGGAATTAGAACTCAGGCCCTTGCACTTGCAAGGCAAATGGAAAAACCACTGAGCCAAATCACCGGCCCCTACAGTTCTATTTAAAATGAACTCTCAACAATGAGAAGTCAAGCAAGAGCAGGGTGCAAAAGCGGTGAGACTAGGGTCAGACTAGCATTGCAGAGAGCATACTCACAGATATGGGCTTCAACTCCAGATTCCCCCATAGATAACCTGTGTGGCCCTGGTTAAACAACCTATTATCTCTGGCTTTAGTCACTTCCTTTGTAAGAGGCACTAATAACAGTTCTTGCCTCATAGGATTATGGTAAGGAGTAAATAATACACAGAAAGTTGTAAGTTCTCCATTTACTAGTTCCATGACCTTGGACACCTTGGGAATCTGTGTCTTTCTCATCTATAAAATGGAGATCTAACAGTACCTTCTCCATAGAGTTGTTAATGAGGATATACTGAGAAAGTGGGAATCTTTAATGAGATAACAAATGTGAAGTTCTTAAAATACTGATTTCAAAAAAGTGCAATATATATTAGTCATTATTTTTATATTAACAGGCAAAGTGGAGGTCTCAAAGGGCCTAAGAGCTCAGGTACAGTTCAGTGGTAGAGTTCATACTTAATATGTACAAGGCCTTGGGTCAATCCCAGCACTAAATAAGTAAATACATGAATGAATGAATGACCTGCTTTGTCATATTATGTATATGGAGTTTAACCTGGAAAGCATGGGAAACAACTGAAGAATTTTAAGCAGTAAATTGACATGATACGATTTGCTCTCTTGAAGGCTCATCCTGGATACTATACCAAGACTAGACTGGAGAGAGGCAAGAATGATAGAGCCCTGTCAGGAGGAAGTCTGGCCATTAAGGTAGAAGAAGACAGTGACCTGGACCAAAGGGACAGCAATGAAAGAGATCAATGCATGAATTAAAACAAAATAAACATTTGCATTAAGGTGTGACATGTCCCCCATGTCCAACTGATCCTACCCTTCCTTCTTCCCTTTACCTTTAACAACTAGTAAATTTTGTTTAGTTCCCATTACACACTACTTTGGAAATAATCCCTAAATTGTATCTTTACATCTCTTCCATGAGCTTCAGGTCCAAATTTCAACTGCCCCTGAAAGCTCCCCACGGATAGTAACTTCACATTTAATAAAATCCAAATCAAACCAATTGTTTTTCCTCCAGAAAAATCTCAATTTCCTTATTTTTAATCCTAGCTCTGACCTGTTCTCTCAGTCATCAAGGCTAAAAATTTACAGTGATCATTCCAGGGATTTAGCTCAGTGGTTCTGGTGACTGCCTCGCAAGCACAAGGACCAGAGATCGATCCCCGGTACCCTCCCCCAAAAAATTGGAGTGATCATTTATCCGGTTGTAAAAACCTTCTAGTCTTCTCATACTACTTCTTCACAATTCTCACTCATACCAGGATTCTTGAAAGAAAGGCAGTATAATGCAAAGAAAAAGAAAATATCCAAATATCATTACCTATATTTTATTATAGCATATTAATTCATCTTCCACCTTTAGTTATTTTGCCCTCAGTCTTGTTTATATCCATGGATCACACATGAATGAGTAATGAGGACTGAATCCAGGGCCTTCACACTAAGATATATCCTCAGTGCCCCTCCTTTTGTGTTTGAGTCAGGTTCTCACTAAGCCACCAAGTTTCCCAGGCTGGACTAGAACTTGGGATCCTCCTACCTCAGGATCTCAGAGTGCTGGATTACAGACATGTGTCACCACAACCAAATTGAATTATTTTTAAAATTGCATAATTACATTGGGAGCCAGGCCTGATTGTATACACCGATAATCCCTCTGAAAAGCTGAGGAAGATAGTAAGTTGAAGCCCAGCCTGGTCAACTTAACAACTTAGCAAGACCTCATCTCAAAAATAAAGGGGAGGGGTGGGCTGAGGATGTAGCTCAGAAGGAAGGTGATGGGTTCAATCAGTACAATATGGGGGAAAATGTTGTATTAGTTAAAATAACTATACACAGAATATAGATAGAGATAAGAACAACTGTACTGGAAAATATTCTAGAAATTTTAGTTTCTACTCTATGTTGTTAGTTCAAAATATCACCATATATATTTGGGGGGTTGGTATCAGAGATCGAACTCAGGACCTTGCACTTGCAAAGCAGGCAGCAGCACCACTAAACTAAAGCTAAATCCCCAGCCCAAAATATGACCATATTAAACAGTGAGAAAATGAAATTTTACATTGGTGAAAACACTTGCTAGTTATTAGGAATTCAACTGGGAACAATGAACACAAACTAGTTCTTTAGTTATAGATCTGAGAAGGGATTATGACCATCACCCACAGGTTCAAAGAACAGTGCCCATTAATTCCCTCATAGCAAACAAAATCCACAAAGAATTCTACTACTTCAAGGCACTTGAATAAGAGACCTGTTAAGAATAACTCACATAAGAAGGAATATCATCTCTTCGAAGAATGTATCTTTGAAAAAAGATTAAGAGGGGCGAGGAATTTAGCTTAGTGGTTTTGCCACCTGCCTTGCAAGCACAAGGTCCTGAGTTTGATACTCAGTACCAAAAAAAAAAAAAAAAAGAGAGAGAGAGATTAAGAAATGTGATTTTAAAAACTGGTATGCTTAACTAGAACAGAAATAACACAGCCTCCACAAAACAGGAACAGAAAGCTACTGGGGAGATGAAAGAGGAAGAAAACAATAAAACAAAGATGAAAAGCTCATCATGATCTTGATACTAAAATCTGACGTGGACTTTACAAGAAAGGAAATTATAGCCAAAATCTCCTCCATATACAAGTAAACTAAGATAAACAAAATATTAGTAAATTATATAGAAAATTCAAAAGAATAACATGACCACATGGGTTTATCATAGGAATACAAGGTCGGTTTAATACTTGAAAAATGAAACATTACATTCACGGGGAAAAAAGAAAAATGATATAACCATCTCAAGAGGTACAGAAAAAGAATTTGAAAAACCAACACAGGAATTGACAGGAACTTTTCAACTTGATCAAGGGCATTTAATAAAGCTTATAGCAACTTAAGCTTAGCACTTTCCCCCTGAATTCAGATATAGAACCATTATGTCTGCTTATTGTACAAATTTATCATAACAAATGTCTTACCAGAGAAACTGAGCCAAGAAATCAGAAAGCAGTAATAAAATTGTTACTATTTGCAGAATATACCAATGTTTATATAAAGAATACAAAAGAACCTATAAACAGTATTAAAATAAACATATCAAATTGTAGGATATATGGTCAATATATAAACTACATTTCTACATATTCATAACAATTAAAAACTGAAATTTTAAAAGGACTATCATTTAAAATAGCATAAAAACAAATACCTATGAATAAAACTAACAAAAAATTTTCAGGACCATATATAAAAACTACAAAACACTGCTGAAAACTATTTTAAAGATATATAAGGAGAGAGGTGTCATCTTATTAGACTAGAAGACTCAATATTGTTAATATCAATTCTCTACATACTACCCTAGAGATACAATGCAATTCCAATCAAAACTATGGAAATTCACAAGGTAATTCTAATAGTCTACACAATCTGAAAAACATTAAAACTGAAGAACTTACAAGGAACTAACAGACTGACTTATGGTTTAGTAATTAAGATAATGTGGTATTAGTGCAATGGCAAGAATAAAGTTTAGAGACAGACACACACGGACTTAATTTAAAAAAGATGTCATTGCAACTGAATAGGGAAAGGATGTTCACATAACAGAAATTTAAGATATAAAACAGGATGTCTAAAAGAAAACAAAGAACATTCATGATCTTAGTTTAGACAATGATTTCTTAAGCAGTACACTCATACAAAAAAAAAAGCAAAGCAAAGATTGATAAATTAAACTTAAGAACTTCTACTAATCGAAAGTCACCATTAAATAAGAGGCAAGATACACAGGGATAAAGGGTTGTAGTATATGTCTGAAAAAGTATTCAGATTTGGTTATATAAAAGATGTCTGCCAAACAGTTAAAAAGGGACAACACAGTTAAATGTGGGGAAAGACTTAAACAGCACTAAACAAAAGAATTATCCAAATGGCCAATGTGCAAGGTGTTTAACATCATTATTCATCAAAGAAAGGCAGATTAAAAGCAGAGTAAGCTGCTAATACATCCCAGTAAAGGTGGTATGTCTAAAAAGACTGACAGTATGAAGTCTTGGATAGAAAACATGTGGAACTATCATATATAGCTGATAGGACATAAACTGGCACACCATTCTGGAAAATTACCAGCATCTACTGAATCCAAACAAAATTATAAATTCCAAACAAGCAATTCGAATCCCAAAAATGGGAACTAACCTAAAAGCCTACAAGTAATATGAAGGAAAAACAAATGGGGTGTATTAATATAATGAAATGTTACATAGCAATAAAAAAGAATGTTCAGTCAGTCATATTCAATGTAGATAAATTCTAGAGATACAATGTTGACTAAAAGCAATCTGACACTTGACTGCAAGATTCTGTTTACATGAAGTTCAATAACAGGCAAAACTGTTACAGCAATAGAAATCAAAATAGTGATTATTTCTCAAACGACTGGAACAACCTTTCAAGGTGCTGAAGATATTCTATAACTTGATCTGGGTGGTGGTGGTGGTGGTGGTGGTGGTGGAGGGGTGTGTGTGTGTGTGTGTGTGTCTGTGTGTCTGTGTGTGTATTAAAAATGTGTCAAGTGGCATCTTAAAATCTGTGCATAAACCAGAGTTGTGGCATTCCTGTAACCCCAGCACTCTTGGGAGGCTGTGGTGGATTATATGTTTTACCCATTTCTCTAGTAAATACCAAATGATACAGAGACTGAGATGGGAGGATCACAAGTTCAAGTCCAGCCTGGGCAACTTTAGTAATTTAGTGAGATCCTATCTCAAAATTTAAAAAAAAAATTCTAATGACTGGGGAGGTAGCTGAGTGTGAAAGTCCTGGGTTCAACCCCCCGGTACCACTTAATTAAATCTGTGCATGTTGCTATATATAAGCAAATAAGACTGTACAAACCAAATTTTAATAATATATAATGGCAGTAGCTCAGTGGTTCCGCTGCCTGCCTCGCAAACACAAGGACCCGAGTTTGATCCCTTCCCTGGCAGTTACTGGGGTCCCCTCCCTTCCCATCTGTATTGGTATGGTGTCAAGGAGATTTCCTGAAGACAGAGGGCTTTCATCACCTCAGGGACCACTCCCCTCCACCCTATGGTGTCAGTTGATGCCATGGTGGGGGCAGTAAGAATGCATTACCCAGGCCAGGGATTTAGCTCAGTGGTTCCACTGCCTGCCTCACAAGCACAAGGTCCCAAGTTCGATCCCCTGTACCAAAAAAAAAAAAAAAAAGAATGCATTACCCCACCCAGCCAAGGAGGTATCTATGAAGGCTACCTGGAGCCAGAACTCCCACCCCACCCCGTAGCGAAAGGGAATCCACCACCTTGGATGTCAACAGAGGCAGAGTAGTAAACCTGGACATAAAACCCCAACTTCGCAATATTAAGGCACAGCAAACTCCTCCACACACAGAACAGTGTCAGAGGAAGCTGGTTAAGTACAGGCAAAAAGTGCGTTGGGGATTTAGCTCAGTGGCACCACACCTGTCTTATAAGTGCAAGGTCCTAAGTGTGATCCTCAGTACTTAAAAAAAAAAAGTGAAAAGTGTCTTCAGAGTTCAGTGGGAAATGTCAACCTAACACTCTATGCCCACACAAGCCATCAATCAAGGTTGAAAAAGCAGACAATTTTAAGTCATGTTCATGAACTCAAAGTTTACTTTTTAGGTACCATTTCTGCAAGTCCACTGTTATGGTTGTCTCCTATGAGACATGTTAACCCAGAGAGAAGGAAATAATGAAACCAACCCAAAGAAAATGGTGAAGGGATATTCTAGGATTATAATACAGCTGATTTTTATAAGAGGGGAACAGGAAGGTAGAAGGGAACCATGCCAGGGAAGGGTCTGGATAAAACAGCAAGTATGATTTCAAGTTTGGAAAAATTTAAGGATATAATCAAATCCAGGTATGATTCTTTCTTTCCCAGTTTCATGCTTCTTGCACTGTAGGAAGCACTGCAGATATGGCCAAGTCCAAGAACCACATCTAATATAACCAGTTCCTAAATGGCACAGAAATTGCATTCATTGATAGTGACTAATCACGAACATATCTTTTAAGAGGTTGAACCTAAATTCCCAAGGCCCGGGCCCAATCCCAGGCTCATGCTCCAAAAGGTGTCCAGGCTCCCACTGTGGCTGCAAAGCAGAGGTCTGTATCTGCCAATATGAAGAGAAAAGTACCTACATGATCCCTTAGGCTGTTCTCTATACAAGGCTGGTATCCACCTTTGTTATTGTGCACAAATAAATGCAATGTTTTAAAAGTCCAGATATAAAAAGTCAACTGGGGGGGTACTGGGTATCAAACTCAGAACCTTGTGCTTGCAAGGCAGGCGTGGTGTGGTGCCTCTGAGCTAAATCCCCAACCCTAAAATGTCAAATTTTAAATGCTGGATGGATTGTAAGAAAAAGTTCACAGAGCTGTAATGTTAATTCAGAATATTCTTCAAATGGGAAAAAATTTTTATTCTATCTGGCCTAATGGAACTAAATACTTATATTTATATGTCATAACAACATCCTATTGTTAAGAGTTAACCTAAGGATAAATCATGAAAGATTGGGTTCTAGTCATGGGTAAAAATGTAAATGATCACATGAAAGTGTAGCTTAGAGAAGGTAAAGGAGATAGCTACGGTAATATGCCCCCCTTAAAAAGTGTGCAGTCAAGAGACCCTGTTGAAAGCTAACAGAACATTAAAAAGGTTTAAGTTGGCAAACAATCATTATAAGAATTAAAGTAATACAAACATGTATAAAATACTGGCCATGGACTAGGGATATACCTCAATGGTTGCCTATGATGTTCGAGGCCCTGGTTTTGATTACAAGGAAGGGGTGGGAGGGAGACATCACTGGACACAGACATGAGAGAATTACTACAAAAGAAACACAATTTCAGCTGGGTGTGATGGCCCATGGCTGTAATCCCAGCACTTGTGAAGCTGAGACAGGAGGACTGCCATGAGTTTGAGGCCAGCCTGAACTACACAGCAAGACTTTATCTCAAAAAAAAAGGTAACCAACAGATAACACGTAAAATAAACTAACACAAGAGAGAGCTTTCTAGCATTATGGGTGAATCACTAGAAGAAATAAAAATAAGATCAGTTAACAGAGTTTGTCTCCAAAGAGTGGGGCTGGGGAAGAGCAGAGTAGAGGATTGTTGCTATTATTCATGAGTTCTTATAAATTATTTGGTTTGTTACCACATATGTTTATAACTTTAATTAAAATCATTTTTAAAGTTCAACAAACATTTTTTGGGGGGGTACCAGTGATTGAACTTAGGACCTTGTGCTTTCCAGGTAGGCAGCTCAGGCAGGAGGACTACAAGATTGAGCCCACCCTGGGCAACGTAGTGACATCTTGTCTCAAAACATAAAAAAAGGGTCAGGGATTTAGCTTGGTGGTTCCACTGCCTGTCTCCCAAGCACAAGGAACCAAGTTCAATCCTCAGTACCAAAAAAAAAAAAGATAAAAGGGGGGAGGTGAGAATGCATAGGGATGTAACTCACTGCAAAGACCCTGGGTTCAATTCCAGTACTGAGAGGAAAAAAGTTAAGACTTTTATGAATACATCTGTTTTGTATATTTGGCTTTGGAACAATATAAATATTTTATGTTACTGCAGAAACAAAATCAATTACTTTTAAAAAGTAATCCCAAAAGATTAAAAGAAACAAATTTAAGAATTTAAGTGTATGGTGTGTACTGAGTTGATGACACAACCACAGGGAAAGAAACTCTTTCTGGTAGTTCTTAAATAGTAATCTGATTATACATTCCTAGTGAGATATACCCTCAGGATGAGAACTACCAAATTAAAAATATAATAACTATTCAGTAATCATGTCATTGGAGGTAATGTTTGTACTGCTATGAGCAGCCTGGGCACTGTGGGATAAAGCTAAAGAGTAATTTTATCAGTGCTGTTGGAAATCAAGACTTTTGTTATACATATGGGATATTCACATGTAAAGGTAATGAAGTTAAATGAAACTGCTATAGTCTGGAATTACAAATATCAATATGAATGTAACAGGTAGTTTAAATACACATGTGTGCAATACCTCCCCAATTCTGACCTCAGGAGAAGCCTAGACGTAATTTCCGGGAACGAATATCTCCCTCACCATAAAATAAAAAATCCTAAAACTCCCTAAGCTGTGATCACTAATATTTCCCATCAAAAGGAACCCAGACTCCTAAAAGAAACTGTGCAATACAGGTCTGGAATAGGAAACAGAAAGCTTCTGGAACATCTTGTGGTACCAAAGGAGGAGGAAGCTATTAAGAAACTACTGAAGGGATGGGATTTAGCTCAGTGGCACCACACATGCCTTGCAAGCACAAGGTTCTGAGTTCGATCCCTAGTACAAAAAACAAAAAAAGAAAAGAAAAGAAACTACTGGGATCCTGCCAAAAGGACTCAGAAGTGTACTCGAAGAAGTTCTCACTATACAAAGACAGGACAAATTAAACATCAATAAGGATACCTACAGTAGATTGAAAAACAGCAAATAAGATGAAATGCATGCACTCAGAGTGACATACCTTCCAAAAACATCAATTATACATCTTTGCAAAATACCAGGAAACTACTTGTAAAACTAACAGGGGAAATCAAGCATTCATCCCAATTTTCCTATATGAGCTACACCCCAGGGTAACAAGTAGTAGTTAATATGGTACAGGTTTTCTTTATACAAGTATCCAAGCTAATATGAAGAAAAAAATGACAGGCAGGAAATTTTACCACCTCTAACAAATTAACTGATCAAAGAGAAATAACCAGATATCATGTACCTCCTGACTGAAGTATTATTACCATTCCTTAAGTATTCTTGCAAAGAAAATGAACTTGAGGGCCAGGGATTTAGCTCAGTGGCACTGCACCTGCCTCGCAAGTGCAAGGTCCTGAGTTTGATCCGCAGTACCCAAAACACACACACACACACACACACACACACACACACACACACACACACATATATTAAATAAGCCATGAGGATGCAATACAAACTATATAGGACCAATGATCCATTTCTTTAAAAATAAATTGCATGGGGGCAGGGTACAAAGATTTATGAGATATACATCAACCACACGCAATGTATAATCTAAGCTGATCCAAACAAACCTTATTATTTAAAAATCTGACAAAACTAAAAATTTCTAAACACTGGATGTTTAATAATATGAAGGAATTTTTGTTAATTTTTTAGGTGTGACATTGTTGTGATTTTGTTTGTTTGTTTGTTTGTTTTTGTTTTTTTGTACTGGGGATTGAACTCAGGTCCTTGCGCTTGCAAGGCAGGCCACTGAACCGCTGAGCTAAATCCCTGGCTGTTGTGATTTTTTAAAAAAAGAGAATATCTTTTAGAGACACATATGGAAATACTGAAGAATGAGGTGTGTCATCTGGGATTTGCTTCAAAATAATACCAAACTGGAAAGTAACAGAAGAAAGATACAATCAGTTACCTATCAATGAAATTGGGTAAGCCAGATATTAAGTATTAAAACTGGGTGATACACATTTGGGGGCTGAATACATTATTCTATTTTTATAGATATTTAAAATTTTTCAAGATAAAATAGTTAAAAATTATGCTAAGCACCACAGAAAAAGAATGCACACTAGACAGAATTAAATTACTGGTACAAATCTTTTTATAAATGAATAAAAATGTCCAATAATTATAAAAGAGGGGGTATAAAGTGCCCCTAATGTCATAAAATTAAAGGAGTGTACTAGAGACTGAATCAGGGATTTGTGTAAGTGCTGCACCATTGATCTGCACTTCTAGACCCTACCTTTCGTTTTCGAGACAGAGGAGTTCTCACTAAATTGCACAGGCTAGGCTTGAACTTGCAATCCTCCTACCCCAGCCCTCCGAGTGGCTGAGATTACAGGTGTGCATGTGTGCCACCACACCTGCAAATACTGCACTTCTAATTATGTGCAAGTTTACCTCTCTTAGGAGACGTTAGGCTTCCTCTCTCCCTAACCGGCAAGAAGAATAATGTTTTTCACATATCAGGATCGCAATCTTTCAAATAAACTCGATAGAACATACTATACATCATCCTAACATCCTCCCCAAAGGAAGCAAATACTTTGTAGTAAGAGGAAAAAACATTATAAAAAGAAAATTTATTTTCTTTTTACCTTTTTTAAATTTCAAGGTTTCAGATCACTGAATATTTCACCCTCTACAAGCAATAACCATGATAACTTCCGTTTATATTAAATGGTCACATCTCTGCTGAGGGTGGACAGATCTCTTTTAATCCTCCCAACAACCCTAGGTGAACTTATTGGCTTCCTTTTATTAAGAAAAACAAAAACAGGGCCAGGGATTTAGCTTAGTGGTTCTGGCACCTGCCTCGAAAGCACAAGGACCCAAGTTTGATCCCCAGCACTAAAACAAACAAAGAGCGACCCAGAAATTTAGAACTTTGAAGGTAAATCGTACATGGTTCTGGGGATTTGAAGTTGAACACCCATCCCAGCTCCTCTCACCCCATGGAGTATGAGAACTGCCTGCTCAAAGCCCAACAGCATCTTTTCTTGATTTGTTTCCTTCCTTCCATTTATTCATACAGCCTAGCCAAGATCAATGCAACACCCCCAAAACCTTTGCTGTGGCTAAATTGAGTTCAAAAGTTGTTTTATTTCTCTAAATCTACCATGGACAGATGTCCCTTCAGCAATTTTGTCCACAAGTCTTACTTGTCTGACAAAAGCACATACATTCACTACTGATCCCTTAAGACGCCTTCCTTTCTCACTGCAGACCAAAATGACTTCTCCCAATTATAACTTCTTGTCTTCAGAAAAACAAGAGAGCTATTTAACCAGTCCTCACCTCACAGATACATTTATAACTGCTAACTCTGGCAGGTCATCTTTGATTCTTCTCTTGACTTTTGCCATGTAATCTGTCACCAAGTCTTATCAATTCTATCTAAATCTATCGTAAATGCATTCCTGGCCAAAGATTTAGCTCAGTGGCACCTCACCGGCCTGTCAAGCACAAGGTCCTGAGTTCAACTCCCAGTATCAAAAAAAAAAAAAGCATCCCTCTTCTTTCCACTGCCAAAAATCTTACTTCGATCCTTAATCTTCTTCAGTATAAACTATTACACATTCCATAATCTCAGAGCCTTTTCTCCCATATGCTCCTTATTAGGAAAAAATAAAGCATGCATCTAACCTTATGTTCTTATAAATTATAACAATGTTTTACCACACATATACACTAGAAAAAATTTTTGAAGGTTGATTTAAAAATAGATGTAAGGGCCAGGGATTTAGCTCAGCGGTTCGGTGGCCTGCCTTGCAAGCGCAAGGACCCTAGTTCAATCCCCGGTACCAAAAATAAATAAATAAATAAAAATAAATGTAAGATCTAATATATTTTCTCACACCCCAAAAGATGATCTTGCAAAAATTAGGGATATCATTGCTCTAAACTACTGCAGCTTGGGTAATCTACCTAAAAACCCAAATCTAACCGTATCACATACTTAACCCAACCCTTCGATGAAGCAGATCCCAATGGCACAAACCTATTTTTTCAAATTCATCTCCTATACTGAGTCCACACAACCTGTATTTCAACTATACCTTTTAATCTACCTATCACTATATGCATAGTTCCCTTCGCCTGGACTGTTGTTGATTTGATAGGTGCTGATTTTTACTTAACAGTATCTCTAAAAGAAAAGTACATCCTAAATCCCATAACCAATCTACAAACGCTTGGAACGCTGTCTGCCTTTTCAACAGGAACATATATATATATATATTTTGAATGTATCTTTTATTACTTCCTTTATCTCAGTCCTTAAGTCCTAAATATAGTCATGCATCATCTAACAATGGAGACACATTCTGAGAAACACACCAGTAGGCTACTTAATCATACGAGCATCACAGAGTTTACTTATACAAACTGAGGTCACCACATCACCAGGCAATATTTTATGGAACCAGAGTTGTACACTGGTCCATTGTTGACCAAAACGTCATTAGGCAATGAATAACTGTACTTGGAAATGGAACTTGGAATGGATATAGATTCCAATAAAAGGAGAGGAAAGCAACTTTGTTTTGTTCTGCTTTGCTTATTTTTCTTCTTTGTTTATCTTCCCATGTCCCAGTTAGGTCCTTTTAAGCAAAAAGGCTGTTGCAAACCCAGAGATTAATTCCCCCTATGGCCAGGAAAAAGACTGAACCTTTTCAATTGCAAACAGCATTCCAAAAACCAGGACCTTACACATAGATTTAATCTGAGCACAAACATTTCCCTAGAGCAATATTCCAGGTTTTACATTCCTGTGTCAAGCTTCCTATCTTCCCTATCACCCTCTCTAGTTTGACTACAGAGACTAAGAGTAGAATGATGGAGCGGCATGAATCCAGAAAAAGTCATGCAACTTTTAAGTGGCTGAGAATTTGGTCTCTGAGATTTTTCCTACCACCCTAAATCTTTTTACATTCTCCTATGAGAATTAGGAGGGGAGCATTGTGCTGGAAAGAAAGGAATAGAAACTAGAAGAAGGTCTGAAGAGGAAGTCACATTTCAACTTCTTGTTTCATCACAAAACACAGATATGGGTCATTTTTGCTACACAAGAGGCTACAAGAACCAACAAATCACCCCCACATATGGGAAGTGGAATCCTTTCAAGAGAAGTCTCAAAAACAAACAAACAAAAACAATTGGAACAGAGCCATGTTAAAAAAAAACCAAGGCTAGCCGGGGATTTTAGCTCAGTGGTTCCATTGCCTGCCTCGTAAGTGCAAGGTCCTGAGTTTGATCCCTGGTACCAAAAAAAGCCAAGGCTGTCTCTCTGTACTTGAAAACATGAAACAGTTTTATCTTCACTTTCAAACCATGTAACTCCCATTAGTCTTTCTTTGGGACTCCCTCCTCCCTTCTCCAAGCCTCTCCTTTCAGTTCAAGTTTCAATCTCCTCCCGAGAAGTCTATTACTGATCTTATGAAGTTTATTCTGATCTTATGTCTCCTACATGACTCCTTTGGGACAAATGAAAGCCATAATGAAATGTCACTTTTGGTATGGCTGCTTTGGAAAACAATTTTAATAGTTTCTCAAAATGTTTACAGAGTTATCAAATGATCCAGCAATTCTATTCTTAGGTATATAACCCCAGAAAATGAAAATGTATCCACACAAAATGTTAATGGCAACATTATTCCTAATAGTGAAAAAGTAGAAACAACCCAAACACCTAACAACTAATGAATGGGTAAGTAAAATGTGGTATCTCCATCCAATGGAATATTTCTCAGCAATAAAAAGTATTAAGCTAGCATGGTGGTGTGTGCCTGTAATCCCAACAACTGGGAGGCTGAGGCAGGAGGATCACTGGGAATTAGAGGCCATCCCGGACTATATAGTGAGTTTAAGGCCAGCCTGAACTACATAGCAAGACCTTGTCTCAAAAACAAAAAAAGACAAAAAGGAAAAAAAAAAAAAAAAGAAAGAAACACTCATACAGTCTGAAACATGGAGAAACCTTCAAACCATTAAAGGTTACACATCATTAAAAAAAAAAAGGAAAAAAAAAAAAAAAAGAAAGAAACACTCATACAGTCTGAAACATGGAGAAACCTTCAAACCATTAAAGGTTACACATCATTCCACTTATATGAAATGCCCAGAATAGACAAATCTACAGCAAGTGAAAAGTAGTAATTGCCTAGGGTTAGGAGGGTTTGGGGCCATGAAGTTTTTTTTACCGGGGTAAAGAAAATGCTCTGCAATTTGATAGTGACAGTCAATAACATTTCTGTGAATATAGTTAAAGCCATTTAATTTAAAAGAGTAAACTTTATAGTATGTGAACATCTTTCTAAGGCAGTTTCAGATTACCGTAACCTACAAGACCCAGCTCAAGCTCTCTCTTGCTCTCTGACCTCACTCAGGCCTCTTTGCAGCTTTGATTCACTATTCAAGGATTCTATCAGTTCCTGAAATGCAGTCCAGGGTTCCTTTGCTTCCAGGGCTGTGGATATACTCTACCCTCTGCCTTGAATAAAGCCTTGCCCAGTCTCTTTACTTGACTAATGCCTCTCTTCATCCTTTAAGTCTCAGCTCAAATGTCATCTCCTCAATGAGGCCATCCTTACCTTTCCAAAATAGAACAGCCACTCCCATCACCTCTCTCAGCATCTTTCCTTTATAACACATCCATACAGCTTTATGGGAACTGACTCAGTTTACTATCAGGTCCCCCAGACTCTGAACATTCCATGAGAGTAGGTTCAAAATGTACTCTATGTCATTAGAATTCCTGATGTCAAATACAATTCTTGGCATGTTAGTGTTAATAAATGGCAATATTTTTATTTCCCCAATATTGCCACTCTCTCAGTAAATCTTACCACTGCTAAGGCTACCTTTGCCACCTCTACTCTCACTACCACTACCGTTAACCCTTTCACACCCTCACTAATTTCTCAGCTTAAGCATTAACTCCTTGATGAAGACCTCCTTTCCTGACCCCCAGACTAGACAATCTCTCCTAAACATCATTACCTATTCATGACTGGCCACAGAGTTATCACACCAATTACTTTACTGTATTGTATTTGGGGTTTTGATAAGGCTTAAGAACCCTGGGGAGGGAGTGTTTTGTTTTTATATTTATGTCTACAACTTTAGAAAGCATTAAGACAAAGAAAAACCTTTTCATTTTTGTGTGCCTAGAACTTAACACAGCCAGAAACAGTGCTACTGCTAATTATGATGATAATGGTTAATATTTATTAAGCAATTACTCTGTGCTTGACAGTTCTGTAGTAAGGGAGGGTGAAAAAATAAATGGGTAAAATTTCTTGGACAACGATGTCAAACAGGTCAGTCTGACAGGGACAGAAGACAGGTATACAGGTTAATCCAGAATAAACACCACAAAGCCAAATCAGTTGCCCTGCTGTCCCCATACCTTCGAATGTAATACTGTGCTTTTCTCTGAAGCCATAAATGTCAGGTCTCTTCAAACTCAATTAGAATACTTCCTTCGATTACTTACAACCCACTTCCTGTACTTAGTGCCTGGAAGCAATTTCTAGGATGTCACCACAAGCAGTATTAAACTGCCATGCAGTTTCCTGCTGTGTGTCTGCATTATCAGTTAAATTGCTTTATATTAACCACATTCTGGTCAGCAGGGATCAAACGCCAAATAAGATTTAAACATACCTGTCCAAAATTGTCAGTTACCACTGCTTCTTTCATTCATCCAGATAAATGTCTGCTCTGACTTAAGGCTGAGACCTCCAGGTTGCTACCTGCATATTGGTGACCTTTCTTGATCAACCAGAGTTTCATTTGAGCCAAGACAATGATCCTTTATACACACTCTCTGGTAAAAGGACATTCTGCTTAGACCAAGGCAATTTGGCTTAAACTTGTTAGAAAACTCTTCTTCTTCAAGAGTTCAAATAGCAAATTCTTCTTTTAACTCTGTGTATATTCAAATCAGAGAACCTAGTCTTAGGTAGGATTCATATCCTCCTATGTTTCTTAAATGTATCTCATAAATTCTTCCTAAACAATAAGGTGCCAGTCATTGAGTCTGACACAGGGAAATCAGGTAACATTGTCTCTGCTCCCATGAGTTTGTGTCCAACTTAGTATGACAGACAAGAAGCTAGAAATGGCACCACTGTAGTGATAAACACAAAAGAACCACAGAACTGTAGATGGGGTTATCTGGTACAGGCTGGGGGTGGTCGGCAGAGTAGCAATGGAGAATGGGCATCAAGGCAGACTTCCTGTGGACGGCATCTGATCCTAGGCCTACAGACTCTCTTAGTTAATAAATAGCACACTGGAAGGTTGTGAGGATTTGATGGAATGGTTCATGCTAAGCATTGCCATCATGCCTGATAGAGAATGCTCAAGACCAGCCTTGGCTTGAAAGTCTGGCCAAGCACTAAATCTCACCACCTATGCCTAGTAACTCACACTTTACCACTGATCATGTAACAGACATGAGCTTCACAATTACACACAGTATTGTTTTTAATCAACTTTTATTTATTAATAATGTGACAAAGTCCTGCTCTGCACATTAACACTCTTAATTCCTTGACAATTAATTTTCTCCATTGCTTAAACATACCTTTCTCTAACAATTCTAGCATGAAAAATATCAGATGTTCCTAGTCTTCTGATAAGATATTTTTAAAAAACCTAACAATCAGAGTTTTTAATATGGGCTAGTATTTGTGTTGACACTGTTTACTGACTAAAATGATCCTGCAACTTGGACACAGGTGACCCCCTTTGGCCCTCAGGAAGTCCACTGACAAGTAGTCTGTTCAGTTTTATAGTTAGCCCTAAAAAGAGCTGGAATTTGAACCCACATCTAATTCCACATTGTTCTCCTGACACCACATTAGCATCAGAGATAAAGAAAAAACACAGGCAGCCACAGTGTCCAAGCCCTGCTGCATGCCTCATCCACCAAATGTCCTACCAAACAGAGCCTGCACACTTAAGTTTCCACTTCAGCCAGGTGAACACCCTGAGCTAATGTCTATTCTTTTCTGCCAGGGAGGAATGGCCAGTAGCAGCCAAAGCTCTGTTTCCTCCAAAGAGTAAGCTGGCTTAGTAGATGGTTTCCTTACCACTTGTCTATACCGATTCCTAGCATCAGGAGGAAGTTGCATAATCAACAGTCACTACAAATCACAAGTGTTTTTCCTAACTTCTTTTCATGTTCACTGTAACTCTTACCACAAGCTAATATATTTCCCAAGCCTCAAATTTTTAGAGCAGTCCAGTTTTAAGATGAATAAAGCCATTCTTCATAGTAATTTCACGCTTAATACAATTTCATGCCTTAGTAAATTCCCCTGCCCAATGGCTCAGATATTAAGGTGATGGGGGTCCACAAAACTCACTTGAGAAATGTATGTCAACGTGCCACTTTCAAGAATAAGACAGTGGCCTCACACATAGCCTTCTGAACTTGTTTGTGGGAGTTTAATGCTGGTGCTGACATTCATGTCCTTCAAGTGTCTGAACTCTTCCATAATAGGCAAGCATCCTCATACATACTCTGTGACTCTAAAATGGCTTTTGGAAAGTGTTTCTAAGTGCTATTGAAATCCAAGTTTACAACTCTTAGTTGGAAGCAAGAACTATGGAGTGCCTTTTTAAACCCAATACTTCACAAACTACCTCTTTTAACCTCCCCAGCCTTTCAAGCTCTTGTTTGGAGCATGCAACTTTTTTCCCCTCATTTCCACAAAAATAAACAGCATGTTCATCTAACACTTCCATGTTCCATATAAGTAAACTTTTCTTGTTTCATTTAGGAAATGTCTCAGAGTTACTGCAGCACATAGTAGACATAGTTTGCAAATGAGAAGCATAACCACTCAGGAGACTGTAGGCTGCGCAAGGGTCATGAGCTTCACCTAGACATGAGATGCAATGTTTGAATAATTATTAGGTTTGGCCCTTGAGGCCCTTCCCCTTTCAAACTTCCCTACTACAATTATTAAAAATGCTGAAATAAACACATTCCACAGACTTTCCTATAAGAGGATTTAAAGTGTCTTGTGAAAACTGTTTTACCAAAAAGTCTATGCTGTCAAGTTTGTTTTTAAATACCCTTAAACAATTCTATTAGTCATAGAGAAAAAGAGAACATTTGTTAGTGATTAGAGATAAAGCATCTCATGTTCTGAGGCTGAGGGAGAGGCCAGAAGAGGACTTGGCTGGGAGAGGAGATAGAGTCAAAGGCAACACACCCAAATTGGACCACATAAAAGTCGCACTTTCCAAAGTTAACCTCTATGTTTAGAAGAAGACAACAATATTCCAATCGATTCTGAAATTAGATGTATAAACGATTTCCCTGAAAAACGAAAACCCACTGGGGAGCCCAGGTGAATGAATGAGGGAATTTGCCAGATTGGGTTACAGATTATTAAGATCAGGTGCTCAGTTACAACAGAGGGCTCTTCCTTCTAGCCTTTGGTCTTTGCTGTGTGGGGACTTTCACAGATAAGAAGGAATGGAGAAAACAAGAGAGGAGGAAGGGCCTTCCTCCACAGACTATCCAGACGATAAATCACCAGGGCCCCCTCCATCTAAGAACCTCACACCACTTCTGTGGGGGCCACAGGCCTCCAACTAGGATCCACCCTCTCAGAACTGCCAACTCTCGGGGGCACCCCAAACACACCCATTTGGGGACTTGCTTCCGGAGGTTTCCTACTCCCCCTCTCCCATTTCCAAGGGTTCTCGGTAAACCCCCGGAGGGGGCCACCTCTAACCTCAGCTGTTCCCGCCATCAGGTGAGGAGGGGACACCTGACCCCTGTCGCCCTCCACCCCGCCCCCGCGCCTCCCTGCGTCGCCATGGCAACCGTCC
>NW_022900948.1:39558894-39610481 GCF_012274545.1 Fukomys damarensis
TCGCCCTCCCGCGCCGCCACCGCCCGTGAGGGATGCTGGGAAGTGTAGTCCCTCACGAGAGGCGGGGCCGCCGGGGGCGGGAACCAAGCGTCGGCCCGCACATTTTCTGGAGCTAGTACTCTAGGACTTCGGCTTCCCGCTGCGGGTCCCTGTTGCCCTACCCCGGCTAATCTCCCGCAGAAACCTCCACCTACAGCTCACTAAAGAAACTGATTCTAGTATGGAGACCCCCGAGGCTACCCAAAGAAACTTTCATCCACTCTTCTGCCGTGCAGTCGTCTCACTTTGGCATAGCAATGTCACTCAGGCCTCCATGGAAATACAGATTTTTCCCTTGGAAAATCTCATGCCTTCTAGAAAGGTTCTTACAAACACGCTTCTCTATCACATCAACACTTTCCCACATGATCCTTAAGGAAGGCCCGTTCCTCTAAGGAGATCCCACATACCCACAGGAAAATCAGCTGGGAACTTCATAGGACCCATAAGATGGCTTAGCTCTGCCATAAACTTCAGGATCTCTGGTTCCTTTACCAGCCATTTTGTGGGCGCCAATACAGAAACCTCATGTAACCAGAACAACCCCTGACAGAGATTAACTCAAAGCAAATGAAGATACTGTATTTGAGAGCCAAGATCACCAACCTGCTGTTTTGCCCCACTCCTCCCTGAACACCCTAATTTCATCCCCTGTAGGCCTGTAGGAATCACAAAGTAAGCAATTAAGACAGCTACCATTAGCTAACTTTTACTGACAGGTAAGTGCCTGGCCTCTCTGAATCATTGTTTCCCATGCCTGGTTAGTGCCAACACTCACAATACTCCTGTGAGCTTTTTTCCCTACTTTATAAAGAGTAAACTGAGGGGCATTCCCAAGCTGACATAACTAGCATCTGATAAGGCCAATATTAACATCCAGTCTGAGTAATTCCATACACATATGGCAGATGTAGTCATGTTTTAGAGTAGAACTTTTGACCACAACTCAGAAGACATGATAAATTCAAGGGGTCACCTTTGATATTAGGATTTCTTTTCTTTCTTCTGCTTTTTCTCTTTGTTTTTTTTTTCTTTTTGTTGTATTTTTTTTTCTAATTTTCTGCTCTGAAATGCTATTCATCCTTTCTGCCATTTTAGCTCTTATAAATTCATAGAATGTGCCCACCCTCCATGACTAACATCACAGGCCCCCTATCCAGCCAGGGGCTAAGACAGCAAGAAGATAAATAGAAAAGATTCCTTCCTTTGGAGTTACCTTCTGGGTAAAGATAATTTCTCTCTTTTGGCTTTGCCTTGAGTGTTGTTGAAGGCAAAGAGTGAACTTTTTTTTTTTTAATTCAAACAACAACAAAAAAAGTGAAAATGTCCAAACTGCCATTTTGATTCAAAGTCTTTCGCACCCAGACACCAACACCAACCTATAAACACCCCCAGGAGCAAAACTCTGCTAGACAGGAGGGGTTCTGTGGTGTTTATTCACCTTGTTTCCTATGAACCCTCTCCAAGGAACAGTTGTTATCAAGATCTTCTCTGGAATGAGCTGCCAGTTCAAAAGCTCTGAGCAGGAGACTATAAATAAAACAAAGTTATTTGGTGGAGGGCAAAAGCTGGCTGCTTTTCAAAGGAGGTTGTAGCCATCCTGGCCACAAAAATGTCTGGGTGCCTCCTGGGTGGCTGTGTGTGTGTGTGTGTGTGTGTGTGTGTGTTGGAGAGGAAGAGGGTAGAGTATGTGTCTGCCCAGGTGGCCTCTGAGACAGCAGGGTGGTCTGGAGAGAGAAGACAGATTAGGAGTTTGCTTCTAATACTAAATGGGGTTCAATTCTCAGCTCTACCTCTTACCATATATATATTTATATATACATACACACACGTATATACACACACACATACACCTGTGTGGGTGTGTGATCTTGGGCAAGTTAGTCAGTCTTCCTGTGCCTGGTGTTCTTATCCGTAAAATGGAAGTAATCATAATAGACTAATTTTGGGGGCAGGGATGTAGCTCAGTAGCAGAGCATTTGTCTACCATTGATGAGGTCCTGGGTTCAATCCCCAGCATTGCCAAAATAATAATAAGCCTATTTTACTGGATTGCCATGTGAATTAAATGAGTTAATGATATTTAAAGTACTTAGTGAATAGCATATTGTAAGCACTCAAAAATTACCAGCAACTATTATATACAAAACATTATATACAAACTATTATATACAAAACACTAACATTTATTATTGTTTGTTTACAGTGCTGGGAGTCAAACCCAGAACCCCACACTTTCAAGTGCTCTACCATTAAACTATATCTCAGCTCATGACGTTTATTATTAATACCACAGTAATAAGCATAGTACCAAATTGTTCTATGCTTGGATTCAGGAGACGTACATTCTCAGCTCAACTTTATTGTTTACATTTGCATCCATTAGAATTCAAATGTGACAACGGACTGAAATAACAGAAGCTGACAAAAATAGAACTCTATTTCTCTTCACATAAGGTGTGGAGATGAGCATCCCAAGCTGGTATGACAATTACATAATCATCAGAGACCCAGAATACTATGTTACTGCTGCCCTGTTTTACAAATGCAACTTCTACTTCCTGGCCTGAGATGGCCGCTTGAACTCTGTCTAGTTTGCAACCCACCCAGTCAGAAGGAAGAATGATGTGTCCCATCCCAACCTCTGACCTTTAAGTGTACTCCCAGGAGTTGCTCATAGTACTTCCAAGTCCTCCCCACTGGCCAGAATTTAAGTCATACAACCACAACTCACTAGAAAATGTGGGTCAGTGGCATTTCCAGGAAAAGAAGAGGACAGCCAGTAGTATCAGCCATGTAACACTGGACAAGCCTCTGCATTTCTCTGGGCCTCAATATTCCCGTAACACAAATAAGAGAATCAGGCTAGGTGATAACTCTCCAAAGTTCTTTTCTGTTCAAAAATTCTGTAATTCTGTGTTTCGCTGTTTTTATAATTCCTTTAAACCTAAGGTGAATCTGATATCATCCAAATAAAAGGAAACCAATCTGTCAAATACGTGTCATCATCAGTCATTAGAATTGATGTCTTCCAGTGAGGAGGAAAGGTTTAAGAACTTTACCTTTCAAGCTGCTGTCAAAATAAGCAGAAGGAGAAGATAAAAGTTTGATGGAGGGTGTGCTACCAGCTGTGCTGACGCTGGGTGCTGCTTGGGTTTTGAGTTTGCCCTCATACCACTGTACCTGTTTGGGTTCTCTCCTTAGGACTGAGGAGCCTGTGTCAGTGATGCAGGGTAGTAGCACCAAGCAGCTTTAATGACCCCCTGATTATGAAGTATAAAATGGCTGAACAAATGGCCTGTGGGCCAGGATTTGGTGGCCCGTTGATCCTAGTACATCATTGCAATTATCTTCTTTTTTAAAAACTTGTGATGTAAATCAAGTGTAGTGGCACATGTCTGTAATCCCAGCTACTTGGGAGACTGAAGCAGGAGGACTGCAAGTTTGAGGCCAGCCTAGAAAACTGAGCAAAATCCTGTCTCTAATTAAAAAAAAAAAAATGTTAAAGGGCTTGAGATGCAGCTCAATAGAAGATTGCTTGCTAACATGTGCAAGGCCCTGGACTTAGTTAATATTACTGGAGAGAGAAAGAGAGGAAGGGGGGGTAGAGAGAGAGAGATCATTCACATAAAATCTGCCAACTGACATGTACACCTCAGTGGTTTTTAGCATAGTCAATCGCCACTAATTCCAGAACACTTTCTTCATCCCCAAAAGAAACCCACACCTATTAGCAGCCACTTACCTTTCCTCCCCTCCTCCTTCCTGTCTGTAAATTTGCCTATTATAGAGACTTTAAGTGGCATCATGTAACATGCGACTTTTGTGTCTGGCTTGTTTCACTTAGCATAATGTTTTCAGGGTCTACCCGTGATATGGAACCCTTGAGTACTATATTATTTTTGGTTACCACATAGTATTCTATCAGGTGGCTATAACACATATTGTTGATCCACTATTGATGGACATTTGAGTTGTTTTCTCTTTTTTGGATGTTATGGGTAACTAATGCTGCTGTGAACATTTCTGCACATATTTTTACGTGAACACATGTTTTCAGTTCTCTTGGGTGTTGTGCTTATATTCTACAGAAATAAGGGCACTGCTCCTGTCTCCCCTCAAAGGAGGAGTAATGTAATTAAATAAATTGGGGATATGGAGGGTCATACCAAGTTAAACAGAATTCTTAACTGTAGAACTTCCTACTGCCTTTCATGTTTATCAAAGGGCATTGTGAGTCTTCTTCGAGGAGAATGCAGACAGGATATAGCTGTAGCTAAGAGAATGGGCTTAGGGTTCAGGCACACCCAGGCTTTTGAGTGAACTTGGAGAAAGTTACTTAACCTCTCTGAGCCTTAGTTCCTTCTTTACTGAGGAGATGCTAATCACTGCATCATGAAAATGAAATGAAATGAAGACTGTAAGCATCTCGCTATATATTTGGTGTTCAGTACATAGGTATTTGGTAAATAAGAATACTATTCTGCTGGGCCAGGGATTTAGCTCGGTGGTTCCACTGCCTGCCTCGCAAGCTCAAGGTCCAGAGTTCAATCCCCTGTACCAGAAAACAAAACAAAGCCAAAAAATACTATTCTGCTGAATTGCCCAGATGATGGAGACAGGGACCACATCAGGTTTATCCATACCTAGATGACAACATCAAGAACACAGCTTGGCACCCAGGCAGTAACCGATATTTATAGAGTAAATAAATGACTGAAAACTCTTCATTTTAAAGTACATCTCCTACAAAGAAGGATAAGCCACAAAACACAATTTGCTAAGTAATTTTTTTTTTTTTTTTTTTTGGAGACAAGAGTCTTGCTAGGTTGTCCAGGCTGGCCTCAGACACTTATTTATTCCTCCTGCCTCAGCCTCCTTACAGGTGTGTGCCCCCCCCACCCAACTCCGGAAGTGGTTTCCTCAACTTGAACTTATTATACTGAGTTTATGTATTCATTTATCTTCTACTTTGATACCTTCTTTTTTTTTTTAAGTAGTGGTAAAATATACATAACATAAAGTCCACTGCCTTTTTAAACTGTATAGCTCAGTGGCATATAATACTTTCACAGTGTTATGCAACTGTCACCACCATCCATCTCCAGAGCTTTTTCCATATTCCCAGACCAAATCTCTGCACCCATTAAACTAGGTTTGCCCAACCTGCGGCCCTCGGGCCACCTGAGCCCTGGACAGCTAGTAATGTGGCCTCACAAGGTCATAAACTTTTTAACACTATCATGTGACATGTGACTTTATATGGCATTTTTCATGACTCATTTGCACAGTACTCCAACTTGGACAGCATAGGCACAGGCCAAGGAGAAGGGGAGGGCAGGGCCCAGTGCAATGGGACTGCCTCCCTCACATGCCACACCCAGCTAAAGGGAAGCCATGTGTAGCACTGTCACCTGCACTCATGTGATGCAGTGACAGTAATATCTGTGCCTCTTATTGTTATCAAACAGACATATAAGTTTTATTTTTTAAACTTTTTTGGTATTTTTGTGACTCCATTTTCAGTAGACATAAATATATTCTCTGCAAATTTTCAAATAGAATGCACGGAGTTTCGATCAGATATTAAAGTCAAAAAAAAATTTTATTATGACTCTTGCTTCACAATCATGCCTTATTCATGTCATTATTTTTTAGCAGTGCATACATATGTGGAGAACTTTTTTTTTCTGTACAAAGGATTGAAACCAAGGCCTTCACACTGAGCTACATCCCTTTCCCTTTTTGTTTTTTATTTTTTTGTTTCTATTATTTGTTCATCTTGAGACAGGACCTCACTAAGTTAACGTGTTGCCCAGGCTGTTCTAGAACTTGCAGTCCTCCTGCCTCAGTGTCCCAGAATCCTGGATTTACAGGTGTACACTACCACATCTTGACAAAAAACTATTTTCAAGGATGAGGCACATGAAGAGTAAAACTAGATCCAGAATTTCCGAAGAGCACCTTGAGAACTCACTAAGAATTGCAACCACTTCCAATGAACCAGATATTGATACATTAATTTCATAAAAGTAAATCCATATGTTCCATTAGCTTTATGTTTATATGGCCCCCTTTAAAAATATTATAATAAAAAATACAAAAAAGAAAAGATGTTTTGTTACTTCTGTATATTATATATTTTATATGCAGGCCAAGGCATTTGCACTTTACTCAGTGCAGCCAGGGCAAGCCAAGAGGTTGAACAATACGATAACTTCCCACCTCTCCTTCCTCAACAACCCCTGGCAACATTTTTCTGCTTTGTGTCTCTGAGTTGGACCACTTTATGAAACTTCAGATAAGTAGAATCATAGCGTCTTTGTACTCTTGCAACTGGTGTATTTCACTTGGCATGATATCTTTGAGGTTCATTCACCTTGAAACCTATGTCAGAATCTCCTTCATTTTAAAGGCTGAGTGATATTTCATTGTATGCGTATTCATTTGGAATATCTATTTACCTGTTGACAGACTCTTGAATTGTTTCCACCTTTTGGCCCTTGTGAATAATGCTGCTATGAACACGAATGTACTATCTATCTCTTCAGGATTTTGCTTTCCCTTTTGTGTGGTGCTAGGGATTGAACCTGTGATATCACATATGCCAGACAATGTTCCACCACTAAAATTCATCCTAGTCATTTGTTTGTTTGTTTGTTTATTGCGTTACTAAGAGATCAAACCCAGGGAATTCTACTGGTGATCTTCATCCCCAGCCTTTTTTTTTTTTTTAAAGACAGAATCCTGCTAAATTCCCCAAGCTAGACTCAGATTTAAGTCTTCTGCCTCAGTCGCTCAAATAATAGGATTACAAATATACAATACAGCTACGTTTTTTTGTTTTGTTTTGTTTTTTTCTGGTACCGGGGACCGAACTCAGGACCTTGCACTTGTGAGGCAGGCAGCAGCACCACAGAACTAAATCCCGTGGCCCAGCTATTTTCAGTTATTTTGGTTATATACCCAGAAGTAAAATTACTGGATTATGTAGTAATTCTACTTTTATTTTTTTTTGAAGAACCATACTGTTTTGCATAACAGTTGAACCATTTTACATTCCCACGCCTAGTATACCAGGCTTCCAAATTCTCTACCTCCTTTCCAATATAGTGTTTGTTATTTTCCTAGTTTTTGTTTTGTTTTCTTCCTTTTCTTTCACTTTTGGTTTGTTTGTTTTACATAAAGTCCATCCTCGAGACTATGCTGTGGTATCTCACTGTGGTTCTGGTTCTGATTTACATTTTCTTAATGGTTAGTGATGTTGGCAACTCATTTTGTTTTGTTTTGTTTTGTTTTGCCATTTGTCTATCTTCTTGAAGAAATGTCTACTCAAGTCCTTTGCCCATTTGTAAACTAGATTTTTTATTTCTTGACTTGCAGGAATTACTTATATATACTAGATATTAACTTCTTGTAAAATATATGATTACAAATTATATAAGATTATATATAATCTGACCATATAAGATTACAAATATTATCTTTGTTGCTTGTTTGTTTTGGGGGGGGTTTTTTGAGACAGGGTCTCACTATGTAGTTGAGATTGACCTGGAACTCACTATGTAGCTCAGGCTGGTCTCAAACTCACAGTGATCCTCCTGCCTCAGCCTCCTGAGTGCTGGGATTACAGGCGTGCGCCACCATGCCTGGCTACAAATATTATCTTTAAAGATTGTTTTTTCACTTGGTTGATAACATCCTTTATGCACAAAAGTTTTTCATTCTTTTTTAAATGTAATTCATTTTTTCATTTATTGTTTGTGCTTTCAGTGTCATATCCAAGAAATCACAACCCATTCTAATGTTATGAAGCTTCTTCCCCATGTTGTCTTCTACTTATTTCATTGTTTTAATCCTTACATTTAAGTATTTGATCCATTTAAAATAAATATTATTATATATTATATTGGATGTAAATTGAGGATCTTTGTGTTTTTTTGTTTTGTTTTGTTTTGTTTTATACTAGGGATTGAACTTGGGTCCTTGCACTTGCAAGGCAGTTGGCAGAACCACTGAGCTAAATCTCCAGCCCTCTTTGTGTTCCTCACATAGGGTTAGTTGTACCAGGTTAGCTGTGCCAATAGAGGTGTTCCCTGCCTCTCTGACTCTATAGTGCATCATCTCATCATTGTTAATACTACAACTTTGCAAATATTTAATAGTTGATATATTTTTCTAACAGCTCAATAGAGAGCTGTTGTCCTAGCTCTAAGACTGAAACCTCTGATACACAGAGAGTTTGAGTGATTTATCTGGGAAGAAAAAGCCAGAAAGTAACCAAACTTAGCCCAGATATCCCCGCTCCTAAATGTGGGATCATTTGTTACATCCCTAAGATACAACGTTTTAGCAGGCTGTGGTTTTTCTCCATTGATTACTAGTACGTAATTTATCTCCCTCAATGGAGATTGAGATCCTGTTGGTACTTACTTTATGGAATGAGATGAGGTTAATTGATATCTGTAAATACTGAGGGCCCAGTGATAATACGTATTTGATAAATGAATGATTATCATAGGTACAATTGGTGACCACTGTTTGTTTTACTACTACTATCTTCAATCTGTTTTACTTTTACTTGCATTTATTTTATGCTAAATTTATTTCCATGTATTGAGTTATTATTTCTCCCATTTCTTTTGTGCAACCTCCTCTTTTGGTTTAGGAACAGCTCATTTCATTTTGGTGAGGATCGCCTCCATGTGACAGAGGCACTCACGTAAAGGCAAATCTGACCATGAGCTGTTCACCTGGAATGTTCAGTGAACAGAGACTCTACATGTAAACCCATAAGCTCAGAATTACTATGCATTTTAAACCATAGGCAGCCAAAATTCAGCAATCTTTTTGGGTCACCAACCCTGTGTTCAGCTCACTGTTTGGCTTGGGCACTCCCCGAACGCCACCATTATAGCACCAAAGGGCAGCCACTGTTTCTTTAAAGTGAAATCTTTCAGCTACTTGGTGACTTAATGGCCTGACAGTTTTATGAGTATTCTTAAAGTGATCATTAACATTTGAATTTCCTGATTTGCATGATGTTGGGGGTTTTTGTGGAATAACTGAATAGTGACTCATTTTGACAGATCACCTCAGCCTGCTTATAAGAGGCACTATTTTCTACCTGGCCAATACACCTGAAAGGTTGGTACTATGATGCACACTTTCAGGGCAGGGAGGTGATTTGCAATCCATCACCCAGCCAACAGTGCTGAGAGCAACCTGTGCTAACGACTGTCTGATTCCCAAGCTGCCTCTCCCAAAACAATTTATATCAAGCGCGCTCTCTTGTACTCTCTTCTCCTCTCCTCTGCTCTGCTCTGCTCTGCTCTCCTCTCCTCTTCTTTCCTCTCCTCTCCTCTCCTCTCCTCTCTTCTCTTTGGCTAAAAATAACCTGAACAGCATCCTCATTAGCTAATATGCATAAATTATTTTTTGCTTTTTGAACATAATTGGTTCATTCAAAGGAAAGTCTTCCATCTACATGAAAGAAGGACTCATGCTACTCAGTGAATGCAGCAGAGGTGCTGTCAGTGGATGCTCCCTGCTTTCGGGCTCCTGTTGCTGGCTGGATGGCACATAGCAGGCCAGAACACAAACTCCCTTCATTCACACACACCTGCCACATTTGAGCTGGGGAACTCCTGTTTCCCAGGCATGCATCTCTTTGCTGTTAAATCAAAATAACAGAGACACTGGCCGTATAAGGTTGTGATGAGGACTAAATGAAATCATCCGTGTGGCCCCACATAGAATATATGACCCCTATCATTCAGGGAGCTTCCATGAGCTAGGCCATGTGCAGGAGGGGCAGGAGAGCTGGTGGTTAAGAGCCCAGGGTTTAGAGCCAAAAAGATCATGGTTCCAACCCCAGCGTGTACTAGGCTCTGGCTGTGTGACAGGTTTTTTCTCTCTCTCCAAGCCTGTTTTCTTGTAATAAAAGGGATATAATGCATGTAAAGAACTCAGTAATGAACAGTGACTGCGTTCACAGCAAGCCTCGTCAACCAGATCACCTCTCTAATAGCAGTTGGAGTAATTGATTTCTGCTTCTAGGATGAAATGGGCAAGGACACCATAGAGGGTTCATCTTGGGGCAGAGTACATGTGCTCCAGGCAGCAAAAGCTGAACTGTCTGCCCCGACTGCTCCTGCTGGCTATGTGGTCTGCGACAGCTAAATGGACTCTACCCTTTACTGCTAAGGGGAAACAATTCACAGCGCTATAACATACGAATGTGACATGAGTTGTTTTTTTTTTTCCTTGAGCAATACAGAGAGCCAAAAACATCTGTAGACTTAAGTCCACAATCCAAACCTCCCTTTTCCAGGCCCTGTTTGTATGAGGGACAAATTTAGCCATTGCAATTACCCAAGTCATTCATGTTTGTAAAGTGCAGCCATGTCTGTGTTGTTCTGGAAGATCTGAGACCAGCAAAATGTGTGGTGTGCAGAAAACTTGTGAGAGGACTGTAACTGCCTCTAGGTTATTGATTTTCTGGAAAGATCAAGTTTCTCTTGGAACAAATGGATGTACACATTCATGCACCCACATATGCACAGGTACACACTCTTTGTTGTCACAGGGAAGTTGGTCAAAGATCTCACACAGCCTATATATTTAATTTTTATTTCATCAGTGCATGTTTGCAGTACATACTGATTACATTTATCATGGGGAGTTGGTACATCTCCATAATGCATCTTAATTCTTGTTTATCCCCTCCCCTTCCCATCTCCCTTCCATCCATCTCTTGCTCCCCTTTCTTTTTGCAAAAAATCTTTTTCTTTTCTATTCTCTTTTATTTTGTTCTATAATTTATTTATATTTTAGGTTTCTTGTTTGTTTGTTTGTTTTTATTGTTGTTGTTTTTGAGACAGGGTCTCACTATATATTTGAGGCTGACCTGGAACTCACTATGTAGTTCAGGCTGGTCTCAAGCTCACGGGGATCCTCCTGCCTCAGCCTCCTGAGTGCTGGGATTATAGGTGTGCACCACCATGCCCGGCCTTTAGGTTTCTGATATAACAAAAATGATGCAACATTTGAGCATGTTCCATGATTTTTAGAAAGCTGCATCAGCCTGACCAGACAGGGAAGGAACCCTTCAGTGGGCATCCACTTTTTCCTCACCACACAGTCGGAGGGAAGGCAGTGAGCAGCAGCCATAGACACCTCCATTAGATGTAGAGGAGCAGGCAAGGCAGGGATGAGGGCAAAGAAGACTCTGTGGGTGGTGAGGCCATGGACTAAAGCGTCAGGCTGACCTAGGTTCAAGTCCTTCATCTTCACTTGAGCAAGCCTTGTTCTCATCTTGCAGCCTTAGTTTCCCTAGCTGTGACACACTCCTTATATGAGGCTATAAGGAACAGGAGAAAGCAGGTAAATGCCAGGGAGGGCATGAGGCACAGGACCCCACTCAAGGTGGTGCTGGGCACAAGGTGGCTCTTCCGCCCCAGGAGGAAATCAAGGCCAGGCAGGTGATGTGCAGAGCCCCAGCTCACATGCAGTGCGGGAATGTCCCTTGCAGCCACCCGGAGCCTCCCCAATAACAAGTGTGTGGAAGCGCGGCTCTCCATCTGGTTAATGTTCGCTTGTGTTTCCTGCTGGAGACCATCACTTTTTTCACCTCACCTGGTTTGTTTACCCAAACAAGCTGCTCATTAACAACACGAATTGCATTTTCTGCAGTTCTGTTGACAGCACAAATGTCTGCAGTCAGCTTGGGAGTTTGGTGGGAACCGTCACAAGATTCCGGCCTAAGCAGCACAGTTTCTGAGGAAAGAAGTCAAGGCTGTGCCAGGGTCTGGGGGAGGAGGGCTGGGGCCAGGCAGGGGCTGCTGGCAAGTCCAGCCCAAGGTCTGCAGGCCTGAGGCCCCTGCGTGGGGGAAGGTGGGGGTGTGGTCCTTCCTAGGAGAGATGAAGCAAAGTAGACAGAAAAGGATTTTCCAGAATCGGGATGAGGTTGGGTAGGGATCCAAACATGACAGGATAGATGAAACCCCAGATAGAGTTCCAGAACTGGGGAGATCCAGTCCCTGGCAGAGTTCCTGAGTAGCTTCCTTTCTGGCCCCAGCAAAGCCCATGATCAGGCACTTTCAGCAACCTCCAGCAACAGAAAGCAAGTGAGAAAAATAATGATCTCTCTTCTTTGGCCCCCAAAGAGCTGAGCTCAGTCCGGTTTGTCAAAGCTCTGCTCACTCATTTCAATTGCTCAAAAAGAAAGACAAGGCTTTTTTTTTGTTTTTGGGGTTTTTTTTTGGTACTGGTGATTGAACTTGGATCCTTGTGAGGCAGGCAGCAGAACTACTGAGCCAAACCCCCAGCCCAAGAGTTTGTTTTTTGTGGTACAAGGAATTGAGCCCAGGACCTTTACATGGAGCCACATCTCCAACTCTTTAAAAAAAATTTTTTTTTAAAATTTGAGACAAGATCTCGCAAAGTCACTAAGCTGCCTAGGCTGGGCTCAAACTTGCAATCCTCTTCAAATGTTGAAATTATAGGCATGTACCAGGATGCTCAGCTGTGTTAATTTTGAATTATGGCCCTAGAAAGCTTTCTTTCCTGACGATTTCCTCATTAATTAAGTTTCTATCAAAAGCTTTCTAAATGCATAGCACCTGGAGCTGAAGGCAATAGAAATGAAAGACTCAGGTCTTGCCCTCATGGCGTTTGCAGTCCAGTGGAGGGAATAATATTCAATAATATCCTCCTGTGGCAGAAGGATAGCCAGTTTGAGGTCAGCCTGGGTTACACGGTGAGTTCAAGGCCAGCCTGAACTACATAGCAAGACCCTGTCTCAAAAGACAAAAAAAAAAAAAAAACCCAAACAAACAAAAAATTGCAAAGCACAACGAGTTGGAGAAGTGAGAAGTCCATGATACTAAGGAACACAATAGGGGGATCTGACTTCCGGAAGAGGCCATCAATCCTGCAGTGGGAGAAAAGAAAGTTCTTTCCTTGTCATATCTAGGTTTATGGCTGAGGCATCTGTAACAACAGGCAGACTAATAAGAGAAAAGCAAATTTATTTAATATGGCTTTGTATGACACAGGCACCCTCATAAGGAAATGGAGACTCAAAGAAATGGTAAATGTGAGGTTGGCTGGTTTGCTTGTTTGTTTCTGAGATGAGGTTCATTATGTCTCAAGCTCATAGGCTTAAGTGATCCCCTTGCCTCAGAGTAGCTGGGACTACAAGCCTACACCATTATGCCCAGCTAGTAAATGTGTATTTTTATGCTTAGCTTTGATGAAGAATAGACAGTCATAAGGACAATGGAGAATGACCTGATGATAATAAACTGGGAGGAATGTCACAAGACCTGATTACTCAGATTCTTCTTGATGTCTCTGTATCTTTGGAGATAACAATATTGCTTTCCTCTGGGTATAGATAGGAAAGCAATCTTTTGAATAAGATATATGATCTGCTGCAGGGGACTAGGACAGGGGAGGGTGATATTGACCTTCCTGCCTCTGTTTTCTCAGATGCTGAGGCACCATAGTTTGGGGTAGCATATCCTGAGCCCTGTTAGTGTCTCCTAAAAACGTAAAGTTTAAGCTAACACTCCAGTGAAGCAAAGTAATCTACCTGAAGAATGGCAAGACACCTAGAGTCTATGTTGGGTTTCAGATTTCATCAAGACACCCAAGAAAATGTTTTTTGTTTTGTTTTGTTTTGTTTTTATACTGGGGATCGAACTTGGGTTCTTATGCTTGCAAGGCAGGCAGCAGAACCACTATACTAAATCCCCAGCCCAAAGTATAACTTTTTTTGGTACTGGGGATCGAACTCAGGACCTTGGGCTTGCAAGGCAGGTGGGGGAACCAATGAGCTAAATCCCCAGCCCTTATATGTCCTCTTCCGTTCAAAGGACAGCTTTCATCCCAGGGCATCTGGTTTCTTGTTTAAGGTAATTTCCCAGCCAACACAATGGTGCCTGACATATATGGTAGTAGATGCTCAATATTTACACATTTGTTAATTGCAAAATAAAAGAACAAGGAGTGGGGGTGAGGTAGGGATTACATGCAGCAAATAGAATATGCAAAGTTTTATATATGTGCTCATGCCTCCCTCTTCTGTGCCTGAAAGTTAGCAATAAATCAATGGATAATACTATTCAACATTGTACCTACAGAGGCCTTTAAAAAAAAAATACAGGGTTTTACTATGTAGTTCAGGATGGCCTCAATCTCACAGCGATCCTCCAGCCTCAGCCTCCCAAGTGCTGGGATTACAGGCATGTGACATCCTGCCCTGCTACCTCCCCACACCACCACCAGAGGAGCAAAATTCAGGATTTTTCTACTCTTCCGTGATATGAACACACAATTTACCTGTGCCCGACCCTGACTCTGGCAGCCCTTGTCTGAAGATGCCATTCATGAAATTAATCCTTGTGTGCCCAGAGCCCACGGGTGGGACAGAAAACACTGGGAGACCAAAGACCAAAGCACTGTTCCTCTCCTTTCTGGGACATCAAACATTCCTCACTGGGACCTTTACTTTCCCCTAGGTAATGACTGATTGAGTCTGTAGGGCCTACAGATCCAACCCAAAAGCAAGAATGATAAGGTACTAGTAGCAGAGTTGTACCGAGAGCTTACCTCATACCTGCTCAGAACATGGTGCTTGTACTAACTCATTTAATCCTCACAAGAAAAGCACTCAATCATCTCCCTTTTACAGATGAGGAAACTGAGGCACCAAGATTTTCAGTGACTATGGTTATGAGTACCCTGCATACCTCCTTGTAACCTCCTCAACTCTACTGGCTATAGCTCAGCAATTATTGACTCATTCTATGCACCAGACACTGTACATGCATTGCTTTATTTAACCTTCACCTGGACCACCAGGAGGGAAGGGGTTCTTACCCATATTTTACAGAGGAGAACACTGAGGCTCAGAGAGAGAAGTAAACTATTCAAAGATCCTGACCCAGGTCTTGACCCAGCTCTGCTTTATTCCAAAGCCTATATGCTCACCCCAGCTCCTAAATCAGACAAGTTTCTAGAGCAAAGAGCATAGAAACCTTAGGAAAATTCCCAGATTCTTCTTTCTAGTCCCCATTCTCCAATTCTCTGTCTCCTGAAACCCTGACACAGGAAATACACCTATGTACATTATGTTCCCAGTGGTATCATCCCCCTCCAAGTGGCAGGAAATACCTAGGACATGTGGTAGAAAAGCAGCCAGCCTAGATAGACGTTAGTCTCCTCTCTTAGAAATGGAAGGGGAAGGGCTGGGGCTTTAGCTCGTTGCCACCTGCCTTGCAAGAGCAAGGAACCAAGTTTGATCCTCAGTACCAGAAGCGGGGGGGTGGGGGGGGGAGGAGGAGAAGGAAGAAGAAGAAGAAGAAGAAGAAGAAGAAAAAGAAGAAGAAGAAGAAGAAGAAGAAGAAGAAGAAGAAGAAGAAGAAGAAGAAGAAGAAGAAGAAGAAGAAGAAGAAGAAGAAGAAGAAGAAGAAGAAGAAGAAGAAGAAGAAGAAGAAGAAGAAGAAGAAGAAGAAGGGAAAGAAAGAAAGAAAGAAAGAAAGAAAGAAAGAAAGAAAGAAAGAAAGAAAGAAAGAAAGAAAGAAAGAAAAGAAAGAAAGAAAGAAGGAAAGAAATGGAAGGAGAAAAGCACCTAAATCCTAAAATTATTTAGCAGATTAAATGAGATTCTGTGTGTGTGTGTGGATCCCTGGGGACAGAGAGGCACTTCAAAAATCTTTCTTGCTCATTCTCCTAGCCAGGCGGACCTTATTTTGTGGTAAACTTCCCATCTGCAGCCTCGAAGGCAGAAACATTGACCCCTGTCCCCACCTCCTTGGCATTGCAAAGGCCATGAATTCCTATGGCCCCCAATTTAATCATTTCTCATTACTATGATGTAACACCTAACACCCACAATTTAAGGAGGAGAGGTTTCAGTCCATAATCTGCCAGCTCCAAGGCAAGGTGGCATGGCACCGGGGCATGGCATGGCATACAGGAAGCAGAGAGGGAAGGAAGGAGCTGGGGACAGATATAGCCTTCTGGATCACACCCACAGTGAGACCCTCTTCTTCTGAACAGACCCCAAGCAAGTCAGCTATAAGCCCCACAAGCCAACTACCTTCTAATGGCCCTACCAATGATTGCCTGAAGCTTTAGGGGGCATCTAGATATAAACCATAATGGCCCCATACAAAAATAACTGCTAATAGCCATAACAAACCACCCAGCCTTCATTCACCACCAAGCCTAGCACATTCTGCCACATCTCCCTAGGATGGCAAGCCCATGGCTGCAAAGACACAGGGAAGTCATTTTCCAAGTAGGCATTCTCTTTGGAAGAACTAATTCAGCCTCATTTGGAAGGCTGCATTCCTGAGGCCTGTGAGACAGAGGTACCAACTGTCTGAAGGTTCAGTGTGATCAATGGTCTGAAAAAGAAGACCCTCAACTCCAAATAGCCCATATTAGCTGGAGTGCATCACCCAGGTGAGGAAACTGAGTCCCAGAGAATGGGAAAAAAAGAGAACAATAATAAGCATCCTGGGGCTGAGGATATGGCTCAGTGGTGGAATACCTGCTTACCATGCTTGAGTCCTTGGGTTTAATACCTAGCACCACAATCAATTAATCAATCAATGATCATCTGGATACCTAGTTAGAGACAATAGTAGAGACCTATTCTGAAGAAAGTCTCCTCAAACGGGAAACAGTCAGCTACGAGTTAAAACCATCAATTTGGAGCCCAAATATTCTCAAGAGCGCTGGTGAGCATTTTGCAGCCTTTCTGGAGAGCAACATGATGTTATCTGTCAAAAACCTTTCAATAGCTCGGGCGCTTTGGCCTAGTCACTTCCTATCTCAGAGTCCATGTGGCATTAACAATCAACTATATGGGCACAATTATAGACACTGCAGCATCACTTACGTAGGTCTCAAATTTTTATTGAACATCTAGTATGCATGGTACTGTCCTGAGGCAGCGAGACCTCAGAATTCCCAGGGTTGTTCAGTTCCTTTCCATCCTCAGGGAGGTAAGAAGGCAGGATAGGAGGAAGCCAAGAATTGGGAGCACCTAGATTTTTAGTTTTTCATTATTTGATGCTAGGGATAGAATCTAGGGCTTCATGCATGATGCTAAGCATCCCCTCTACCACTGAACAACAATCTAGATTTCTAAATTCATTCTGTCATTCATTCTTCCTCCTCCCACTTATCCATTTATCCTACAAATGTTTACTAAAAGCCCCATATGTAAATATAGAATTACTCTATAACCTAGCAATTCTACTCTTAGACATATATACAAAATAATGGAAAAACATATTCAAACAAATATGTACAAATTTTTTTTTTTTCCTGTAGAATCAGGGATTGAACTCAGAACCTTGCACTTGCCAGGCAGGCACTGACGCCACTGAGCTAAATCTCTGGTCCTGCACAAATGTTCTTATAAGAATTATTCATAAGAGCCAAAAGTTGGAAGCAACACATCTATTAACAAAGGAATAGATAAAATGTGGAGCATATATGTGGAATATTAATCAGCCATAAAAAGAATAAAATGCTATTAAACAATTCTCTACGGCTTAGGAACTTATCCGAAGAATGAGACAAAGTCCTCACCTTCCTGGAGCCTCAAGCAGGCATTTAATAAGAAAGCACACACACAAAGAAAAGAACAGGATCCTTCCAGCTTGTGGCAAAGATAAGTCAGATAAAGGAACTAGAAAAGGCTGAGTCATTCCCCAGAATTGTGAAGAAACTAAATAAAATAAAAAATAAAGACTGGATGGGAAAAGGATATTTACGTCAGATGCTCAGGGAAGGCTCTCTAAAGAGATGGTATTTAACAAAGATCTGAATGAGGTGAGGGAGCCCAGCATGTTGGCACATGCTTGAAATTCTGGGAGGATGAGGCAGGAGGTTTACGTGTTCAAGCCCGTCCTGGGCAACTTAGCAACTTGACTTAGTGAGACCCTCTCTCAATATAAAAAACGAATGAGAGTGCCTAGTGCAAAGGTCCTAGGTTCAATTCCCAGTACCACAAAACAAACAAATAAAGTAAAAGAATGAATAACACAGGAATCTGGGGGGAGGCCATTCCAGGCAGAGGAAAGGGCAGACACAGAGATGCTGGAGGGAGGAGGTAGAGCCAAGGAGGAAGTTGGCGCAGCAGTGGCAGAAGCAGAGGAATGAGGGAGGACCTGGAAGAGGGCAGTCTGTGGCCTGCCTGGGGTGCTTTCCTGGGACTGAATCCCCATTGTAAAGTGGGCCCAGAATCCCTACCTCAAAGATCAGTTGCGAGGATGAGAAAATGTCCCAGGCTTCACCTGCCTATGATAAGTGTGTTAGTACGCAAAGCATGGTGACTTTAAGTCTTCTTTTTCTTAATTCAAGGAGTCCAGGCCTCTGCAGTCCCAAGCAATTAGCCTAAAGTCCATGGGGAGTGTTTGTATGTGTCCATGTCACAGACCTGGTCCTTGCCAACTATCTCCCCTGGAAGGCTAGGACCTAACAGGTCCCCATACCCATGCAGAGGTACTTGAGATAGTCCTTGGGCCTGCAAGCCTGGCAACACCAGGCATGGGGGCACCTGACTGTAATCCCAGTACTTGGGAGGCAGAGGCAGGGTATCATTGCAAATTCAAGGCCAGCCTGGGCTACATAGTGAATTCAAGGCCAGCCAGAACTACGTCGTGAAAACATTTCTTTAAACACCAAAAATGAAGAAGCCAGGGGAGCTGGAAAGCTGGAACCCCAGTCATTTCCCTTGTTGAAGTGAAGAAAACTCACCTCCCGATTTGCTCTGTTGGTGGGGTGAGTGTCACAGAATGCAATGGTACCCTTGGCTACTTCCAATTCAAGGATGTAGACCTCTGTTCTTGGGGCACATAAACCTCACCAGGTGATGGGGTTCTAGCATGAGTCATCAGTGCCTGCATTATGGGACCCACAGCCATGGCTCTGTCCCCTTGCCAGCATTTTAAACTCTCCTTCATCATGCCGGACAGCTTGATGACAAATTCCTTCCAGTGTTCATCCCTTCCCTGGAGAAAAACTTCTGCAGGTCTCCATCTCCCCAAGTCCGTCTTGTCTGGGCGTGTTACCCTCACCAGGTTTCAGTGTGTGTGTGATATCCTCCAGTGACTCCCCAGATCCACTCTTTTCTCCCTGCCACTCTGTACAGCCAGAGGGCCCCAGCCAGCCTCCTTGGGATTTAGTTGAGTTCAGCCAGGAGAAGCATCAGCTGAAGGGTAGGAAGGGAGAGAGGGGGTCTTCCTCCTGCTTGCTGTGGTTGGGCAGAGGCTGCCTACTTCTCTCAGTGGCCACAGCTCTTTCTGGTGGCACTGGTCTACCCTCAGCCAGGACTCTCATCAGATCCCAGTAATCTCTTGCCTCTTCACACCTAAGCACCATAAAGGCTCCCAGCTTGGCTAATCCTGGAGTGCTTTGCCATCCCTGAACCCTGCCTTTCCACCTGTGGAAATATCCCTTCCTTATGCTCCCCTTTGGTGTCTTTTCTTCAAACATCCTTCTTTCCTGCCTGGGATCCCAAGTGGCGCATTCTTTCTCCCAGGAGCTGCTCAGCTGCCATGCTTTCAGCTGATGCAGCCAGCTATATAACTATCTCAACCCCATTTTTTTGGTACCAGGGATCAAACTCAAGACCTTGCACTTGCAAGGCAGGAGGCAGCACCACTGAGCTAAATCCTTGGCCCTCAACCCCATTTCTGGTCCAGACAAACGGGGCCTTGTCTCTTGTAGAAATGAAGAGTGAGCTCTTTCAGAACCAGGTCAGGGATGCAGAGAGGCTAAGAATAAGCACTGGACAGACTTCTGAGGGAGTGCTTCCTACACAGCAAGTGGAGCCCTGGAACAGCAGCAAGTTGGGTTAAGACTGGCGAAAGCAGGGTGGGCCACAGCTCACAGACCTCCAGCCTGGCCTCTCAGTTCCATAGCTGTGACTGCCACAGGTTTCCTGGATTAGGAGGGACGGGGAGAGGCCAAAATGCAGCTAAAAGCCCAGATTGAAGGAAAAGATGCTAGGCTACAAGCATGATGGAAAGTCTCAAGTTTGATTTTCAGCTTTTTCACAGCGAGAAAGAAGCAAAAGGTGAGATGTTTATTTTCAAAGCAAGCAACATATTTCTTATGACAATATCTCCACTTAATGGCCCTGTCGTGTCTAATAACTTAGGAGATAAAATACGTTTCTTTGATCTGAGCTAGTCAAGAAGAATGACAGCTGGCAGTCTGCACAAAAATTTAGTGCCTTGTCTAATTGTGTTGACTTCTCATTATTGGAAAGTCTCGCAACTAGTAGAGAAATTTTTTTTCTAAACTTTATCAAATCATTAACCATTTCCTGGCTCTTACCCACTTCGGGTGGTTATGCCCATTTGAACCTGATAAATCACCAGGGCTGATTTTTAATCCATTTTTTGATTTTTTATTGGTCAGCAGGGGTCACAGAGTACTTGTGTATCAGACCCAATAGTAAAGGTGGAAAATAAAAATGTATCAGTCTACCGAGTGTATGGTAGAGCACAACTGTAATCCCGGTTACCCAGGAGGTGAGGCAAGAGGGTCACAAGTTTGAAGCCAGCCTGGGGCAATTTAGCAAGATCCTGTCTCCAAAAATAAATAAGAAGGGTTAGAGATATAGCTCAGTGGTAGACTGACCCTGGGCATAATCCCTAGTACCAAAACAAAAAACAAAGGAACAAAAAAATCACCACTGTCGGTCCCTTTTATGAAGGGTTCACACCTATCAAACAGTTGCACTATTGTGACAGCGTTAGACTCTTGGAATTGTGGAGGTGTCACTTCCTCTCTCTCAGCCTCAGTTTCCCCAAAAGCAAAGCAGTTTCCTTAAATGTCAGTGGTTGGGAAACCTGAGAGAACATCAGAGGCACCTAGAAGATGTGGTGAAACACAGGTTGTTGAGCCTTAGGGTTTGATTTGAGGAGACCTGAGAATGCATTATAATGAGCTCCCTGGGCATGATGCTGCTGCAGAGGGACCACATTCTGAGGACCACCCGATGGGAAGGATTAGCAGAAGGCCCAGGGAAGTGCCTGTCTGGGCTTTGTTCTATAAGCTCTCTGCAGAAACCATGGAGCTGAGCAAGTCTTTGGAGCCAAGGGAGAGGAGGGACACCTTTCCAGAGGAGGTGGTTCAGGGGTTCAGTGACAGACACCTGAAGGAAGAAGTAGACCATGCTGCCTGTTGGGATTGGCCAGCCTTCCCCTCTCTGAGGAAGTCTGTTCAAATTTCTCTCTCAAGACAAAGGCTTTCAAATTATGCACTGTGTTCCATCCCCAGTACCCCCCCAAATTATGCACAGTGAGTGACTCCCTGAAAGAATGCATTTTACATTACAACTCTGAATATACTTGTACATGTGGGGGGTTTTTTGTTTGTTTGTTTGTCGTTTGTTTTGGTTTGGTTTTTTTGGTACACGGGATTGAACTCGGAACCTTGCACTTGTGAGGCAGGTGGCAGAACCACTGAGCTAAATCCCCAGCCACTCTGTGATGCACTCTTAAAACGGTCCATATTATTTGGCTTTAAAAATATTGATTGTACATCTCATCTGATATTTGCTCCCTTACGTAGACTCTATAATACATTACATACAGCATGCATCTAAATCCCATTTAATAGGGAATTCAAATCAGAATTGGGGCTGAGGGAGAGAGGAAACAGGGAAATTTTCCTATAACAAACAGGTAACCCTGTGAGGTGCTTCCTATGGGTCAGGCTCAGTTATAAAATTAAGCCAAATGCCAGATTAATAGATTAAAAGACACACACATGTACACATATCATCTTCATACCTGAAATTTGACTTTTAAAATCATATAAATATCTGCCATAGATAATCTCACCATAATCTTCATCCCTGTTTTGCAGAAGGGGTTAAGGGAACTGCCCAAGGTCAGGCAGTCAGTAGATGGCGGAGCTGGAACTCAAACCTAAGCTCCCAGCCCCAGGTTCTACGCCGCCTCTCTGAGCTGAGCACTTACAGCCCACAGATAGAAATCTCCCCATGGAGAACCTTGCTGTGGCCCAGTCACTGGGTCAACAGGTGCGAGCAGAGGCCTAATAAATAAAGTGATTAGTTTCTTGCTGGAGTGCATGTAAATTGCTTAGTTAATTCACTTGCTCACACATTTGACATATGGTCATTAGCACCTGCTCTGTGCCCAGCTCTGTGCTGCAGCAGCTGCACCTGGGCTCAACTGCCAGGCTTTGGGGGCCAGGCAGCATGAGGGGCCCTCCCTCGGTTTTCTCTTTAGATCTCTTCCTTTCTTCAAACAAACATGGGGATGCTCTATATTTCGTGATTCTCCCTTTCTGGAGCTTGAATATATAAAATGCCAGGTAAGCAGAACGACTTACAGCATTACGAAGGCAAACAATTCAGGGGCTGGTTTGGTTGCAGCCACTGCACTGTATGCACTGGGCAGAGGAAGCTGCCAGGAAACTCCAGTTAAGTGAGTTCTGGCCCCGTTGGTGGCCACATCCTACTGAGTCCCTGCTTTGCTTAGGATGCTGGGCAACTGGGTTTACTGCCAGGGAGTGGCCAGTAGGGCCTGACCCTTTGGAGGAGCCTTTCTGCTGGTGTTTAAGCCAGAGCTTAGCTTGATTCCTTCCCATGACTCCCCCGGTGTAGTCCCATCAGCCCAAGTCTCTTCTCACTGAGCAGATTACCTGGACTCGGGCTGTGGTTCGAGTAGATCATGCCGAGTTAGTATTCTAAAGCTGTAAAGCCAGTTAGCTATGCTTTAGAACTTTCCCCCCGAGCTTTTTTATTCTCTGTGTGCTGATCTTATTCAGAACATTGGATTTCTTTCTGATAATTTCTTTATGAATGGACAAAAAGTCATGGGCTTTGAGTCAGACAGAACTGGGGTTGAATTCTAACTCCATTACCTTGCTGTGTGATGTTGGCCAGTGACTCACTCATTGGAGCCTCAGTTTCCTCAATAATAATGGAGATAAAAAAGAATGTACATGAAGATCAGCAGAGGGGCTGGGGGTGTGGCTCGGTGGTAGAGCACTTACCTAGCATGGATAAGGCACTGGGTTTGAGCTCCAACAATGAAAAACAAATCAGCAGGCATGACGACTAAATGTAATGTTGTAACCTGGATTGAATCATTAGACGGAAGAGGAGCATGACTGGAAAGACAGATGAAATAGCTGCACATGATGGCATAGGCTGTGACCCCAGCACTCAAGAGGCTGAGGCAGGAGGATGACCATGAGTTCAAGGCAAGACTGCACTACACCATGAGCTCAAGACCAGCCTAAGGTACATGGTGAGACCCTGTCTCAAAACAACAACAATGAAAACATCAACAAACTTCCCCTAAAAAACAGATGTAGCTCAGTTACTAGCATCACACCAGCATTCATTTTTCTTTTTTGACAAATATACTTTGATTATTATGCCAGATACTAACCTTAAGGGAAGCTGGGTGGAAGTTACATGGGAGCTCTTTGTGCTATCTTTGCAAATTTTCTGTAAACCTAAAATAAATCTGAAATAAATTTTTAGAAGAAAAACCAAAGATGCATGTAAAACTCTGAGCTCTACTAAGTATCTAAACCCAGTAAGTTCATGAAAAATGGGAGCTATTATTTTCATCACAATCGTGACCTCCTTTATTCTTCACAACAACCCATGAAGTAGGCACCACTGTCAGCCCTATGTTGCAGATGCAGAAACTGAGACACAGAGAGGATAACATGGCTAGGAAGTGATAGAGCTTAAATCCAAACCTGCTGCAGCCAGTGATGGTGAACCTTTTAGAACTTTCAATGATGCAAACAGCAGTACTTGTGCCATAGGTTCGCCACCACTAGAGCTTTAATGCCCATTCTTTACCTCTGCTGCCTCCCATACTGCTGTGCTGTCTTTATCACTGTAATAATGATGATAAATAAATAATAAAGTGGAGTGTAAAACAAACACTGAGTTTAGATCCAGAAAGAGTTGAGTTCAGGAACTACCTCTGGTGTGAACCTCTCTGAGCCTCAGATCCTTTATTGTCAGCATAGAAATGAACTCTTAGGCATAACTAAGACAGTAGAGGGACTCATACATCAGAGGATCTCAGTTAATATTTGTTTTTCTTCCAGAAATGAATTTGGTCATCTCATGTGACAACAGCCTAGCAGCACGGGCACAGCTCAGGGGAATAGGCCCAGGTTCTTACCTGGCTATCAAGTCTCATCCTGCCACTTTATTCATTGTGCAGCTTTGAACAGGTTGCTTCACATCTCTGAGCATCAAGTTTTTCAAGTATAAACTGAAGGTAATAGTCCCTGCTTCAGGGGATTATTGAGGACATTAAGAGACATCTCCAAAAAACCCTGGGTAAGATGCTGGCATGAGATAAGGGCTCAGTGGGGGATGGATACCATTCAACAAATATTTCAGAATCTTTCCATCTAGGCACAGAGTAGGGCTGCACCTATTGGTTCCCTGGTGGTTGGAGAGATCATGTGATGTATTCTGACCAATGAGCAAAAGTGATATGTATCACTTCCCGGCCAGTAAATTTAATTGTCAATGGAGGCCATCCAGATTCCTCTTTTTCATTGGAAACAATGACCACAAACAAGATGGTGGCTGCTCCCTCAGCTTTTGTAACTACCCTGTTAACCCATGATGGGCACGAAACAGTGAGGAGACCATGTGTGTTACAGCATTGAAGTTATAGGTTACTTATAATTGTATCATAATTTGGCTTCAGTCAGTTATATTTAATGACTGTTATACTTTTTACTTCCTACAATTCTAAAAAGATGTTAAATAGTGGGGTCATCATTCCAGCAAAAGTGTGGTTCATCTCCACTCAACAAATGCAGACAATGAGGTCAAGAATACTTATCTAAAGTCATACGGCTGGCAACTAAGTGAGTCTGGACTTGAAACTGGCTTCACATCTTAAAGCCTGGCTGTTTATAGCATGGCTCGCAGCCATGGGCTGTACCATTCAAGATGAAGTCAGGTTGGCAAGCTGGACCCTTGAGAGATTTCTGGGAAGGGAACTGTGCTCAAGAGAAGTGGTGACAAGACTGAACTTACTTTGTTCTCTTTCCATCTCTGCCTCTCACATCTTGCTTTGTTTTTTCATAATTTTAATATCTGAAACCTCACACCAACCGTGTAAGTGATGTGAATGTTTTTAGAAAACATGTGCTAGGCATATGATCTTGGTGTAAGCTCTGGTGCTTTTTAATATCTGTATTTTTTTCAATCAGACACTTTTCTGCCCTGCAACTCCAGTGAATGTTGTGTCTTCCCTATGAGCTTTAGAGTCTTATCCAATCTCCACATCTTATTCTTTCCATAGCCCTAAGTGAGCTAATTCATCATTGCAAATTTTATCCGTGAAGTGGGAACATAAAACTTACCTCCCATGTTTAACTCAAAAGGCAGGCATAATGAAAGGCATTTTGCAAACTTTAAGGAGAACTATCCATGTGTTAGCAATTATCTAGCACTTGCCTAGATAACCAATGGCAAACATTAATTGAGCACCTACTGCATACTGTGGTAGGGGCTGGAGATAAGAAGTCAATCTGATGTTGTGCATGCCCTCGGAGGCAGTAGGTTGTTTGTTATGATTAAGAGCACAAGCTGCAGATCAGAAAAATCTGGGTTCCATTCTGTGTTCTGGCATTTGTTTGCACCTTGAGTCCTTTTTCTTTAACTGTAATGGAGTTGGTATTAATATTTACATCAAAGCACTGTTGTAAGGTTTAAATGAGATAATGGCTAGAAAGTGCAGTGCCTGATGGGTAGTAAACTTCAAACAGGGATTAATGTGTGTCTGGGAACATAGCGGGAGTTGTGCAAGTGTTCATTAAAATAGAGTGTGAAAAGGTATGAATGAATGAATAGAGGCCCTGGCTTCCAGGGGATTCTAGCCAGGCTGAGCTTGATCTCAGTGAAAGTGAGATTTCTGAGCCTAGACCTGGGGAGTGGCTCCAGGTCTAGCAGGGGTTCCCCAGGGGTCAGGAGCCCTGGAAGTGGTGACATTTTTGGCCCCATTACATTGTGTGAGAAAACCTACTCCTCACCGACACTGTCCATGTGGGCAAGCGTTAACCTCAGGCAGAAGTGCAGAGCGGACATATGGAATGCCAGTGGGATGCAGACCGTGGGAGCAGACCAGTCTGTGGCACCGGTCTCCGGCTCCAACACTCTGCTGGGCTCCCTCGTTCTCTCTGTGTGTGTTGGGATTTATTGCAGTTCCAGTTTTAGAAAACAAGCTTCTAGGCTGGGGGTGTGGCTCAGTGGAAGAGTGCATGTTTAGCGTGCAGGAGGCCCCGGTTTCCGGCCTCAACACCAAAAATTTAAAAATTCGGAAACAGCACCCATTCAGAAGTGAGGGATGAGTGGGTGATCAGGTCTGGGGGCAGGCAGATCCAGGTTCGAATCTGGGCATGTCATGCCTCTCTGAAATGCCACAGTAAGATACATCACCCCTATGAGCTTGGACTCCTTATTTGTCAAATGAGATGGTACCCCCACCTCAGTGGATTTGTTGTGTTATTATTACTCTTGCAGTGCTAGGGATTGAACTCAAGGCTTCACAGATGTTAGGCAAACACCCTTCTTTCCCCCAGCCCTGATTGTCTTAGTGCTAACAAACATTATTGATTGAGAACTTTCTAATATGCATTTTCTGCATGTATTCAATTAGTCCCTATTCTCCCTGGTTGACAGATTGGGAAACTGAGGCCCAAAGCAGTTACAGTAACTTGCCCATAGCTGGTGAGAGGCTGAGCTGGCATCAGAACTCTCACATTCATCCGACACCCTTGCTTTTTCCGCTTTGCCATTAGAAGACAGTTGGCTCTTATTCCCTCCACTTCAACTACCTCTAAATTTGAGAAGACATGGAGCAGGGAGAGGAAAGAAACCCAATTTTTAAACCAATTTGAATAATTAAATTTGGCAGCAAAAAGCTCAGTACGGGAAACACATTTCACCACCCCATTGCTGAATCTGTTTAATGTATTTTGAACCAGCTTAGCTCAGCTAGTTAGGAGATAGAGCAGGAGTTAAAATTTTAAAACTAGTAGCAAGGACTCTCTGTGCTGTTTGAGGAAGTCTGCCCTGAACCTTTGCTTCCCCTATGAGTGAGGAGGTCACCCTCACCTCTGAACTCATCTGGGGTTCTTAGAAGTCAAGAACAGCAGAAAGGAGGCAGAAAGACCAAGGAGGCTTGAAGAAAGCTTTGCTTCTCAAGCCATTTATTTCCTTAAGTGGAACTTTTCATCTTCAAAGCCCTTTACAAGCCATAATTAATCTTCACAACACCTTAGTAAACTGGGTGCACAGCATTACCAGGGTTTTATAGGCCAAGGTGGCCCAGGGGAGGATTTGGATGGAGAGTGACTCCTGGACACTCACCTCAAAGAGGACAATTAAGCTGCCCCACCTCGGCCTGGCAGGCCAGTCCTGTATTTCCCAGCCCCAACTCAGCCCACTTGGTTAATCTTCAGAAAGCGTTTCCTGGTGCACAGGAAGTCAGGTAAGGCAGAGCACAAGGAAGTAAACCTGGGACCATGTGCAGAGTACAAACCCTGGTGTTACCGCATTTAAATCTAACTCCCTGTATTGGAGTCATAAGTCATGAATTTTATTTAAGTGCTGATGAATAATAATAACCCATTTGTACGTGCATATTTCCCATTTCCATGGTTCTTCCCTATGCAGCATCTCAGGTGGCTTGTATGACTTGCATTTAGTTCTAGGCACTTTTGTTGAGTACCTACTTTGTGCCAGACTGAGGATGGAGCTGTGAAGAAGGCAAATAAGGGCCTTCTCTCCCTCGGCGCACAGTCTAGTGAGAAGATAATTGTTATTACTCTCCATCCCCCCACCACATTTTTAACACATGTTGGAGTGGAAGCTTAGGACCTCACAGTGACCCAGTGTTTAAAGCTGAAGTCTATCCAGATTCCGTTCATCGTGCAGCCTTTGTTTCGGCCAAGAACAAAGATGTTCATTGCAGCATTGTTTAAATGACAGTGAACGGGAAGCAAAACCATACTGTGTATCCATCGGTAGGGAAGTGGGTGAAACATGGGAAATGCACAAGATGAAATCTTAGACCCATCAAAGGGAATGACTTACTTCTACTTACACTGCCAAAAGGAAAAAGCAAGAATTAGATGTAGAACATATCACTTCTGCAAATGTTAACAAGCTCGGTCAAATCAATGCCGTGTGTTATATTTACATATAGGCGAATAAAGATATAGAATATGATTGAAAGTCCATATATTAGACACATACAAGTAGACCAGAAACTTGGAGGAGCCATGCTGGATGGAGATAGTGGAGAACCATAAACCAGGACCTGGCTGATGGGCTTAATTCATGGATGTGCCTTTGCAGGGCCTGTCTGAAACTAACAACAGATACACACACACACACACACACACACACACACACACACACACACACGCCCTCTGCTCTTTTACAGGCTGCGTTCTCTCCCTTCAATCTCAGTGTTGAAATTGCCTGTTGAACTTGAACCAGCCAAAAAATCTAAATGAAAAACAGGAATAAAAAGAGCAAAATTTGAAACCAACTTGAGAAGTGAACAGTGTCTGTTTGGGCTGCACATGGGTGTTGTTGAGCGTGTGTGACAGCCATTGCAGATCAGAGACCGGGAGCAGCTGGGCCGCGAGCCCTTCTGCACCCATGCCTGTCTTGTGGGCCAGCTCAGCCACGATGCCATAGAAGCCGGGGGACAGCAGTGGAAATTGTGGTCGGGGGTTGCCCACAGAGACTTGTTTACTGACTCCTCAAAGCCACACTTGTCTGCTTCCTTGTTGGTTTCCTGCCACAACACGATCGATTCTTACAGATACGTTTTTCTAGAAGTTTAGTTGTGCCAGGCAAACCGTGCCAAAGCAGCCTCATTTCCATGTGTGGTCTGGGTGGATTGGGGGAGGCTGTAGGCAGAGAGATTCTGGGTTTAGACAGGCACTGGGTCTCCCCACAGCACACATCTGAGCTGGCCCTTTCCTGCGAATACCAAAGGCTTCGCATTGCCTGCAGGACAGACCGGAAACTCACTATATGTGCAAGGGCTCAGTGATTTGGTTTCTGCCAAACCTCCCAGCCTCCTAACTCCCCACCAGCTACACTTCGTGTGTGTGTGTGTGTGTGTGGTAGTGCTGGGAATTTAAGCCAAGTCCTCACATATGCTAAGCAAGTGCTCTACCACAGAACCACATCCCCTGCCCTTTTTATCTTTTTCTCTTTCTCTCCTTCCTTCCCATTTTCATTTCTTCATGTTCTGCATAGGTGGCTGCCGCCACCAACCACAGTGCTCTTGTGGGCTTTGTTTCCGCCATTCATTCATTCATTTGTACTCACGCTGAGCAGCCAGCTGAATTGCCATCTCCTCACAAAGCTTCCCCTTTTCTTGCCCCATCTCCCCAGTGTCCACCCCATAAAATATGGTATAGGAACTATATATATATTTTATTATAAACTCTGAAAAATGTCTGAATTTCTAGGCACATCTATCCCTGAGTTACTTTCTAAGCACTATGTATCTAGGAAGTCATCCAGTCCTTGTTAAACTTTTTCCTTTCTCTTTTCCATGCTAGGGATTGAATCCAGAGCTTTAAGTGTAGCTAGACAAGTATATACTACCACTGAGCTATAACCCCTACCCCCTAAAATCATTTTTAAGTGTAGAGTTCAGTGGCATTATGGACATTCACATTATTGTATAACCATAACTTTTTCCATATTTCAAAGCTGAAACTCTACACTCATTAAACCATAATTTTTCCTCTAGTCCCTAGCAACCACAATTCTACTTCCTGTGTGTATGAATCCAAGTGCTCTAGAAATCTCCTATGAATCGGATCATATTAATATTTGTTTTTCTGTAATTGCTTCGCAGCCTTTTGGCTAAGATCAAGTGTAATGTTTGTCTTTTTTGTGAATTGACAGAAATTCCTGTACCAGAAGCGTCTCACGGCACAGAGTGTTGTCAGGATGGAGGATAAAACCTTTTCCCCATTTCTCAGACCCCTCTTCTATGCACATCATTTCTTATACTCGTAAAAACATCACAGTGCATCCTTATCTGCCTTATTTACCAGATGTGGTACTGTGTGGCTTCTGGCTCTACCTCAAAGTCAAAATGACCATGAAAAGCAGAAGTTTTGACTCACTGAGGCAGCTACCACAGCACAGAAAAAGACACTCATGAAAGAGGACTTCCAGAACTGCTTCAGAATGTGGCAAGATGATGGAGTGAGTGTGTTCAGGATGAAGGAGGATGTTTTGAGAGGAATTCATGGTAACATGCCTTTTATTTTAATACATTTAAAATGGAAACAGTCACTGCGGTTTTCTGTCACACCGTGTTTTTCAGTATTATTCATTTGTTGAGGAATACCCTACCGTTTTCCATAACAGCAACATCGTTTTACCTTCTTACCACTGGGACACAGGGTTCCAATTTCTCCTCATTCTCACTTTTGATAGTTACCATCCCGATGGATGGGAGATGGTATCTCACTGTGGTTTTGATTTGCATTTCCCTGAGGACTTGGTGATGTGGAGCATATTTTCATGTGCTTGTTGGCCATTTGTAAATCTTTGGAGAAATGTTTGCTCTAGCCCTTTGTTCATCTCAGAATCAGATCCTGTTTCATTTTCAACTCGTTTTCACTGGAGTGTAAACATACAGACAGAAAACGAACAACTCAGAAATAACAAGGCCGATGGCGTTTCTCAGAGTGAACATATCACCCACATCGACATAATCAAATATTACGAGGACACAAAACTCCCCTCACTGTCCCTGCCTTTCCCCCCAAGGCAACCACTTTTCTGACCTCTAGCACCGTTAATTCATCTTGCTTGTTTCTGAACACTGTATAAATGGAAGCATTGTGACTGGCTTCTTTCATTCAATATTTTATTTGAAGGGCTTATTCATGTTGTTGCTTGCAGTGATAACTATGCTTTCTCTTTACAATATAGCTCATTATATGAATTTAACCCAATTTATTTATCCTTTCCAATCATAGTGGATATTTGGATTATTTCCAGTCGGGCAAATGTGAAAAAAGTTGCTATGAATATTTTTTCTTTTACTATAGTGAAATATGCATAAGGTATGCCATGAAACCATTTTTAATTTTTGGTTGAAATGGAGTGTTGTAGATATTTATGGAGTACTGTGTGGTATTTTGATACACATAGACAATGTTTAATGATCAAATCAGGATAATTAGCCTTTTCACCATCTCGAATATTCATTGTGCCTTTGTTTTTTTGGTTTGTTGAGACAGGGTCTCACTATGTAGTTGAGACTGACCTGGAGCTCACTATGTAGCCCAGGCTGGTCTCGAACTCACAGCGATCCTCCTGCCTCAGCCTCCCTAGTGCTGGGATTACAGTCGTGGGCCACCACGCCTGGCTTCATTGTGCCTTTGTGTTGGGAACACCCAAACCTTTAGCTATTTTGAAATATTCAGTAACTTGTTGTTAACTACAACCATCCTACTGTGCTATAAAACACAAAAACATATGCTTCCTGTCTAACTGTACTTGGCATTTGTTATCCATCTTTCCCCTCCCACCCTTCCCTGCCTCTGCTAACCTGCCCTGCTTTCTACTTCTACGAGATCAACTATTTCAGCTTCCACAGGTGAATGAGAACTGCCAGGATCTGTCTTTTTGTGCTTGGCTTATTTCACTTGGCACAGTGTCCTCCAGGCTCATACATCGTAACCATTCCTAAGTGTACAGTTCGGTTACATTACGCACACCCACATTGTGCTACCACCACCGCTATCCATCTTTAGGCTACTTCTCCACCCTAAACTGAAATGTGTACTTATTATCCACTGTCACCTGTTCCAGGCTACTAGTGAGCACTGTCCTACTTTCTATCTCCATGAATCTAGGGGCTCTCTGTTGGTACTCTTCTACCCAGGCTTACGAATGGAATGGCCAGGCCAGGTATGCCTCTGACCAGCTTTTAAAGAGAATACCAAACGGTTTCATAAAATGGTTGCATTACTTTACCCTCTACCGCAAAATGCAAGTAGTGTGTTTCTCCACATCCTCACCAAGACTTGGTGTTACCAGATTTTTAAATCTTAGCCATTCAGGTGTGAGTGAGGTTGTATCTCACTGTGGGTATGATTTCCACCCCCATGAGTCCTAATGGTACTGCATAACTATTCATAATTTTATTGGCCATTTGGATTTTGGTTTTTGTCAAATGCTGGGTTAAGGTTTTGGCTCAGTTTTCAATTGGATTGTCTCTCGTTTGTTTTTGAGATAGGGTCTTGCTGTGCAGTTCACACTGGTCTCAAACTCACTATCTAAACCAGGCTGACCCAAACTCCTGCGCTCCTGTTTCCTCAGCCTCCCCAGTGCTGGAATTACAGGTGTAGGCCACCATACCTGGCTGGGGTGTCTGTCTTCTTTTTATCAGTTTCTACAATTCTTTTATATACTGAGTATGAGTGTCTTGTTGAATAAATGTATTCCAGTTATACCCTAATTTTGTGGCTAACTTTTACTTTCTTCATGATGACTTCTGATAAGCAGAAGATCTTTTTTTTTTCTGAGACAGGGTCTCACCATGTAGTTCATGCTGGACTTGAACTCACTATGTAGCCCAGGCTGGCCTCAAACTCATGACAGTCCTGAGAGCTGGGTTTACTGGTGTGTACCACCATGCCCAGCAGAAGTTGTTAATGTTAATGATGTTGAATTTATCAATTTGTTTGCTATGGTTAAAGTTTTTGTGTCCTGCTTAAGAAATCTGCTTACCCCACGGTTGTGTTTTAAGACGCTTCCGTGTTTTACCTTCCATATTTAGATCTGAGTAAGAGCTACTTTCCCTGTGAATTTCTTACACCCCTAGGCCTAGCTCATATCTTTTCTCAGCTACAAAACACAGTTTTGCCCTGTCAGATTTCCTCCCCATGCTGCCCAGCTGATCAGAGATAAAGCCCATCTTCCTCTCAGAATCCAGGGTGGGGTAAAGGTGAGAAGAGAGGCACTGGCTGAGCTGGCAGCCTCACCCTACACCTGCAGCCCACCTGTCTGCAGAGAGACCGAGGCTTTCCACAAGGAGACACACCCCTTTCTCACTCCAACTAGTTAATTTAGGGTGCAGTCATGGGTCCTCCTAGTATATATAGGGCTCTGGGCAAATACGCTTTGCAGATTCCCTCTTTACCTAAATAGTCAGAGTCACTCAAATCGTTCTAGTGGCCCAACCTCACAAAATTTTGTAAGAGAAATATCACCCTGGCCAGCAGGAGGATCCACTCCCCCAGGCAGCCTTTCTGGAACTGGAGACCATCCGCTCCACATGGGCACAAGTCCTGAAGCCCCTCTGGGCATCTGGTTAAGGGGAGAAATGGATCCAAGTGTCTATGAAGATCATGCTTGAGCTTAGGGTGCCCCACAAGGCCAGTCTAGCCAGTCCCAGCCACCAGTGGAGAGCATAGGGAATTTCCAGGCACTGCAAAGTGCAAGGAGCCACTGAGAAGGGGGGATCTAAGCAGTTCCGGGTGCAGTCACCCCAGAATGCCATCAGGATGCCTTTCCCGAGTGAGCCTCACATTAGTTTTCTCTCATTTCTTATGTTCTCTCCTTTGGATTCCGTGTTGCCTGAAAATGCCTCACTGGCTGAATTTGTACTGTACAGGGCTTTCTGGCTTATAGCTGTGCTAGAGGTCACAGCCTTGTTTCCATTTATTCTCTGGGTAAATAGTACATTCTCTTCTCGCCTGTCCTGTTGTCTCTTCTCCACCTCTCTCCCTTACTTCTCTTTCATTTTTTGTCACTCTCTCTTCCCTTTTTTCCTTGTTCGTTTAACTCTCTTGCTTTCTTTCTCTTCTCCTCTTCCACCCTGCCAGACACAGACACAAGACACACAGACACACAGACACACAGACACACACGCACACGTGCAGGCATAGATACACACAGACACAGCCTTTGAGCCCGCACTCCCCCCAGAGCCCCCTCGACTCGTCCCTTCTCCCGGGCAGACAGGCAGGTGGGCATGCTCACCATATGCGGTGCCAGCACAAGCAGGAGCCTGGCGGATGTGGTGTGGCAGCCTGGTAACCATTTGTTTTCACCTGGTCCTCACGCTGCTAACATGTTGGAGCATCTCTGTGTGTTAACCCTCTTGGTGCCAGCTGTATGATCTCGAAGGAAGAGATGGAGGAGAGTACAGAGAATGTCTGAGATGCCCTCTTCATTCAGTCAGTCGCTTAGCAACTATGACTGGGCCTAACTTGCTTTCTGCAAGGCCCGCATGAGCTCAGGGGAGCCAGAGGTGAGGCAGGCTTGGGCCAGCCTGGGAGAAGCAGCATAGTCTAACAAGGGAGACACACAGCAAGCCAATTCCAATCCAGCCCAACACATGCAGTGAAGAGGGTGGGCATTGGGGACTGAGTCAGGCACCCAACCCAGCCTTGACCAGGAGGTGTTGCCGGAGCTGAGCTGTGATGGTCAACATGAAGGTCAAGTGAGGACTAGCTGGGCCACGAAAGGGGACAGAAAAGTCTAGGCAAAGGGAATAGCAGGTAGAAACACGTGCACAAATGTGTGTGTGTGTTTGGAGTGAGGATGGAAGACATGGTAGGAAAAGAGGCTAGAGAGGAAGGCAAACACCAAGCTTAAATGCCAAGCTAACAGCCAGCACCTTACGAGATGTGATCAAAATATACAGTGAATGTATTTAAATTTAAAATAAAAAATTATTACACTAAAAGACATATTACCACATATCCCCCTGAAAACACTCCCCCAGCTCCGAACACACTTGTCAAATCATTCTTACCACTCTCTGAAGCTGTTCTAGAAGTCTTGTTTTGTGAGTGTCTTTTCGTGGTGGCTTTGACGTCCTGAATTGATTCAAAACATTTATGGTGATTTCTGTCCATCGAAGGTGTTATCATGTGCCCTCATTCATCAGATTCCATGGATCTGGCACCGTGTAACTTTTGGCTCTTTTCTCATGACCATGAGAGGTAAATATTTTGCACTGATTCAGAGCATCAGGCAGCTACATATGACAGTGAAACTAAAAATGCTCACGAAGGAGGACTTGTAGAACTGCTTCAGAAAGTCACAAGGATGATGGGGTGTGTTTGAAGGGAGGAAGAGAGCGGTATTTTGAGGGAGGTTAATGGCAAAGTGTCTCTTACTGTAAAACATCTTCAAATTTAAACATTCACTGTCATTTTGGATCCTACCTTATCTCCTGCCGGGGTGAGCAGGAACTATTAAAGGCTACTAACCACCCAACGGGAGGCTGTAATTTGTGTTTTAGAACCACTCCTGTGGCTTCCTGGGAGAAGTGAGGGAGAAGAGGAGAGGCGGGTGGTGGGAAGACCAAAGGGATGCCTGCCTGTCTCTAGTAGCCCTGCCCCCTCCAGGGAGGACCAGGGCCCCCTCCCATCAGCTTCGGCTGCCACCCCAAGCAAAGTGCGCAGGGGCCGATCCCTGGGGACATACATTCCCTGCTTCTGGAAGACCTGCCAGGTGTCTGGAGCTGTCCTACCCAGGTGGGGTGGTGGGGAGTACCACTCCTTGGGCAGGCAGGGTCCAGGACCAGTCTTGTCCTCACCCATCCGGATTCCATGTGTCTTGGGGGTTCTAAGGCCCCAGGTGCTCTCTTTGCTCAGCTTTCAAATTGCTGTCTGGGAGTCAGCTGAGTAAGAAAGCCTCAGCATGTGGATTCTGAGGCCTAACGGGACTGGCACTCCTGTCCTGCACCGTCACCTTCTAGCTGTGTGAACCCTCTCATCCCCTCTCCCTGGCAGGCAGGAGGGTGGGCATGCTCACCATATGCGGTGCCAACACAAGCAGGAGCCTGGCGTATGTGGTGTGGCAGCCTGGTAACCATTTGTTTTCACCTGGTCCTCATGCTGCTAACCTCTGGGCTTCTGCCCTCACCTGCAATATGGGACTCTGATGTTTATCCAGGCAATTTGGGAGATGATTTCAGCATTTTGCACAAAGTCAGAAGCATGAGCATTACTAGAACAGGGCTGTGATTGTCGTCCTCATATTCTCTGATGGCCCTGGTTACTAGCTGTGTGACCTTGGGCAAGTTACCCTCAGTGGGACTCACTTTCTTCTCTTGTAAGAGGGAATCCTGCCGGTTTGCATAGTGGAGAAGTTTGAGTAGGTGCAGGGAAAGGGCTTATAATATAGCAAACCCACAAAAATAACTTGCATTTCTCACAAGAATTCCTTTACTCTGCTTTGGAGCTCACCACTGGAGCCAGAACTCTTGAAATAGACTCTGGGATCTAGAGCCCAGCAGCCCCCAGCCTCTATATAAGTCAGCAATTTTAGCAGCAAATGCTAACAATCATTGGTTGAAATCTTGCTGGGGAGCTGATCCCAAGCAGTGTGGACTGACTGGGCTTGTGATGTAGATAAACTGAGCACATCATTTCCTAGCTCAGGATTGGCCAGACCTCAATGAATGCTGTTCTGCCCTCTCCCCGCAAATTTGACACCAGCTGAATCAAGTTGAAGCTTTTCACACCATGGGGACACTGGGCACTAGGTCTCAGGACGGCTCTCGGGTGTCCCAGCTCTCTTGCCTTCCGCTGTCCTCATCCAGAGGTCCCAATAGTCCTTGACTCAAGCCACTTTGTATCTTAGAAAGAACCCAAAGGTCCTGACCAACTATGTCCCCTTAATGGTGCTCAAAGGTGGAGATTTCTGGACCTCAAAGGTGGAGATTTCTTTTTGTTTTCTTCAAGGCAGAGTCCCAGACACCGTTTCTACCAGTTCCCCCGGTCCACAACTTGAATTGGCCTCCCTTTCTTCTTCCTTAGCACAAGGCCCTGGACACGGACGTGTGGCTGCTAGCCTTTTGCAGTCAGTTCTGCCACAACTATTTGGGAAACAGGATGTGGATTTGTTCAGTGAATTATTCAGCTGAGTTTCACACCTGGTGACAGCCATAAGTTACTCTGGCCTGGAGTAGGCCGTTCGCTTATTCAGTCAGCAAACACAGATACCTTCTCTGTGCCAGAGGAGGCTGCCGAGGGAAGCACGCTGTGGTCCCTGCTGTTTCCCAACAAGCAGACATGTTACCGGATTTTCTTAGGTAGATGAGATAAGCAAACTTCACTTCTCTGCACAAAGAGCCAAGAGCAAAATTATTTCTTCTCTTCCAACAATTTCTATATGATGCTTCCAGGCCTGGCAAAGGCACTCCATTTGTTTAGAACCACTGAGTAGTAGCTTTCCAAGATCTAGCATTTCAGTCAATCTACAAACAACTCCGTGAGGAAGAAGGCGCTATTTCCCTTCTGCAGATGAGGAAACTGAGGCTTGTTGCTCTACCGGAGTCACCACTAGAATTAGCCCCTGCTCTCTCCAGCATTGAAGCTTACACTGTGCCACACTGATGCTTGTGAATCCTTGTTCCCGGTGGAAGGAAGCTTGACCTGCTTATAATCTCAGCACTCAGGAGGCTGAGACAGGAGGATTCCTGTGAGTTTGAGGTCAGCCTGGTCAATGGAGCAAATTCAAGACCAACCTGAACTCCACAGCAAGACCCTGTCTCAAAAATAAAACAAAACTGAAATTTGTCATCAAGAAGAAAGCTTCTCTAGCCCAGCATGGTGGTGTCTGCCTGTAATTCCAGCTGTTCGGGAAGCTGAGACATGAGGATCACAAGTTGAAGGCCAACCTGGGCAATATAACAAAGGATGAAAAAGGCTGGGGATGTAGCTCAACAGCGGAACTATTGTCTCACGTGTACAAAGCCCTGGGTTCAATCCCCAGTACCAGGAAGAAAAAAAAAACCCATCATCTGCTTTCCCCAAACCTTTATTTTTTCTTTTACCAAGGTGTAGTAGACATCTATTTTTAACAATTCAAACATTACTGAAACGTTTAAAAAATAAGAGTCACAGGTATTGCCCTCCCCCAAAATAACAGCTGTTAACAATATGGGGACATATTCTTCCAGTCTTTTCCTGTGCAAATATTAATAACACACACAAAACCCAAAACACTTGTTAGTATTCAAGCATGCCATACACCTTTTTTAAAAAAATTAACACTATTTTGAGGACATCTTTCACTGCAGATTCTCAGAAGCTGCCTCATTCCTTTAAACGGGTACATGGAAACCAAGGCCTGGCTGTCTCAATGGCTCCTCTCCACTCCCCAAGGGTGATTATTTGGGCCACTACCTCTTTTCCTCTGGCCAAAAATTGCTAGGATTCTTGACACTCATCACATAACAGCATGTGCTGTTTACTTGAAGGGCTTAACATAATTTCAACTAAGGATTTCTGTTAGTACCAGCTTAATCTCTCTCTCCTACTAAGCTCTGCAGTCTTTCCTTCCTTCCTTCCTTCCTTCCTTCCTTCCTTCCTTCCTTCCTTCCTTCCTTCCTTCCTTCCTTTGTAAGACAAGGTCTCGCTATGTAGTTCAGACTGGCCTTGAACTCACTGTGTAGCCTTGGCTGGCCTTGCACTTGTGGCAATTCCTCAGCCTCATGAGTGCTGAGGTTACAGGAATGCACCACCACACACACCAATCTTAGCTCTGCAGTTTCTGAGATAAGCCAAGGGATCACGTCTGTATATTCATGAGAACATCTCAGACCTAGTTCAGGACGTGGCACCTGGTAAGAAGTGGGTTGCTAGCCATTCTTGTGTTCCTATCTGCAGCGTGCATTCCTGGAGGAGAAATGTCACCTCAAAGAATGGCCGTTTAGAAGGTGTTTTTTAGAACCTGCAAAGTTGCCTTCTGAAAACAGTGAAGCAACACAAGGGGATGAGAGAGTTGATTTCCTCACAATGCAAGAAAGACACTTCTTCCAGCATCCTGTTCTGTGTAATCCTATATAGGGTGCTGGGGACCCAGTGATCAATCTTCCCCTTCCACTTTCTCCAGGGAAAAAGGAGATATGACCCTGCTTTGTGCCAGCTGGGCTGGGACCACAGCATGTGGGTCAACACCTGCTCCCTGCTGTGCCCCACCCTGTCTCCAGCCCCCTGGCCTCTCAACTGCCTGGCAACCAGCAGTTAAGGATGAAGCCTTTGAAGTCTGTCTTGACAGCCTCAGTGTGGACACCTGTGCCCTCTCTTCAAAGGCAGAACAGGAGCAACACCCAGTCTAGCTCTTGAAGTGGGATGAACATCTCAGGTGTGAGGGGCTGAACTTGGAATGGAGCTGCAGTTAGGTGAGCAAGGCCTCTGCAGGTCCTCTGCTCCTGTGTCAGGGCTCTCTTCCACCTAAGGATGGCTCCATGAGGTTTCATATGGATGGATGTGTGCCTCAAAAGCAGAGTGTTCTACATGCACTGGCATCTGATGGCCAGCTCTGCAGACATCTATCTGATAGATGCAGACCATGGGTGGCGGAAGAAGGTCAAGGCCTGTGGCTTGGCAGCGGGGCAGGAAGTGGCTGAATGCCCCTTCATTTAGGATGTGTCCTTTCTCTCGTTCATTCAACAAATATGAGCGGAACATCTGTTGCAGAATCAGCACTCTTCAGGGTTCAGCAATAGCACCAGGAAGAGGTCAGCTAAGGTCTGTATCTAAAGCTCACCCAAACTTTATGTTTTAGATGGAAAAGGGAGATTAAAGCAAGAGCAAATGAGTGAGTTAACTAACCCGATGGAAAGTGCTTTGAGTGGAATAAAACAGATACTAAGAAAAAGAGGCCCATGGTGAGCTCTTTTATGTAGGGTGGCAGAAGGCCACTCCAAGGAGAAAGTATTTGAGCTGAGGCTGGAACAGGAGAGGGAGCCAGCCCAGGAATGTGCTAGAACCATAATGTTTTACAGGGAGGACACAGCAGGTGGAAAGTCCTTGGTGCAAGAATGAACCTGATGTACGTGACCATCTGAAGGATGACCAATCTGGAAAGACTGGAGAAGGGCCAGCTCAGGCAGAGCTGTGTAGGTTGTGCAGCTGTGAAGAGGCTGCACTTTGAGCGCAACAAAGAATCACATCCTGCTTCCCGTGCAAGGTGTTGTTCATCATCTACTCATCTACTCGTGCGTTTATTCATTCAGTCAGCCTGTTGGCCAGTTAGCAATCCTGGGAGCTTATGTTCTGCTGGCTTATAAGTCTTAGTTCCAGAGTGGGGAAGGCTTGTACCAGGAAGCGCAACAATGATTCCTTTGAACTGGAAGCTAAGACATCCCCCTGGTCAGTTTGGTCTCTTCATGCCTCTGAGTAAACCTACTAAAAAGGGGGTTACACTGTTGTCAGCGGTGATAGACCCAGACTGTCTAGGGGAAATTGGTCTATTACTCTACAATGGAGCTTTTGAAAGAAGTACAGGAAATCCCTTATTGCGCCTCCTAGTGTTTCCATCCCCTGCTGTTAATGTCAATGGGAAACTGCAACAACCCAATCCAAGCAAGATAACAAATGGTGCAGAACCTTCAGGAATGAAGGTATGGGTCACCCCACCAGGGAAAGAAAGACCTGCTGAGGTGCTTGCTTAAGGCCAGGGATTAATGGGTAGCAGAAGGTAGTTCTAAATGCCAGCTATGACCCCATGATCAGTTACAGAAATGAGGATTGTAACTCCTAATATGCTTCCTCTGTACTATGCTGATAGACTTTATATTGATTCTTAAGTATTGCTAAACCTATAATATAATGTTTAAGCTATGAAATGTAGGAGGAAGCATCACCCAAAGAAACTTGCTTCTTTTTTAGGAGGGAATTAGTGTGTTTCTGTTTGTACAAAGGATAATTGTAACATGTTAGGTGTAATTATAAATAATATTGTCTTTGTATTTGGAGACTATGGTTTAAGGAAATGTATCTGGTAGTCAAGTTGACGAGTATGGATTGTGATAGTTAACTGCTGTGTCAACTTGAGTAAGAAACACCCAACTAAATTGGAATTTAGTGAAGACAGAAGACTCACTCTGGGCATGTTTGCCACCTGACTGGAATGGAGGGGTAACGGAGAAGGAAAGACCACTCTGTTTCTTCAGGGAGGCTGCAGTCTTCTCCTTCACCTTGGACATTGTCTCCTGGCTTCCAGCTCAGTGTAGACTCTTCAGAGTTTTAGCCCAGACTCTTCTGTCTCCAGCACAGATCCTTCAGCCTTTGATCACAGACACTTTGGCCTCCTGATACAGACTCATGCGGGACACCCCAGTGAGCTCCGACCTTTGACTGGACCTTCCAGTCTCTAGTACACAGACAGGCCTTTTGCACTTTTCCACACCTGACTCTATGGGTGGCCACTGTAAGCCATTCTTGTACATTATTATATATTTGTATATCTTGCAGTAAATCCGTTTCTCTAGTAAGCACTGACTGGTGCATTTGTTAAGTAAAGAAAGAAGGGTGGGAGGAAGAGGAAGGAGACGGAAGGACAGGGATTCGCCCAGTGCTAAAGAAAGGGCATTTGAAGCAGAGCAGAAGGAATGATAGACGCCGAGCTTGGGCCACAAATGAGGCAGTGTGAAGAAGGCTAGCAGCCTGTTGGGGGGTCACAGGAGGCCACCCAGAGGTGACAAGTGAGCATAACATCTCACCTCCTGTTTTTGGAACTCTTCCTATTCGAGGCCCATAGTAGATTGCAGAGTAAATGTTGGATGATGGATGTGGTGTTACTGAACACTATTTGCCAATATTTCATTCTTTCTTCTTTCCAGGCACAAGCTAGGATTGCACTTCTCTGCCACCTGTAAGGTTAGTTGTGGTCATGTGACTTGCCTTGGCTAGTGACATAAAAGCAGACAGAATAGTGAGTCATCTCTGAAAAGAAGTTCTAAGAGTTATTGAATGATGTACATGTCATCTCAGCAATCACAGATACACAGAAAAGGAGTCTCCTTCCAGCTGAGTCCCTGATACAGGATGGTACAAAGCAGTGATCTGCAGCCACTGGGATTCTGGTGGTTGTTACAGCAGCAGCATGTATCCTGTCCTGACTTATAGGAGAGGTGAGTGAAAGAATCCTAGGAAGGAATTTCTGAGTCAAGGCAGGGGCATGAGTCCCCTTTGGAAGTCACAGGTGGGGAGGGGCTGTCAAGGAATGAGCCATTGTAAAGCTCATTAAAAATATTTCTTGAGAAAAGAATACTAGGACTTGCTCTTCATTCAGCCAGTCATAGGGAGCTGGCACATCCCTCTAGCACACTGACTTCACCCCCCTGGCTCTCACTCCTCTTTTCTGCCACGGGAACAGTACTTGGGGCTTCCTATTATCACATCCATAGCCTTTGTTCATTTACTGGGTCATCTGTTTACTCCCAAACAATTCTTGTGACCTGTTGTATGCTGGGTCTTGTGCTCAGAAGTGGGGGACATCAAGGTTGGTGTGACTTGCTTCATGGTAACAGGAAGTGCACAGGCCAAAGAACAATACAGACATGTAAACAAATGCACTGGCATACAAAAGGGTATTGGTGCGCGCGCGCGCACACACACACACACACACACACACACACACACACACACGCGCCCCAAGGAAAAGAGACTGAGCCGGCTTCTTTGATACATGAGCTAGGTGCTAAGCGTTCTAGTGGCCAGGGTTCTAATGGGAAGGCAGGATGGATGCTGGTGTGCACAGGGTCGTGGCAGAGAAGTGAAGCTCTCAGGTGGGCTGAGTAGCAGGGGGAGGGTTAGGCATGGGGAGTTCATGAAAGCCTGAAGCACCACATGGAGGGATTTGAACTTTGTTCTTCAAGTTAGTAGGGAGCCAGGAAAGGACAGAGGAGCAACTGGGTGAGAGCTCAGTTTTGGCTGTGGAAAGTAGCAGGCCACCAATTTCCGGAGGAATGACTTTGGTAAGTAATATAAACTCCGTGAGCCTCAGTTTCTTTATCTGTAAAATGGGGCTGACAATTGTACATAGCTCCCAATGTCACAAAGAGAACTAGTCAAGAAAACACTTAGCAGGAGGCTGGCACATAGAAAGGCTCAGCAAATGATACATGTGACTATGATGAGCAAAGTGTGACATCACAGGGGATGAGGGATGTTGAATGTGTGTCTGGCACGAGGAGGAGGGGGAATGTTACATTTTCCCAGCTGCACCGCAAACTCTGTACTCTCATCGCTGTGCCCAGTGTGCCTTGCCCCTCATCTCAGTGTGCTGGAGGGTGGACCAGCCTGGTAGAGGGGTAGCTGGCAGCAAGGCTTTCTCCCTGGGCACCGGTCTTGGGGTGCATCACTCTGGCTATGAGCCCCAGGACCAAGGATGGACAGCTCTGATGTGCAGCTACAAAGGTCTGGCTGCCCCTGCCCAGGACAGCCAGGTGATGACAGCCCAGTCATTTCCAAGGATCTCTTTACTAAGAGATAATAGAGATGCCTGGCTGTACCCTGAAAAATCTCAAAGACCACTGCTGGTACGAGCCCGGTTAATGTGGTCACAAGACAGACTTAGAGCTTTGGTCACACCCAAGTCAGGCTTCTCAAAAGCAGAAGCTGAGACCTGAGGCATGAGTAGTAACTAGGTCAGCCAAGGTAGTGGGAGGCTGGAGGTGGAGACAGCACATGTCTTGGAGGAGCTGAAGGGAGCAGAGCACAAAGGATAGAGGGAGATGAGGCTGAAGAGGAGGCAGGGGTTAAGTAATGTAACCTCTGTGAGCTCTCCCAGAGGATCTTCCCAAGAAGTCACCCACACGGATTATTAATGACTTGATCCAGTGCCCCTTAGGACAGGGAAGAGAGTTTCTGCAGATTTGATGCTGCAGAGACTTTTTTGTCTTCACCCCTGCTGAGTAACCTTTAGGAGACCAGAGAAGGAGACCCTAAGGCTGAGGTAGGTGGTCCCAACTTTCAGATAGTTCCAGAGTGCCAGAAGCCAAGCACCCTGCATTTGAACCTTGGGTGCTGATCTGCTGTGTGAACCTGGGCAACTTGCTTTGACTCTCTGAACCAAAGGTAATTCTGCGTGATGTGAACAGATCCCCATGTAAGTACTCTAGAAGTGCTTACCCATTTATTTCCTCCTGGAAAAACGAGATTATTTTGCCCAAAGGGCCAGTTCAGGGTGGATGAAACATTGATTGGACATGTTCAGATTCATGCATTCCCAGCAGGCAGTCAAACACAGGGAGGAGAAGCTGTCCTGGGGACTTGCTAAGATGAAAGAGTGTTGTCCCTAGGAACAGCCCCCAACCAGCCTCTTGTGGAGTCTCTCTACCAGCCTCTGGGCTGGCTCTCCTCTCTGCCCAGAGTACAGGCACACCAAGGGCTCTGAGTTCTCACGTTTCCACTCTGCCTTGCTTCGGAATAAAGCTGCCAGGAACCTGGGTATTCTTTCTGTCTCTGCTTTTTGTTCTTTTGGATAAATACCTGAGAGTGGAATTACTGGATCACACTGGATCATCATCTCTGTGTTAACTTTTGTACAATAAGTTTCAAAGCCTTCTCTTCTTAAACAGGTGCAAACTGGGCAGACAGGGCACTCTTCCTCCACCCCGGCTCCTGGCTTCCTTGTCCATTGCCAGTTTTCGTGTCCAAGCCAAGCCTGCTCTGAGTGATGCTGGCCTCCTCTGTGGTGGCCTACTTGGTGCGTCCCTGGCCACCACTTAGCCAGTCCTACCTCTGGCTCCCAACTTAGGGAGGAATGAGAGGCCACCTCCTGTTTCCTACCAGTTCCTAGATGAAGGTGACAAACTCGCCCCTTGGAGTAGCCTTGGGGACCTTGGCGCCACTGTTGCCCTCCCCAGAATCTGCACCAGGCAGATTAGTATGAGGTCTGAGATCAGACAAAATTGAGCTTAAATCCTGGGTCTGGAAGTCAGAGATATGTGAGTTTGAGAAAGCCATTTCTTCTCCCTGAGCCTCAGTTTCCCTATCTGTAAAAGGGGACAGTAACCAACTCAGTTAAGAGAGAAAGTTAATTAACATGTGAAATGTCTGATCACTACACCCGGCACAGAGCAAATAGTCAGCAAAAGGAAGCATCATGGTCATGGTCATCTCCTGGCCAGACATAAGACTCATAAGGGTTGCCACATCTGAGGGTGAAAGGGAGTTGGGGCACAGTCCTTAGGGTCCTAGCTGAGGACAGTGGAGAGGAGATTCCAGGTTGACCAAGCCAAACTCTTCTCTTCCCCCTGGGTCTATCTTCCTGTAAATTTGCTTTCCTCGTTGTGAGGATGGCAAGGAAGCATTCACTGGTGCAATATCATCCCACTGGTGATCATTCCCCTTGATAGCTGTGCCTGATTGAATGGTAATCTCCCTAATGGAAGTACCCATAATGTCCCGGGATCTGAGAATGCAATGTCATTTGGAGAAAGGATCTTTGAAGATGTACCCAAAGTTCTTGAGATGGAATTATCCTGGATGACACACACAGGTGGGCCCTAAATCCAATAACAGAAGAGAAGCCAAAGACCCAGAGGATGAGAAAGCCATGTGAAATAGACACTTGAAGCCATCAGAAGTCAGAAGAGGAATTCTTTAAAAATTCTCCCTTGGGGCCTGATGTAGCTCAGAGGGTAGAGCGCTTGCCTAGGATGTACAAAGGCTGGGACTGGTCACCCGCATAGAAGAAAAGTTTAACACACACAGAGAGTTCTCTCCTAAATCCTCCAGAGGGAGTGCAACCGTGCTGACATCCTGATTTTGAACTCCCAGCCTCCAGAACTGTAGGAGAATAAATGTCTGTTGTTGAAGTGCCCAAGTTCAGCAATGTGCAATAGCAGCCCTAGGACACGAACACGCAGGTGGAGAGCCAAGTTGCTAGCTCTGCTCTTTGTCAAAGCCCTCCCTGGGATGACCACACCAGCTCCCCACTGGCCTCTTGCTGCTTCCAAGTATGCTCCCTCCAAGCCCCTCTGCTATACTGTGGCTGCCAGAATGATGTTAGTAAAACCCACCACAGTGTCACATTCCTGTTTGAAGCCTGTATCAGCTAGATTCTTTCTGTTCCAAGTAACAGAAAAACCCAACCCAAACTGGCTTAAACAAAAAGGAATGTATTGGATTGTGCAACCAAGAAGGCCAGGGGCTAGGGCTGGCTTCATCTTGGCTGGCTTTAGGGCTCAAACGATGTCATTGGAACTCATTTTGCTTCATTGTGCTGCCTTCTGCTGTGTTGGCTTTGGTCTCAGAATCTCCATGGTAGTGAGATGGTGACAGCAGCCCTAGCCCCTACATCCTGTCAGATTGGAGATCAGCAGAAAGGAATAAAGACCTCTTCCAGGTCTTCAAGCCAAAGCCCTGGATTGGTTCCCATTGGGCGGGATTGTTCATCCCTCAACCAATCACTGTGGATGTGAGAGAGGGATTCACTGATTGGTTTAGATCTAGGCCACATGGAGGAGTCATGGAAGAGTTCTCAACCAGAGCCATGGGAACTGAGAAGGAAGAAGGAGAGAAAAAGCATAAAAACAACAGATAGAAAAATCCCACCTCTCACTTCCCAAGCATAGAAAATACATTTGGACCGGGAAGCACATTTAATTATTTAATCATTATTAAATTAAATTAATTTTTTTAAAAATTGGCAAGTGTCCAGTGTTATCCAGTGGCCCCTGACAAGGGTCAGCAAGATGTAAGTCCCTGGTCTCCAGCTTCACTTTGACTCCAACTTTCTTGACACCCCCAAGAACATCACACACACTCTGGTGTACATACATTTGCACACATAGTCCCCCCTACCCAGAACATTCTTTTTTACTTCCATTCACTACTGTCTGACTGATTTCTACTTTTCCGTCAGGACTTTCCACAGCTGGAACCTCTCTCTCAACTCTGGGCCACAAAGCATGCTATGGCCCTTAACCCATGGGACTGACTTGACAGTTAATGACTCTGTCTCCTCTACTGATCTCTGCACCCCACAAGAGCAGGGATTTGTTTTATTTTTATTTAACAAATACATTAAGCCTTTTCTGAGGGCCAACCACTGTTCTAAGCTCTTTACAAATATTAATTCATTGGATCCTCATAATAAACATATGTGGTCAGTCCTATTATTAACCTTACTTTAAAGATGGGGAACCTAGGGTACAGAGAGGTCATGTCTAATTCATCTATGCATTTTTCCAGGCCCAGCCCAGGGCTAAGCACAGGGTATTAAAAAATATGTGTTTTGGCCTGGGGGTATAGCTCGGTGAGAGGAAGCTTGCTTAGCGTGCAGAAGGTTCCTGGGTTCCATCCCTATGCTGGGGGGAAAGAGCATTTTTCAGGCTGTCTTTGCTCTACAGGTTGACTAGTTCCAGTCTCACCTAGATGGCTATATCCTTGGATTTTCCCATTTCTCAAAGTGTCTCACATTCTGAATCTTTCCACACTGGAAAGAGGAAGCTATTAAGGCAGCCTCGGGCAGAATAGCCCAGGGTGGCCTCTCTCTGGCTCTGCAGCTGGTGTCTATGTGCCATGAGGAAGGGGGTCCCAGTCTGGACCCTTTAGGCTTATGAAAGCCTTGCAGATGAAGGGTGAAGGGTGAGCCCAGGAAGGCCCCCAGTGGCCCTCTGCCTCCCCTAAATCAGTGTATTTTATTACTCTCACCCTGTGCTCCCAGGGCTCACTCCGGGGGTCCCATCTTGGCAGTCATTTACTTGCCCACACTACTAAGGACACCAGAATCCTATCCTGAAACATCCTGAACTTTAACTGCGTATTTCTTTAAAAATGCGATGCCTTACACTCATTAGGAGAGCCCAGCCTCCAGTTCTGCAGATGACCTAGTTCCCCCATCCACCATCACCCTGCCAGGGCTGCCCCTTCCCTCCTTGTTCTGCACTTACTTGTTCTGTCTCTGCCTGACTGTCCTCGTCTGCCTCAGTTAACCACTTTTCCTTGTACCTCTGCTTGATCTCTTTCTGGCTCTCCTTTCCTGTGTCTCTTTTTGTGGGACTCTTCACCACTGTGTTGGTCTGTGTCCCCTGCTTAGCTGTCTGTCTATCTCCTAGCCGAATTCTCCCATCCTTGGTGACCTGGGATGTCCAGAAATGGGCCTGGGGTTTCTTGCTTTTGCATCACAGTGAGAGAATCCCTCAGGAGCAGGGCAGCCTCATGACTCCCACCCATCACTTGCTGCCCTTCTCTGAGCCTCCCACTGGCTCCTCTTGCTAGGAGCTCCTCTCCTCATCCAGGGGACAGGAACACTCAGGGCCACATGGGCAGGGTGGCTGTCTTCTGCCCCAAGGACCAGGTCTCTGAGGCTTCTCTTAATGAGCGCGCCTTCAGTGACACATTCATTATTCCTATTCGGTCGCTTCGAGTCAAAACTGATTAGTTACACTTACCGCTGCAAAGATGTAATGATTTTATTGTTTATCTTCAATTTATTTTGATTAACATCTCCGTTCTTTTCATTGCAAGTGCAATTAGGTGCAATCTAACAGCGACTACTTTAATTTTGTTGAAATTAAGATGAATAAGTGACGGCTTATGGTGTTTTGTTTAACAAATAAATCATAGTTAAGAGGAATGTATTAGTAATAAATGAAAAAAGACAGCTTAATTAAAATGCATGGAGCCAGCCTCTTGATGTACATCCCAAAATCCAAATCCAAAAATCAGAGGGATCTGAGGGTTAGGAAGACCCTCACTGCCTCTGGGAGTGGTGATGAGAGGCTGACAGGCGTGTGGTTTGGTTTGGAGGCTGCTGCGCAAGAAGAACAAGGAGCACACCATGATCCTGGTGAGAAGAGGGCACCTTGTCTGTGAAAGCCACCAGGAGAAACCAGGTAGCAAGAGACCTGGGAGGACCCTGAAAGAGAAGACTCTCCCTCCAGGTGGGACCGGCTGCCAAGCCCACATCCTGAATTCCTCCTGGGAACTACAAGCAGGGGATAGGTCCCCCCCACCCTGCATCTGGAGAGAAGCAAGGTGCATGGATGGGGAGCCCCCACCAAGTCCAGAACCCCAGGGCAAGTGTCTCAGTGAGATCTCCTCCCCCCTGGGCTGACGGGGACTTCCCCATCTCTTGATTTGGAAACAAAGTGCAAAAGTCAGACCTGGAAAGTTTCCCGTGTGAAGTTTAAAAGCGCCTGTGCTAGAGAGGCCGGCTTTGAAGCAGCTCGCGGGCCCCTCGGCAGGCTCCTGCGAGTCAGAGGGCCGGCCTCGCCTCAGATCCGTGGCGCCTGCCTCTGCAGGGCTGGGAAATGGGAATTGTTTTTAAGTTGAAAAATTACTCGCAGAGCTCACTGCTTTGCCACTGCCCTTCTTTTGTTCTCAGTCATCTTCCTTTGCCTTTTCCTCCTGCTTCTTCCTTTTGGTGAAGAGGAACAGGCAGGTCTGAGTTCAAATCCAAATGCAGCCTCTTAGCAGCTATGTGACCTTGGGCCAGTGACTTAACCTTTCTGGGCCCTGGCACTTTATTAGAAAAGGGAGAGCAGTGGTGTCTATGAGGCAGATGTGCAGGTTGACAAGGTGACTGGTCAGCCCAGGGGAGGAGCCGCAAGCATTAGTGCCAGCCCTCTATATGGACCCCTCTGCTTCCTCCTGGCTGTATCTTCATAGGCCAGTCTTTTCCTCTTTGCTCCTGTGCACTCCTACTTTGCCTTCAGCCTTAGCCACTTAAACTTTTCTTCTTTGTCCTCTCAGTTTGCATTGCTGAGTGTCCACCCCGTGCCACACTGTGGGGACTCTACTAGGTAAGCAAACTCAGGATAGACCGGCCCCCAATGGCTTCCAGCCTCACGCCTCACAATGGTCACCACAGTCCTATGCACTCCAAGGTGTCCTCCCCACAAACTAGGTGCTTCTCAGGACAATGCCGGCTCAGAACCAGTGGCTGCTGACTATTCACTTGAGGGGGAGTAAATGCTGCTCAAGGATGACTCTTGTGGGCTTGACTTGAGGGAACCAAATCTGGATGTGTGCTCTTGAGGAGGCCACACTTGAGTAGGGAAGTAGATGCCAAAGTAGGCAATGACACTTTGAGGGTGACAGTGATGGGACACAGCAAAGGCACAAGAGACAGTGGCCCCAAAGGTGGACCAAAAGCAAATGACATGTCTCAGGGCTGTACCTGGCCTCTTTCTGCCTCCAGTTCAGAAAAGGGGAAATCAGGTTTCTTGTGGTTGAGGGTTAGGGAGAGCAGTTCCCAGGACTAAGGCCCAGCCACCTCTGCAAGGTCTACAAGTCCCTCCCCTTCATGCGGCCCCGCCCACCTCTCAGCCTTGACCTCCCCACCGCCAGCCACAGTGGCCTTCCTACTGTCCTTTCTCCTGCCTGCCTCTGCCAGGACCACTCCTTTCATTACCCATTTCAGCATTCCCTTCCCACTTCCTGCCAGCTGTAACCCCGGACCTGATTTGACTTCAGGTCTCCGCTTTTGATGGTGCCACATCTTAAGAAAGCCCTTCCTGAACCTACTCCTCCCCAAGTGTCACAAAATAAGATACTGTGGTTTAGTCTGCCTCCCCAACTACAATGCAAGTTGCAGGAAGGCAGAGGCCATGCCAGCCTTGTATTTGAATTGCTGTCTCCTTGGTGTCAAGCAAAGAGCTTGAATAAAAGCTAGACAGAATGAATGGACTTCTATAAGCTGGGTGAGTTATGCATCTCAAGGATGAGCCAAACCACAGTCCCAAGAGGAAGGTGGCCATGGTTCCCATTTCACAGCCTAGGAAGCTGAAGCTCAGATTGGCATGACCAGGACAAGCAGGTAGTGTGGAACTCTCCTCTGTGATGCTGAAGCCGCACTCCAACTAGGACGCATCTTTGAAGCATATGAGCCTATTTGGGTGTGTGGTGAGGAAGGAAGGAAAGAGCAGGGAATAGGAGGGAGGGAGTGAAAGAATAAGAGAAGGTCGGGGAGAGGGAAGAGAAATACTTTGGGTCTAAGGACAGAAGAGAGCACTGCCCTTCTCCTCAGTGTCAGTGAGGGAGGAGGCAGCAAGAAACTGGACCTGAGATGTCAAATCCAACTCTGACAAAAGCTAGGGACTGGGAGAAGGGAGCCTCAGTCACTTCTCAGGAAGGGTTTGAAGACCCCTGAAAAAGCCTTCCCTGGTTCTCCCTGCTGAACCGACTCTTTCCTCATCCTGGAAGCTGGGATTTGTGGAGCAGCCTTGACACCCAGCGCATTCTGGTCTCCAGACTTTGGCCTCTGAGTCAAGTGTGCACTTGAAGAGGGGGACGGTCATGGGCACCTCCTGCGCTTCCCACCCAGGGCTCCTCACAACCACCCCACCCAGAGCTGCTTTTTAGCTCTTTTTAAAGATAAGGCAGCGGCAGCAGCGGAGAGGGAGGAAGTGGTTCGCCCGAGGTCCCAGAGCAGGGAGATAGCTTAAGCGAGATTCTGGGGCCCGCTCTTCCAAGCGGGGACGGGGCAGGGGTGGAGAGTCCTCCGGAGCACAGGGGACAGGGTGGCGGGCGAGGGAGAGGGGAGGCAGGAAGCCTTGAGAGAGGGAGGGAGAGGATGGTGAGCGCGATCGGGGAGCGAGGAGGGGTAGGAAAATAAGCCCCTCCGAGAGAAAGAGAGGCGCAGTGAGGAAGAGCGGGGGAGACCGGGAGCGCCACCGAGGCGGGATGGAGAGGGACGGAGCGGGGCGGGCGGAGCCGGCCCAAGAGCC
>NW_022900948.1:39611195-39616829 GCF_012274545.1 Fukomys damarensis
CCGAGAGGGCTGCGCGGGGGGCGCGCCGGGGCCCGGAGGGCTGCGGGCGGGTTGGAACTGCGGAGTGAGGACGTGGTGGGAATTGGGGGCTAGTTACAGGTCTCCTTGGCCTGGGAGTGGGGTGTCGCTTAGAGTACGGAGCTTCTCTGTCCGTGTCGTTTATCTTTTAAGGAATCCACTTCCCCTCTCCCTCTCCATCTTCTCTGAAGACATCCTTTTCCAGTGTCTCTTTTGAGGAGTCATCTCTTTACCTCTTTTGCTCAAGCAAGGAGTCTCCTCATTCCTCTCCTCCGTTAGGCATCTTATCTCTCTTTTCCAATTTAGCAGGATTTTTCTCCCTCCCAAATTTAGAAATAAATTCTCCCTATAATTTACAGCCACCTTCCTCTGACCCATGCTTCCACGCTGAAAACTAGACCCACTCTTCTGTTGCCTTTTTAGCTCTCTGCATCGTAGGTGTGCCGTTTCAATTCGAGTCTTCATCTGGGAGGGGGTCCGGTGTTTTGTGTTTTTTTGTTTGTTTTTTTTTTCGGTGCAGGGGCCAGCACGGGGTGGGGTGAGGGTGGGGGACTCCTCTCCCAAAGCAGGGTACCAGCAACCAATCCAGCGCTACCTCCAGCAAGAAACGCAGCTGCCTAGCCTCGACCCAGGTGTGTGGGGCATCTGTTTCCAGGGGGCAAGACGGAGAGACTTTGCCCTGAAACAAAGAAGTAAGGCCAACCAAGACTGTCCCAGCCTATTCCAAGGGAGAGGAATCCCGGGTTCTGGATCGAGGGGGCCACCTCTAGCCCCCTCCCCCACCCCTTTAACTTTAAAATAGTTTAATGAACACAGAGAGAAATCATTTTTGTCTCCTTCTGCGTGGTGAGCAGTCTACAAAGAGAAATGGGAAAGGAGGGAGAAAGCTTTAACTCTGATCCCCGCAATTAGTTCCCTGGGATGGGGGGGGTGGCAAGCCGGGAGCCTCAGTTCTTCAGATACAAAAGCATTTAGATCGCTTTAGACCGGTTAATCCTGAGTCTGGCTCGGGTCTCTTTTGTTTCCCAACTCCATTGTGGGTTTTGTGCAGTTTCTCTCTGTTCGCGTGATTGACTAGCCAATGGATGGTAATTATCCAAATGTCCCCTCTGTCCTTTGACTGACTTCTCCGTATTACGGGCAACTGTCACGCATTCTGTCATTCCATATCATATTACAAGTATTATCATATGAAGTCCCCCCTTTAAAGGAGGGAGCCTCAGCCCAGATGCTGCTGCTTTTAGAAGGAAGAGCCCCGAATAATTTGTCCCGGCACAGTTTGGAATACAGAGCAGGGCACACCCGAGATGGGCAGTTCTGCAGGTAATTTGTTTTGCTGGTTGGGGGGTGGGGGTGGCCTCTGGCGCTGGGGTTGTAGGAATTTGTGTTGGGAGCTTGGAGCAGGTTTCCCAGTTGCATTCTTCTGGTCAGCCTCTTGGAGTGTTTTGGATGGATCTGGACTACCTTAAGAACAAACTTGGAATCAGCTTTTGGGCCACAGAATATCAGAAAAATCTACAGCACTGGTTCCTTTGGGGGGCATTAGATCTTAGTGGCACACATTCAGGGTACCAGTTCTTAGGATCCAAAATACACCTCTACCTGTGGCCCTTCACAAGACAAATCCTTTGGATTCTTGCTCCCATTTGCTAGCAAGAAGAGCAGGGATGGAGGAGCCAGCTGTGTCTGTTCTTTCCCCCCACCCCACAAGCTGATGGTGAAGCTCTGAGAAGGGACAAGCTTTTCTGATGATGCTTTTTCACAGATAAACTTAGTGCCCCTTGGTGCAATTGTGCATGCCATCACTTAAGAGGGAGGCAGGATTTATAGCAAGGAGCCTTTGCAGACAGAGACTCTGGGGTCCTCTGAATCTGAGGGCAAGACTAGCCTTTCCTCTGCTAAAATGTGAAAAAAGTGTTTTATTATTGCAATGGATATGAAGTGCCACCCAGATGTACAGCCTTGCAGTTAATTACCTTGTTCTTCATCAAATATATGAGTAATAAATTCTCTAGAAAGGGTGTGTGCGTGTGTGTGTGTGTGTGTATGTGTGTGTAGACAAATGGATGGATAGTTGAATGCAGGAGACAGAGAGAAACTCAGACTCTTTTTTTTTATAAGACCACAGAAAGAGACAGACTGTTTTATGAGAAACTTGATGTATTGCTGCAAGATGCTTTGAATTTTTCAATGATCAAATATACATGATCAAGCTGTGCATGTTAGGGTGTGAGGTGCACCAACAGTCAATGGCTATTGATCAGGCTGTTAAGGATTTCTGCTCAGTTTTTAAAATATAGATAGATCCCAGATGATTTAAAGAATTTGATAGCTAAGAAACTAACATTCTGTTTCTTTGGAGAAGGGGAAATGGCTGGTCAGCTACAAAACATCCCAACCTTTGTTTACTACCATTACTTCTCTACCCAACTCCTCCCTCAAAATACCTTGGAAAATGTAAACTTCACTAGCAGAAGTGTTCAAAAACAGAGTAAAGATACTCTGAATGTTTTGTTTTGGGGTCTGCCCAGAACAATCATTTCACCCGAATCTAGTCTTATTCACAGGCTGAGAATTTACTTCAGTGACTATCTGCCTTACACACACACACAAACACACACACACACACACACACACACACACACACTTATGCAACCACAATTTTGACCTAGACTGATACACTACTGAAAAGATGGGAGGGAGCCATTTCTGGGAGTAGGATCTAAGGTCCTTAAAACCCTTCTGGTTAGGAACTGGGTGAACCAGCCACAAAGATTTCCCCAATTAACTAATTTCTCACTAATCTAAAGATCTATTTAGAAAGGTGTGGAGGGGGGGCGGTGGAGGATGGAGATTTAAAGATAACCTCTAATTGGTCTGGAAATATTTAGTCAATGACACCTAGAAAACCTCTTTTTCTCTTTCATTCTCTCTCCTCCTCCCCTACCCCTTCCCTATCTCTTTCTCTCTTCTTGCCTCCTACAAATTAGAAGTGGACTTGAAAGGAAGGGACCATTAGAAACACTTGGGGGGGATGAAAGTGAACTTTTAATTTTTTATTGTGTTGTATAGCAATGTTATCTGTAACCACCCAATTAGCTATTTTTGCAAAAGAACTATATATTCAAGATCAACCTTTACCCAGATTAATAAAATTTAAGCACACAGACAATTGACAGTTACGATTTCTTTTCACATCTTAAACAAGACAGAATGTAGGTTTTTGGATTTTTCTATCTGCGGAACAATCTTTTCCAGCTAAGCGCCCCTCAACGGCGTTCAGACATCCCTATTGATAAATCTCTCTAGAAATGGAATCAAATTGGCATCCCTCAAAAAAGTTGATCTACCTAGAAATAGATGAATCAGCCCTGATTGGGTAGACGTGCCCTTTCACCTTATTGTGTCTGACTTATCACTTAATTAATCTCCCCCAGATGCAGAGCTGTTGACAATGCCAAAGATAAGCAGTATTTTGAACAAAGCAGGAAGCTTCTAAAGGAACAAGCCACAGTGAGGTTTGAAGCTCTTAAAAATGTGTAAATCGCCAGCATTTGGGTATAGTTTATTATAACACAGTTGAATCTCAGAGATGATCCTCTCTTTGCCTGAAACTTTCTGTGCCTTTCTTTAACCCCTGATATCTATATACGTTCATTCTCTGGCTCTCCCATCCCTGCCTCTGGTTCCCTTTCTTCTGCCTCTTCCTCTCTCAGGATGAATTCATGCTATCTGTGCTGGTTTCCTGAAAATCGTCCTCTGTTTTCTAGACTCATCTTTGGCTCTTTAGATCCCTTTTTGTAGCATTCAGGCTAGCGAGGTGGTCAGGTTGGAAGGCTTTGGGTGACAAAATATTGACTGCATTTGCTAGTACCTATGAAGGAGGACATTTGTGTTAGAGGCACCTTGGTGACATACAGGGAATAGTTCATTAATTAAAAGACTTGCTAATTGCTGCTTGAATTGCTGTACAGAGAAAATAAAACAGAGACTTTATAACAGATGACAGTTTAAGGAATAGAAATTTTTTTTGCTTAAAACATTTTTAGAAACAGGTCCTAGAAACTGTGTTGCTTTTACTCATCCCCCTATCGTCCACTATTCAATTGAGCTTCAATTAATGATAATATATGGTCTGGGATCCTTCGCTGGGCTCAACTGATGGAAGAGCTTTGTTGAATTTGGTGCAGGTGGCACTGTTTAATAAGCACAGGAAAGAGTGAATAATGTAGTGCTTGCAAAGAGAAGTAAATGCAAAATAGATCGCTCTAATTATGGCAGCCCCCAGAAATGGAGATGCAAGCTGAAATGGCCAACTAGCTAGGAAATTCCAAATAGAGCTAACTGTCCGCTGCTTTTTTTTTTTTTTACTTTTGAGAGCTGACACAGTAGTTTAAAAGTAAATTTGGATGAACTGATCTCGCTCAACACTAGCACAAATCCAAAACCTGTGTCTGATGACCTATCAATGTTTGCCTTAACCATCTAGCATCTTTTACTAGATAGTCAAATTCAGCTCCAGCACAAGGCCACCTGTACATTTCCTCCTACAAGAGATGGGTTTAAGCTCATTACAACCAGTCTTCATGTTTTATTGCAAGGTGTCAGGAGATTTTGCTTTTGTTTTTGTTTGAATTTCTGTATGCTTGAGAAAATGAGTCTATAGGAAATCAAAGTGTGAATACTTAAGCAAACAATTTCCCATATACCTGCGAGGGCTCATAATGATTTTCATTCATGCAAAGGTAATCGATGGTACATTAGTTGTTTTAATTAATGGGAGAATAAAAATGTTAGGGGAGGGGGGGTTCTGAGGGGTTGGGCTTCACCCTAAGCATATGTAGGAAATGATTCATTCCTCACCTAAAGAAACAATGCCAACTTCACACACAGCAGTAGAGATTTGCCAGTAGTAGAAAGTTGGGCTAGGACTGGGCTGAAATTGTAGGGAGACCTGGGACAGGTACCTTCTTACTCCAAGGAGAAAGTGCAATTAGTTCTAAGAGCCTACTATGTTTTGTGATGGTAAAATAGTGTCAATGGCTGGAAAGTTAAAACCAACATCTCTTAGCTTGGATTAAGAGAAGGGAGTAGGTGTGCTAGATTTAGGATGATCTGCATGGCAGAGATTCCAGCAAGTGGGTACAGACTGTTGTCCTCTGTTTGGAGACCCAGGGAGGAACCAAGGCCCACATCTTTGGGCAAAGCCCCTCTTGTGTTCCGTGGAAACACTCACCACACCCAAAACCCACTTCAGTGCAGTGAGCATCTGAGCATCGGCTGCGCACCTGAGTCCATTTGTGCTAGTGAATGTGAAGCTCATAAAAGGTTTATGAGGAAACTTGTACTTTGAAATGGAGTTTAGCAGTGTCCTGTGGTCAGAGAGGAATGGTAGAGATGCCTTTGAATGAAGAAAGAATGTGGTAGGAAAAATTTCCAGTATCAAATGAATGGAGATATAAGAATTGTCAGCTGCTCAGGGTTCTGCTTTCTTTTCATCTTCACTTTTTCCTACAAAATCTTCCTGATTCTCTTTTAAGTAAATGTGGGTCTCCGTGTAAGGAAATTTATTGGTTTTTTTGTTGTTGTTGTCTTTTTTTTTTTTTTTTTTTTTTC
>NW_022900948.1:39616943-39622475 GCF_012274545.1 Fukomys damarensis
TTTTTTTTTTTTTTTTGTGCATCAAGTAGAAGCTCTGGGCAGAGCAGGGGCTACTAAAATGGCTTTTCTAAGACTATCACTCTGGGCTAGATTTTTTAAAATCTTCAAGGTACAAAGCTTAGCTATACATCAGTTGGGGAAAACATGACCTCTTGTTACGATATTTACTTTCTTTTTTTGCTTTCAGGGAAATATATATCTTTTTGTAGAAATGAGCAGTGGGGGATACAATTAGCTATTGCATATTTTATTACAAGTGTTCTTTAAGAATGATCTGTTCTGACAGATTTATATTGTTGACAATGTGATTTGAGTAGGGCCCAGATACAAACTTTCCGCACTCTAATCAATAATGGTAAATCCTTTTGCTAAGGTGAAAAATCTTTGACCTAGGATTCACATTTCTTTTACCAATTCCCTGTAATAAAATTCAACATTTTGTCACCACTTTGAGAAACACTGCCAAACACCTTAAAACACATGTCACATGCCAGCAGCCCCTCATTTCCCTCCTCCGGGAGCTCCTACATCTGGAATCATAATCACAGATAAAAACCTTGACAAAATTGCATCTGAGCACATTCTCTCCGAAGCCCTTACTGCCTCATAACATTTAATTCAATATTAATACCTGCTATGGAAAGGCAGGAGGGAGGAAAAGGGCTGCCAACCTCTGCGTTTTCTGATGCATCATGTTCAAACCTGAAATTCACACTTCGTGTTTCATTTTAAGTTCAGTGCATTTAACAGGGCCCTAGAGAGAGAGCCCTGGTTAGTTCCCCAACCTGCTCAGCTGACGCCCAGGGAGGCGGTTTCAGAACTGTTCAGATCGCTGCAGGGAGAAGAGGAGGAGGAATTGGGCTCCTCACTTCCTGCAATGGGCCAAGCCATGTCTCTATTCTAGGATCACAGACACCGGGCTCCTCTTGGAAATAACCAAGGCCCCAGAGGTTTTTATTGTCGATAGTAGTGATCAGCAGATTTTCTGTATCGGGTGACCAAGGCAATGAGCTGATTTCATAAAGAAAGATAGGGGTGGCTGGGCAGATCTGCTGCTGACAGCCTCTCACATCCATATGAAGCAGTCCTTCCTTTTGCCGAACAGGGCCCAGAAGAGTGGGGAAAGAGGGGTCCTTGTTGAAGTCAAGGTGCTTTTTGGTTGTCCCTGTAACTCACCCTCACCCCCACCTTTTCTTGGAGGTGCCCAGAACCCCACATTCCTGTGCAGGGGCAAGAAATCATCATTCTTCTACTATATAAACGGGACACAAAGGTTAGAGAGTAGAGAAGGGGCAAGTGCAGGAAGCAGACCCCACTGTTGGCCTCCTGAGGGAATCCCAGCTACACCCTGGACATGGATTTTCAAATATTGGTAGCTTTGTTCAGTTGTTGCTGTTCTCTAACCAGAATTAGGGTCAAAACAGACCAGGTGTACCCTGTCCCTTTTTCAAATTTAAGCCTCTAGGATTCTGGAATGAATAACCAGCACTCCAACAGCAGCGTCAGTGTGGAGGGGGAAGCTGTGCACACACACACACACACACACACACACACACACACAATTTCCCTGAGCAAGACCACTTTGGTAAGCAAGGAGTGTAATTTGCTGAATGATGCAAGCACACTTCAAGCACAGGAGACTACACTCAGGGGATAGAAACACACAACTGGCCTGTGGCTGCAGCCAGAAGCTTTAGGAACAGTCCTTTCTGCTGCAAGGCAGGGAAGAAACATTGTTTTTTGCCTCTTTCTTCTTTACAGTTATTATTCAAGAGGTTTCCCCCACCCCAAATCTGAGCACCACCCGTAGAGTCTGAGGTCAGCCACTGGCAGCACCCAAAAGGGGGCCCCAGGCAGGAGAGTGTGGGGCCAATGAGGTCGGCTCCCTTACGAAGAACCCATCCCTGGTGGCTCCCAAATCCGGCGTTTTCTCTGTCCGCCTTTCCCTCCGGGGAGACTCAGGAAGGCTGCAGAAATCTGGGCGCCCGTTCGCTCGCTTGTCAAGAAGCAAACTGTCTTCACATTCTCCAAGAGCAACATCCCTGCCTAGGAAGAGGAAGGAAGAGGCAAAATAAATAAAACCAGTTAATGTTGTAGTTAACTTGCAAATCAAGTAAATCTGTTGGTGCCGTATTTGAGAAATAAACCATCAGAGCGTCACAGCAAACACACACTTCTGAACGTCTTCATTTTGATTTAATGGTATATCAGCGTCAACTATCGCTTCCTCTGCTGGTACACACGGCCTGATGCCGCGGGAGGAGGGTGCCCATGTTTATCACCGAGTGAGATGACTAATTACACCTTGTCAATCACCGGCTATGAAGACATAAAACCAGCGCGCACAATGAAGTAGTTGCCTGCAGCGTCAATTAGTTGGCGATTCCGAGGTTATTGCGTGGCCCTGCTTTGGCCGCCTCTAATAACGGGCCGGAGCGCCGGGAACAGCGCACTGATCAATCACCCTGCTTCCGCGCTCTCCCGCGCCCTCCCCCTCTCCCCCGCCCGGCCAGGCCTCACTTTCTCCGGGCGGGCGGTGCCTGCCTCATAAATGCAAGGTCCTGAGTTCGATCCCCAGTACCCACCCCCTCAAAAGTTCAAACCTATAAAACTTACAAGGAAAGTAGTGATACATGCCTGTAATTCCAGCACTCTAGGAAACTAAGACTCTGAGCAACTTAGCAGCTTAATGAGATCCTGTCTCAAAATAAAAAACGGAGGGAAAGAGCTCAATGTGAAGGCCCTGGATTCAGTCCCCAGTACTGAAAAAAGGAGAAGAGAGGAAGTGGAGGAGGCGTGGAGGGAGCGCTTTTGTTCTGAGTTAGTCACGGTGGCCGGCTGGAGGCTGCTACCTCATTATGCGCCGGGTCTGCTCGTCTGCTAGGAAGCAGATGGTGGGGAGGTAGGCAGCGGCTACTGTGGCCAGACCTGAATTCGGTTCACCTGTCACCTCCCACAAAGGCAGGTTCTGGGGACTTGGGGATTTTGTTCCTCGATCAGGGGGAGGGGCGCCGAGGAAGGTTCCTTTTACCTGTCGGTTCCAGATCCCTTTCACCCCTGCCTTCCCCTCCGCTGCGGCTCCTCGCGCCGCGTAAATGTCACTCACGTGTCTGGAGATGTGTTTACAGCCTGTTCCTCTCCTTGTTTAGCCTCCTCGGACAGGGCTCCGCGGTTGTGCGACGGCCCCCACCGCTGGGGGAGATTAGCAGTTACCGGCCTCTGAAGCCCAGGGCGGGGTGCTGGAATCCGGCCCCGAGGAACGAGCTGCGCTCCAGCCCCGTCCAGGCCCGAGCGTGTCCCAGCCTGGCCCTGAGGGATAGAGAGAGGAGCGCACCCAGAGGGAACCCGTAATGCCCGGGAATTTGGGGTTAGTCCAGCGATGCAAGGGGGTGCTGGACAGAGAGGAAGACTGTGCAGATATACATAGGGGCCGTGAAGAGCCACAGTGTGTGTTTCCAGGGTTCTTGAAAAGCCCTTAGCAAGAGTTACTGAGTACCCCACTTCAGCTTCCACCGCAGCCCCTAGAGCTCTCTGAAACTCACTGTATCCAGCCAGTACTAAGGAGGAACACTCCAACGTTGTCACAATTTTTCCTACCCTTTGGGCGATCTCTGGATGAACCCTGGTGACTCCTGAACTAGCTTTTCATTCCCTATTCCTTTTGAAGAAAGTGTCCCAATAACATACCTGTGTATCCGCATAGGCATCTCGGTGCCTGGGCTCTGGTCCTGTGCAGGCACTGAGGCACATGTTTGTGTGAACACACGTGTACATGCATCTTTGGATTCATGGTCCTTCCTTCGAAGGGCATCTATGTAAGTGCTTGGTGTACACAAATACTTGTAACTTCGAGTTTTTGCAAACATGCAAAAACAGCCTCAAAAGAATGTGCTTAGGGATTTAAGTAGAACTGCTTGAGCACACAAGTGCATGGTTAGTGTGTAGCTTTCCAGATTCATCTGCCAGGTAGTGGACACTTGTACCAGGTGTACATATGTACACCCTAGCTCGTCATCTGTGCTGGTTGTGGTTGTACCAATAAAGATGAATTTGTGCTGGCTGTATTTTTGCCAAAAGTGATGAACATGTGCCCTTGCAGACATGAACCCAAGTGCACGTTTGGACATTCCAAGCGCCTGTATAGTTTGTAGGTGAGAGTTATGCAGGTATGTGGAAAGTTGTGATTTAATGCTGCCTCGGCATAACACCCTGTCAGATAAACCCGTGATCCTAGCTTTCCTTCTACCTTTTCCAGGTAGGCAAATCACTTCAGACAAATACATCTCCCTATTGCAAGGAGCGAAAGAAACCCACTTCCAGAACAGACCCAGGACACCATACTCAGAGACTTATTTCATTTTTCTCTACAACTACTTTTTACTTCCTAAACCCCACTCCACCAGAAATCTAGACATTGCCCTGGATAAGCTTGAAGTCTAATTTGGCAGTTAGGATTTACCCAGCAGGCTAAGAGGTTGTTGATCCTTGGCCCAATGATGCAGCCAGGTGGCTTCGTGGACTCATTTCTCACCTGTGTCAGTGTGGGTGGCATGGTGAGCCCAATGGGCGGAGAGCATGCTTGTGAGTTTTAAGAACATCTTTGATACCAAATGTATATTGGAGTGAGAAAGTTTTTAATAGAGAGGAAAGAAGTGATTAAAGAATTTGCTGAGTGTCTACTGTATTTCACACATTTTACATGCATGATCTTTCTACATCCCTTTGATGTGGAGGAAACCTTGCCTCTCACTGAAAGTCAGAAGCTGGCTAGGGCTAAGGGACCTTAAGTCGCTTACCTAAGATTACAGTGCATGTAAATAGCAGAGCTAAGATTCCAGCTCTGCTTTTAAATTCCTAAAGCCCTGCTCGCTCCCGCTCTTCCAGGCTGGAGTGAGTTGGGGAATATTAAGGAACTTCGTGCTTGGCAGTACACTGGGCCCTGTCTTTGGAGGGAGGATATGTTTGTTGACCATTCTCCTTGGGAGTCACAGCTCCCGCGGTTCTTACCTTTGGGGCTCTGCTAGGTCCCCAGGAAGCCTGCGCTGCCGCCCCGCAGACTGCAGCAGGGAGCCCGGGAGGAGGCCAAACTCGGCGGGAAGCCGCCGAAGGCCCTAGCAACTCTGCCCCAGGCCTGCCCTTCGGGGCCTCCCCAGACAGTGCCGGAGGCCATGGGGAGGCGAGACTGATACCTCCCCAAGCATCCTCCGGCCTTGCCTTCTCAGGACGGTGACGGTGACGGCGAAGAGAGAGAGCAGGTTTAATTTTCTTTCCCTCAGAAATCGCAGGAAACTGTTCGTAGCTTAAAAACTCCAAACCCCGCGCTCTCCCGCCTCCCTACCGCCCGCCTCCTCCTCCAGCCTCGCCCACCAGCTCCCACCATCTCCCCTTCTCCTCTTGCCTCTCCCCTCCCTCTCGGGTCTCCCGCCTTCCCGGAGCACGCGCTGCCAGGGCCTGGGGCGCCGGGCGGCCAATGGCACGGCGGCAGGACGTGATGTCAGGCGCGGCTGTAGAAAAGGCGCGGAGGCTTGCGCT
>NW_022900948.1:39623468-39628096 GCF_012274545.1 Fukomys damarensis
TGAGACCTGGGGCCGGGCCGGGTCGGGCCGGTCAGTGTCTCTGCTCCCCGAAGTTTGGGGAGAGTCCTTCGGGCAGACCGGGACTGAGCGCTGGGGATCCTTCGGCAGGAAGCAGGCCCATAGCTCCAAGCTCGGGGAACCCAACTGCTTGGGAGGAGGAGGGAAACTGGGTTGAAACCGAAATCACGGTCCCCGAGGGTGGAGGAGAGCGTTTTCCCCGAAGTGGAAATGCGGTCCAACCCGCTCCCCGGGCGGCTCCCTCCTCACCTCGCCCGGGGCCCTGGTCAATAGTCTCGATTCTCCTTAACGCTCGGCTTCCGCTCCCCTGCCGCCACCGCCGCGCCTCCGAAAGAGGAACCGGCCTGGGGCCGGGAGCCCCGGGGCTCCACTCGGTGTTTGTCGCTCCCCTTCTCCCGGCAGTCTTGGCTCCCTCTCCAGCACAGTTTTAGGGGCCGAAGTCTTCCAGGCCAGCAGTTTTCGTTAGTCGCGTCCCCAAGTCCCTGGCCAGGCCAGGGCTCTCAGTTCAGGCCCTGGCCTGGTTCTAGCAGAAGGAGACTCCATTCGGATCTCTACACCTGGCTCCACCGGCCGGTCCCAAATAGCTAGCTCCTGGCTTCAGACCTCCCAGGGGCCCAGAAGTGACCTTCAGAGACTGAAGTGGTGGAGAGCACAGCTGAAGCTTCTCAAGAGCAGCAGCCCAGTGGCCTCCGGCCTCGGAGCCCTTGTTTCCCCGTTAAACGTTCTCAGCTCCTCCGTTTGATTAGGGAAAGATTTGGGCTGGGCCTAACCTGCACCCAGAGACTTTGAGGGTGCCCTTGCACCCTACTCACCATCTCCCAAGACTCAAGAAGCCTTCAGTCGGTGTGGCAAAGGAGCCAGAAATTGCCTCCCCTCCCCTGTCCTGCCCTGGCCTAAACCCTTGGTCAGAGATCACCGGGCTGGAAACCAGAAACTCTGCAACCCCTCGGAAGAGGAGTCCTTGTGGAGGGTGACTTTTACCGGTCCGGTCACTTTAGTCCTTTTCTGGAGTCCAGCTGGATGGCTCTTTTAAGAAGCATTTTTGGGAAAGCCCTTGGAGGGCTTAATTACAATAGCCACAGCTGCCCCAGACCCTAAACACAGGGAACATTTCTGAGGAAGAGGGGATCCAGAAGGAGAGGCAAGGCCGAAGAACCACCTAGACCTGGAGCCTGGGGCTTAGACCCATGGCTTCCTTGAGCTGGGCCAGCGGCCTTGCCCTTACCTGCCCCGATTTGGGCCTTTTAGTGTGGAGGAACCGCTGCCACCCAGGAAGCTCCCTAAGCTTTCAGGGCTAACTGGAGCCTCAGAGGCAGCTCTGGGTGCCAGTTTCTTCGTGGCCCTACAGCCACAGGCTGACGCATCGCATGCACTGCTGTCTCCTGCCTTCCTCCTTTCGCAGACCATGCCGTCCATCAGCAGTGACCGTGCAGCGCTGTGCGCCGGCTGTGGGGGGAAGATTTCTGACCGCTACTACCTGCTGGCTGTGGACAAGCAGTGGCACATGCGCTGCCTGAAGTGCTGCGAGTGCAAGCTCAACTTGGAGTCGGAGCTCACCTGTTTCAGCAAGGACGGCAGCATCTACTGCAAGGAAGACTACTACAGGTAGCAGCTCCCTCCCCCCAGCCTTCAAGACCTCATCTACCTCGAGCACAAGTTTGCCCCTCTCCATTTCCTCCAGACCCAGTAGAGGCTATCCTGGTTAGGACACCTGTTCTCCAAGCCTTCACGCACTGGGTGACTGGGTGACATCCTTTTAAAGCAGCAATTTGGTAAAGTTAAGGCAGCTCTTGGTAGGGTTCCTGAAGTGTAGGGATCGAAGAAAAGCAGTGTCTGCCCCCTCCCTTGAGCTCAGATCACAAATAAGTTTGGGTGGTGGTGGTGGGGTCCTGGCATTCCCTTCTTTGAAGTTTCTGGGTTTAACCAGAGGGGATAGAGGCAGGCACCCCCAAATCAAGGCAGCTTGGGTGGTGTGGAACAAAGTTGGGTGGAGAACTGATGCATTTCTGGGTCTTTAGGAGAGACGAGAGTGGAAGCTGGCCTGAATTAAAGAACCAAAATCACTAAGAGGCTTCAGGGTCCCTGTTTCTCCTCTTCAAGTTTAGGGTTAGGATCTGTTTATATTCACTCTGTCTAGCTTTTTCTCTTTTCCAGCCCCTGTGTGTTTTTTGTTTTGTTTTGTTTTTTGTTTTTTTTCCAAATCACAAAGGTCTATAGGATTCCCAGATGCAGTTGGAGGGCAGGGGCAAAGGTTGAGGAAGGGGTAAGTGGTGGAGTTTCCTCCAAGTGGAGGATTTCCATGGGACTTGCTTAGCCTCTAGGTTAAATAGTAGCTTTTGTGGGTGTAAAAAACGGTTAAAGGGAGACTATTTCAGAGTAGGACCAGGCCCGGGTCAAAACCTAGTTCCCTCTCCTCTTATCTTTCAAATGAAAGGCAGGTGGCCCATCTTGAGGAGAGGATTTTCCCCAGCACCAGCAGGCACCTGGAGGAAAGATGTGGGGGGGCCCCAACCGTTTGTCCCCACAGCCCCTCCCTCCGTGGTCCCCACAGGCGGTTCTCTGTTCAACGATGTGCCCGCTGCCACCTGGGCATCTCAGCCTCGGAGATGGTGATGCGCGCTCGGGACTTGGTTTATCACCTCAACTGCTTCACGTGCACCACATGCAACAAGATGCTGACCACCGGTGATCACTTCGGCATGAAGGACAGCCTGGTCTACTGCCGCTTGCACTTCGAGGCGCTGCTGCAGGGCGAGTACCCGGCGCACTTCAACCATGCCGACGTGGCAGCGGCCGCAGCCGCGGCCGCCGCTGCCAAGAGTGCGGGGCTGGGTGCAGCGGGGGCCAACCCGCTGGGGCTTCCCTACTATAATGGCGTGGGCACTGTGCAGAAGGGGCGGCCGAGGAAGCGCAAGAGCCCGGGCCCAGGGGCGGATCTGGCAGCCTACAATGCTGGTGAGTGTGAGGCGCACTAAGCGTCCCGGTGGGTTGGGGGAAAGTGTGCGGCCTCTATAGCCCAGAGCTGGAGTGATTTCTGTTTGCTGAGCCTACCGGAGGTGCTCTGGCCCTCACCTTCCCAGACCCCAAGCATCTGCAGGGCAAAGGGAAATTGGCCCCCCCACCCCCAGGGCTCAGCCGGTGGTGCACTCTCCTCTGGAGTGATAGGAGACGGTGCATTCATTTCTTGCTGTCCCATGTGCAGGACTTCGCCGCTGAGAAATTGTGTTTTGGAGGTGGCCTTTTGGTTTAGACCTTTCTCCTCTTGGTGGTGAGAAAATGCAGCAACAGAGAAAGCAAGGCAGCTCTGATACCATACAGACTTGGGTTAGCGCAGCAAGGGCAGGGACTGGGATGGTAGAGAAAGGCAGGCTGGCCAGGGTCCCAAAGGAAAAGGCTCTTTGGTGGCCGGGCACAGAGTTGGACTTGTGGCTCAGTGGTGTAGAATGTCCTGAGAGCGGCTGGCGTGGGGAACTGGGGCTCTAAAACCTGTACTGAGCAAAGGCTGTGGGTCCCTGTGCCGGCCGATCTTCCTGCAAGCCCAGGTCTCTGGCTTTCTCATGCTACTTCCTCTGAGTTCTCGGAGCCTGCTGGGATGAGGGCGCTGACCCTCTGAAGCTGGCGCCAGGGGAAAGAGTCCCACGCAGGCCTGGCCTTGCGTGGGGGGGGTCGTTTCACATTTCTGGCATCTTTGAACCCTGGACCTTTCTGGGAGAAGCTCTGCCCCCTCGGCGCCCTCCCCGCTCTGGACAGCTGCGGAGGTTTTGAGGCTCGGCAGATTGAGCCGTCAACATCTGCCCCCGAAGTCTGCAGGGCCAGGAAAGGTTTATGACTCTTTGGGCTTCCGAAATAGAGTTTATTTGCAATAATATTTTTCTTTCGTTTGTAATAGAATTGGATCCACAGATTTGGAAGTTTTCTGTCCTTTTCCCTTGAGTGTAACGCACAAATAGGGAGCAAACCAAAACCAAAACAAATGTAAGACAGTGTAGACAGAGCACGGTGGAGAGATCAAGGTTATTTTGAACTTAATGCATCTGAGCTTGCTAGGGAGGGAAGCAGGGGGAAAGTGGGGTGGGGTCCTTTTTGCACCAAGGAAATTGTTAGAAGATCTTGGGGCAAGTAGGGGAGGGATGCAGTTCCCGACTTGGTAAATGGTGAAGTTTCTCAACACATTGGCTCAGCAGATTTAAAATTTGTTGAAGACACTGCTACAAATGCCATTCTCTAGAACTTCTGTTCCTCGTCTCCCAGGATCTCAAAATTAAAGATTAAATCCAGACCCGGCTGGGCTGTGTCCCCCCAAACTATGCCATCACTGTTTGTGAAGTGGGGTCAGCTTCAGTAGGAAGCAATCTCCAAGGCTTGGCTCCAGGGCACCTGGTGCGTGGGGAGTGGTTTAATGTTTTCCTGGTTTGGCACCCGGTTTGGAATTGTGCAAAAGGAGGGTAGAAGGTTTAGGTTTATTTTTGTTTGTCTGCTGCTCAGCCTTTGCTCTCCCGGGAGAGGCACGGAGAGATGCGGCCGAGTTTCCTGCTGGCGCTGCTCTCCCAGAGACCCTCGACTCAGCCACCTCATTTTCTCATCGCCCTCCCCCCCCCCCCCCCCCCCCC
>NW_022900948.1:39628121-39629212 GCF_012274545.1 Fukomys damarensis
CCCCCCCCCCCCCCCCCCCCCGCTCTCGTTTCTGCCTTTCCTGTTTGTTCTCTCTTCTCTTTTTGTGTCTCTGTCCGTTTCTCCTTCCCCTGCCCACATCTCTGGCCTTGGCCTGGGCCCAGTGTTGGGAGGAAAACCGTTCTGGGTGCTGGCGGTGGCAGAGCGCTTCTTACACCCGGCTCCCTGGGACAAGACTGGGAAAAGGAAGATGACTCCTTGTCCTTGAGGGGCCCAGCCAGTCCCCCCAACATCTGGCTTCCGTCCCCTCCCTGCTCTCCTGACTCTAGTGGTAGAAAAATGGCCGCAGTGGGGCTGTGGGGCAGTTGGAATCGGCAGTCAGAGCCCACGGAGGGTGTGAGTTCTGTGAGTGTGTGCTCCTGTGAGGGGCATGCTTCTGGCTGCAGGGACTGTTTGTTTGTGTAAGTGTCCCACATCCAGGGGCACAGTCATACTGACCTCTTGCAAAGCCGGTGGCTCTGAGGGGCAATCTGGTCGGGGGCAGTGAGCCTGGGCCCGAGAGTGGGGACTTCGGTTTAGGGAAGGGCACCGCGGGGTGGGAAAGTCCTTCCGGGGCGGGGAACGTGGCGGCCCTTCCCTAACGGCCCCTCTGGTTTCAGTGCAGTCCCAGCCCAAAAGGCTGACCTGAGGCCTCCCCACAAGCCCGTGCGCCCTTCACTCGGGGTCTTGGGAAAGGCAGCAGCCGGGCCGAGGGGCTGTCCACGCACTTTGTGCTGGGCTTTGCTGCCCTGGCAGCGGGAGTCCTGTGCAGACTGGCCGGACGCTGGAGCCTCCCCCAGCCCCAGCTTTTTGTGTTTGTGTGCCTGGCAGCGTAATTACTGATTTGATTCCAATCCATTATTTAGACAATTGAACCTACAATCTCGTCTTTAGTAAAATGAGGCGAAGTCAGATTTGATTACAGGTTCAGTCCCTGCGACAAGAGCTCGAAACCCGATGGGTTAATAACAGATCACGAGTAAATTATTCATGATTTTACGAGCTCTTTAGCTCCATTGAATCGGCCTAATTGAGAGGAAAAGAAAAAGGGAGAGAGGGAGAGAGAGAGAGAGAGAGAGAGAGGAGAGAGAGAG
>NW_022900948.1:39629273-39651220 GCF_012274545.1 Fukomys damarensis
AATCTTGGGGTCTCGAATCTAGGGCAGGTGTACAGGGGTCTGGGCTGTGAGGCTGTCTTCCCAGCTGGCCCTCCTCCTCCTCCAAAGCCCCTACCCCTCTGCTGGGCTAGCCTCAGCCTCTAGCCTTGGGCTCCTTCCCTTCCCTTTTCTCCCCTTCCCTCTTTGCTTCAGAAAATTCCTCCCTGCAGGGACCGGTCTCTTAAAGCCTCAGGATTCGGGTCTGACACCAAACTCCTCCACCCGCTTTTTGTGGGACTCGCTTTCCCCTCTGGCTCTCGCTGTGTCTCTCCTCATTTCTTTCTGTCTTTGTAGCTGTCTCTCTGGTTCTCCCATCTCTGTTGCTTTCCCGTTTCTCCTCTCTTTTTCCCAAGCTCTGTCCATCTTCTCTCCCATCCTGCTCTTTCCTTGTCTCCATTCTGTTTCTACCTCTTACTTTCTTTTCTCTGCTCTCTCCTTCCCCTGCACCACCTCCCCCCACCTAGGCCTCACTCAGGGCACATCCCTTGGGCCCACGGGGCGCCAGGGTCCCCACGGAGCTCATTAACAGTGGAGAGGCCCAGATGGGGGCTGGGCAGGGGGGCAGAGAGTCCCCATGGGGAGGCCTGCCCCATTCCCCAGGAGCTGGGGGCTGGAGGAAGGAGGAGGGTGCGTCCCTCAGCTGGTTTAGTATAGCTCCCAAAATTTGAATTCGAAATTGAGTTGCACATTGTGTTCTGATCTCCTTTGAATTCTTCACTCTGGGTGCTCCTGCTGGGAGCACAGGTTGGCCGGGTGGACTCTGGGGGACCTGGATGCCTGGGTCTATGTGGAAAGGGACCCAGAAATGGAGTAGCACCTAACCGGTATCTCCAGGGTTAGGGCGGGACCTGTATCCTGCAAATTCTGTCTGCAGGGGTGTGGAGGAGCAAGGGAGGCGATGGCTGGATAGAAAGACCGTTTTCCTGGTAGTGTTGCCAGATACACTGCTGGCTGCCCAGTTGAATGTGAATTTTGGGTAAACGATGAGTAAGTTATTGATATGTCTATTGTATACAAACTCTGAATTTTAGATAATGAATACTTTTTAGTATGTAACTCTATCCCAGTTAATATTTGAATATTAGATAAACAACAACTATGTTTTTAGGACAGATTGGTCCTGTGCAGTATTTGAACTTTAGATAAACAACGAAAAATTTTAGTACAGCTATCCCCTGTGCAATATTGAGGACATATATTTACCAGTAAAAAAAATTACCTGAAATTCAGATTTAATTAGGCGACTCGTTCTTTTTTATTTGCTAAACCTGGCGCTTCTGTTATGAGCATGTGATGGGACACAAGATATCTTCCCAGTTCATTACTTTAACGGGACAGAGTTTGAACTTACTATGAGGCTCTGCCCAAGGCAAGATGGAAAGGGATGGCTCTGGGTGTGATGAGGGAATCTTGAGAGGGACGCTGCATGACCCTTGCATCAGCTGCCAGTTTACAGAGCAACTTTTGGAGGCTCAAGGTTTTTACCTGGACCTTCCACCACAGCCAAACCCCAGAATAGGGACAGGCTCCCTGCAGAGTCATACAGAGTCACACTTCATCAGGCCTCCCTTTGTGTATAGTGGAAGGAAACAGGGAGGACTCAAGTGTTGAACCGAGGCTCAGCCAGTCCCAGTGGCAAGGCCATGGCAAGTGGCTGTGTTTCCCTTAGCATTAGTTTCTTCCTGTCTCATATGGAAATGGCAGTGATGGGACTGTGACATATGTAAAGCCAAGGCAAAAGGTAGGTGCCTAATACGTGTTAATCTCTTCCTCCTACTTCTTTCCCTTTCCAGTAAGAGCTCTTCCACTTGCCCTGTGAGCTCGCCACGGATCGCTTAACTTCCCTGAGCCTCATTCGCTCTGTTTGTAAAACTAGGAAACAACCACTTCATGGGACAGTGGTGAGGATTAAACTACAAAATGCATTCTCTAACCCTAGGCCCAGAGTCTCACATTACTTTGGGGTGTGGAACTGGTGAAAGCAAGATGAAAATGAGTCTGTCATTCAGCAGCTTCTGCAGGACTCTGGAGAGGGGGTGGGGTACGGAATGGCCAGGTTTTCTTTGGAGAGTGCCCGGAAACTGGAAGAATGTGGCCCAGAGTCTCTGCGTGCGGGGTGCACAGTCAAGTAACTTCCCCTTCTGAATCTCAGTTTCAACATCTGTAAAAAGGAGAAACACCACTTGGCTCGAAGGGTTGTTAAGGATCCAGTGGAAATGTGCCTGTAAAGCTATCGCAGCATCTGTAGCTCAGCCGTCAACAAGTTGTAGCAGCTATGGCTGCTGCTGCTGCTGCTGCTGTTACTGTTGTAACATGATGGACCAGAGTGGTTTTTGGATTCTCCCAGAGCTGGGATCGAATCCTGAACTTCCTAGCTCAGTGGTCTCAGGCAGGCCACGCTCCCCTCTTGGGGCTTCTCTTTGTACTTCTGTAAGAACATAGCATCCCTGTATTGGCCTGGTGGCGCAGAGCACGGAAAAGTTTGGCGGCAGTTGGGGCGGCTGTGGACTTGGCTTTGGCATGAGGGTAGGGTTAGGAAATTCACCTGCCGCCTCTGTCCCTTCCCCAGCGCTAAGCTGCAATGAGAACGACGCAGAGCACCTGGACCGCGACCAGCCCTACCCCAGCAGCCAGAAGACGAAGCGCATGCGCACCTCCTTCAAGCACCACCAGCTTCGGACCATGAAGTCTTACTTTGCCATTAACCACAATCCTGACGCCAAGGACTTGAAACAGCTCGCGCAAAAGACCGGCCTCACCAAGCGGGTCCTCCAGGTTAGCCGGGGCTCATGTGGGGGCATCTGCAGCCCACAGGGCCGGAGTAGATCCTCACACTGGCTGTGGGGCTTGGAAGAACCTTCCGTTTATGTCTGCCTTCTCTTTCTCCCGTTCTTTGGTCTGTCTCTGCGTTTCTATTTTATTCTTTTTTTTTCCTAACTTCTTTCAATTTTGCCTCTCAGTATTTTTGTGTATGGCCCTCTGTCCTCTCAGTCTCCAATCCCGGTCTCTTCTCTTTTCTTGTAAACACTTCTTAATATTTGTTATTCAAGTGGCACTCAGATATGTTTGCATTATAAAAGGTTCAAGCCTTTATGGTAAAGCCAGAGCTCTATGCCTCTGCCCCCATCCTGACTGTTGTTAGGTTTTGCTTCTTGTACCCTTACCCCAAGTTTCCCTAAATGCTTCTTCTGCCCCTACTTGCTGTCTCCCAGACTTTCCAGGAAGCAAGATTTGGTGGTGGTGTGCCAGGCATGCAGATCTTCTGAGGGAGATGGGCTTTCCTGGTGGGGTCTGCCCTTAGGGGATTGGGGCGATCCAGTCCAGTCCGCTGGGTGCTGTGAGACTGAGAGCAGTTGCCCTTTATGTGTGGGTCCAGAACCTTCATCAGAACTCCATGACCCCAAAGATGTGTAGAACACTAGTCTAGGAGTGGTCCTGTCTCAGGCTCCTGCGTGACCCAAACTTATGGCACGGTCTTGGGCCAATAATTTTCAAATCTTCTGCTCCTCCTCTTACTGATTTCATGATCTTGGGCAAGTTACTTAACTCCTCTGAGCCTGCTGCCTCTTATGTAAAATGGATACTGGAAGTTACCTATGCCAAAGGGTTCCAGGAGGAACCGTTATTATGATGTAGGTGTCTGCCTTGATGGATGCCGGACACTTCCACTCGGTGTGTATTAAGTTATCAGTTAAATCATGAGACCCATTCTGTGGTTGCTAGGCCTCAGTTTCTCCGTTGTACAAGGAGAACATGTTTCCCTCCGTAGCAAGTTTAGCTAGTTTATTCTCCAGCACATGTGGTTATGGTGATAGCCATGCATGATTTTACATAAGAAACCCCAGATACTGAGACCTGATTATGGTCTCACAAAAGAAGCAGCCCAGGCCAATTTCACCCACCCTTTGGCCTAGGTGTTTGGGATTGAGGCTTGGGAGGTGACATTAAGGGAGTAATGGTATAGGTGACAAGTCGGGAGGGCTGTACAGCTATTTCAGTACTCCTGAGAGTCTTGTCAGAAAACAAAACAGCTTTTGTGGGGTGATGGCTGTGCTGGTTGGGACTGTGACACTGGTGGACCACAGATCCCCTGCAAGCTGGCAGCACCAAAGGGTACCTGGGGCTAGGGTAACTGGGATGCAGTGACTTAGCGAGTTCCAGCCAATGGGATGCCGGTGCACCTCTCCTGGGTCCGCCCCTCGAGGGCCGCCTACCCCAGGCCTCTAGTCTCCCTCTTGAGTTTCTTTCGAACTTTACCTTCTCCAAGTTAGATCGAGGACCCTTCTTGATGTCCCTGCCCTTCAGATCTGGACGAATTTGGACTGAAAACTCGGGGTTGTTGCATTTTCTCTGCTTAGTAGGATGTTTCGTCCCTCCCTCTCCCAGACACCCATTGCTGTATAGTGGTGGCAGGGGTGTTGCCTCTGCTTCAGTGAGTAATCATCAAGGGCTTGGAGTCAAGCAGAGCTCCGTTCTGGAAGATCTGAGCTCAGGGCAGTGGCTGTGTGTCTTGGACAATTGATTACCCTCTCTGAGCAATAGCTTTCTCATCTGTAAAAGGGCACCTCTAGGGTACCTCTCCCTGCTGTCCAGATTAAACAAAGTAGAGTCAGTACCCATAGTTGAGGCTGAAAGCAGGGAGGCAGGAAGCCTGGTTTCCTGGCTTAGGAGCAAATCAGGTTTCTACCATTGTTATCTCAGTCTTGCATGTCACTACATATTGGCACCAGGCTCTGGGACACGGAGATGAATGAACTAAAAAACAAACAAACAAACAAACAAAACACCTATTTAATATAGAATGACCCACATACAGTCAGTTTCCCTATAGTGTGTGACTTGTTGGGGGTTTCCACCAGAGGAGAGTCAAACCATCCTGTGTGTCAAACTATTATTCCCTCTTCCATTGCACAGGTGACAGCACTGAGGCCTGGATGATTTCTAGTCACCTAACGTCACACTTGGCTAGTAATAGCACAGCTGGATCCAGGTTCCTCTGATGGATGAACGTGGTTCTTTCTCCTCCAAGCCGCCCAGCCCCAATGTGTCTGAGTACAAGAACCCTTTAGGGCCTGTTGTCTGCAGGAGGGGCAAATCTGTAACCTTGAGCAGTCTCCCTTTTCCCAGTTCTCCAGATGTCCTGCACCGATCTTTAGTTTCCCCAGCAGCGCATTACTCATTGCTGTGCAGCAGTTTACAAAGCTTCTTTCAATCTCACCTTAATATTTTCCTGCCTATTTTATGGATGAGAAAACCTAAGACCTAGTAAGATGAAGCAATTCCTTGCGTGTTATAGGAGCCAGGCATCAGCAGGGTGCACTTGCTCTCAGTTGCCCTGACTGCTGATGTGGCATCTAGGGGACCTAGGATGGGAGCAGTCTGGGGGGACTTGTGGTGTAGCTTTGAAAGATCAGGGTGAATCCTCCTTGAGTTACCGGCAGTGTGATGTAGGTGCTTGAATTCTTCCTCTCTACCCAGATTCCTTATCTGCGAAGTGAAAATAATTAGTTTCTACCTGTAGGAGTCTGACCCAATGGGAAGATTCCAGCATGGTACCTGTTGATACACATTAGATGTCCAGTAAACAGCTCCTGTCACTGGTCCGCGCCAGCTGAATGGCACTGGGCCTCGGGTGCCCCCTGCAGGTTCTCCCCCCAAACTCAGGGCCCACCTCAATCCTCCAGAGAGGGTTTGCAGGGCAGGGTTGAGGTTGAGCTGTGTTCCCAGAAGTGGATAATGTAGAATGCTTGTGCAGGTGTGTGTGCGTGCAGGTGTGTGCGCGTGCAGGTGTGTGCACGTGCACATGCGCATGCATGCATACAGGGCCAGGGAGGCGGTTCTAGGCTATTGCCAAATGTGAGCACCACCAACATGGTAGGCCTGGGAGAGGGCATCGCTGTTGGAATTTGGAATTGGCTGAAGTGAGGTCCAACTTAGTTACCCTACGTACTCATTGAATGATCCTGAGTAAGCGACTTCACCTATCTGAGCCTCGGCACCCTCAGCTGTAAAATGGGGATGAGAACAGTACTTACCTTACTGGGTGGTTGCAAGGAGTATGTTAGGTAACAATATCCTACTTCCTGTAAAGTGTGTATTAAGAACTCTCACATATGCATTTACACAGCAGGGTCTGTCTGTCTACCAACATCTTTTGAATACCTCTAAATTTTTTAATTTTCAAAGATTTTATTTTTATTTTCTTCTTTTGTGTAGTATTGGGGATTAAACCCAGGATCTTGTGAATGCTAGGCAAGTGCTCTACCTCTGAGATCCTTCCCCAGCCTTTTTAAAAATTTTCTTTTTAGACAGGTCTTGTTGAGTTGCCCAGGTTGGCCTCAAACTTTCTATTCTCCTGCCTCAGCCTCCTTTCTAGTGAGGACTACAGTGGCAGCGCATGTAAAAGAATTGTGCATTTTGCAGATGAGGAAACAGATTCAGAGAAGCTCTGACCCTTCCCCTGAATCTGAGAGTGACAGAGCCCAGAGTGGTCTGATGCCAGTGCTCTTTCCAGGGTTGTGCAGTGTGGGGACTGTGTTTCCCCCTTGTATTTAGCTGCAGAATGCCCCAGTATAGGTGGAAAAAGTGGAAAGGAGCAGGAGCAGGAGCAGGTACAGGATACTGTGCCTGGGCAGGAAAGCAGAAACAGGAAGTGAAAGTCATCACATAAAAAAATGCACAAGCTTGTCAGCAACAGCAGCATGGCGGTGACAACCCTTTCCAGCACTGGGCGAGGGGACTGGGGACTGGAGGTGGTTTCCTAGCACATAGCTGCCTCTCCTTCCTGGGGAGGACCAGGAAGGCATAATATTGAGATGCCCTGGACTCAGGGAGGGCGTGGGGAAATAATTGACTAGGATGGGTTAAAGTCTTTTTAGGGATTTCTGGGCTGACTTTGAAAGAAAATATATTTTAGCTGAGGCTGGTGGCATACATTTGTAATCCCAGCTCTCTGAGGGGCTGAGACAGGAGGATCACAAATTTGAGCCCAACCTGGGCAATTTAACAACTTAGCAGACTCCCATCTCAAAAAAAAAAAAAAAAAAAAAAAAAAAAAAAAAAAAAGATATAGCTCAGTGCAAAGGCTTTGAGTTAATTTCTGTCTCACACACACACACACACACACACCTCACCAAGAGTTTAGAAAACATTCTTCAGGGGCTAGGGGTTTAACTTGGTGCATAGTTAACACAAGTGAGGGCTGGAGATTTAGCTCAGTGGTTCCAGTGCCTGCTTCACAAGCGCAAGGGCCTGAGTTTGATCCCTGGTACCAAAAACAAACAAACAAACAGAAAAACACAAGTGAGGTCCTGGGTTCTAGTCCCAGCACCAAAAACAAACAAACAAAAGTAGTTCTTCAGATGACAATTGATTGTCGCTAATCTGTGAGATAACTCAGGAGCTCAGACCACCCCGCCAGCTTTCCCCTTCTTCATGGCCAGGTGGGGCCTGAGGCACCAAGAATTTGTTGGTGAACAAGGCCCTTGGAACACAGTCTAGAGAAAACATGTGGCACAGTGTTGGTGATCAGACTCATCTCTTTTTCTGTGCTTAAAAAAAAAAAATCTTTAGTAGAGGTAAGGGGAAAAAATGAGAATCAAGACTTGCCATGTAGAGGTACATGATCCCGACAATGAATGTAACTGTACTGTATCCCTAAAATGTACCAATAAACTCAATAAAATTAAAAAAAAAATCTTTAATTTCAGGTGTGATGGTGCATACCTTTCATCTTCGCACTTGGGAGGCTGAGGCAAGAGGATTGCTGCAAGTTCAAGGCCAACCTAAACTATGTAGCAAGACCCTGTCTCAAAAAAAAAATCCAAAAGAATAATAATAATAATTCTGGGTGAAATAAGTTTGAGAAGTGCTAAAGATTGATTGGGTCTTTCTTTTGGAGGATGTTAGCATTGATATAGGGATCCAGAAATCTTGAGACTCAATTTAGTGTTCTGATATTTCCTAAATTTTATTTGGCTGCGGAAATCTCTCCCCTCTTACTCCACTCTCCTCCTTTCCTCTCTGTCTTGTGGTGGTACTGGGGGTTAAACTCAGAGCCTTTGCACGGAGCTACATAGTGCTCTTCTATTTATTTTTATTTAGAGCCAGAGTCTTGCTAAATTACCTAGGCTGGCTTTGGACTTGCAAACCTCCTGCCTCAGCCTCCCAAAGGGAGGCACACAATGAGAGCATGTAAGACAAGGACCTGCGCAGGTGAAGGAGGCAGGAAGTCTTCTATGATGAAGAGGTGAGGTTTTGACGAGGGCTAGGGACTCCATCTCTAGGAGCCTCAGTTTTCCACCCGGAAAATGGTCATTGTCCACCTGCTGTTTACATAGTACTGCCACGAGGGCTGCTGTGGTTGTGGAGAGAAGAAGTTCAACTGGTGATTTCACCAAATCTCTCATTTTAAGAGCAAGTAAACAGAGGCTCAGAGAGGTGGAGTGACTCCCCTGAGGTGCCACAAAGTCGTAGTCCTGAGGCAGGAACTAAGGCTTCCTGATTCCTAGGCCAGTGCTCATTATTTTTGGTTCTTTTAAACTTTTTAGGAGACTTCTTGTTCTTTAAACTTTAAAATTTTTTTTACAAAATAATAGAACCATCCTACAAACTGATTAGAAAAAAACCAGGACAGCCCAGGTAAGAGCACAGGGGCCCAGTCATGTGACTGTGCAGTTTAGAGGTCATGCGGTAGCCAAGGCCAGGACCCCACCCCAGGCTGCCGGGTCCCTGTCTCAGAGGCTCTAGTCACTGGCTGAACCTCAAGTCCACAACCTACAAACCAGGGCCTAACACAGAGGGTTGTTATCGGGCTGTGTGGGTTAATCTGGTAAAATGCTCAGAGCTTTGCCCACCAATGATGGCGAACCTTTTAGAGCTTTCCATGATAACAGACAGCCGACTGTGGCGCACATGCCATGGGTTTGCCACCACTGGCTAGACTATGCCTGGCACGCAGTAAGGGAAGAGTACTCACCATCATCACTTTCTGTATAAGTTGCAAGACCCAGGATATAATTCTTTATCCTTTTCTCCTCACATGGTAACCACCATCACAGGACACTTGTTTCCCCTGTGGCTTTGGGGAGAGGCTATGACATTGCTTCCCCTTGCCCCATCTCACTGGACACCTGGGCTGCAGCCTTTAGTTTGCTGTGATGAAGGACAGCTTTGGGTGAGAGGCTTTTGTCTTTTGTCTGATTTCCTCAGTGTCCCACCAGGGGATTTGCCAGGCCTAGGGGCTGCGCTGGTCCTGATGAGGATTCTGGGGAAAGAGGTTCTGGAGCGAAACACAGCTTGCAGGCCAGTTGGCACCTGAGGAGGGGCAAGGCACGGTGGTCTTCTTCACCACTCAGGACTTCCTGGGGATGCGCTCTGCACTGGCCCGGCTGCTGCTGTGTCTCATGATTCTGTGCCTGAATGGCCTTGTCCTAAATGCACAGCTGCTTCAGTTTAAGAAGATGGGCGGGGAGAGCGGATCATCTCAGTGTTGCTCACAGCTGCCCTGGAGTCCCATCCTAACCCCAAAGGCCCATCGATCATGTGGCATTGGTGATCCAACCTTCTCTCTGTATAAGTGGGGAAACTGAGGCAGGCTCTGAGGAGAGTGACTAGCCCAAGCTTATTTGGCTAGTCATTCGGAAAAACCAAGACTAGACAGTACATCCAGTGTTCTTTTTAAACTTTTTATATTTAATTTTTGCAGCTGAGTCTCACTATGCAGTTCAAGCTGGTCTTGAGCCTACTATGTGGCCCAGGTGGCCTTGAATTCACTCACGGCAATCCTCCTGCCTCAGCCTCCTGAGTGCTGGAATTATACATCCAGTGTTATTTCCTCTGTCTCTCAGTTGCTTTTTCCATATATTCCTTCAATTGTTCATTCACTCACTGACTTACTTAGGATCATGTGGTAGGGACGGCATGGACTTTTTATGGTGAACAACCCTGGATTCCAATCGCAGCTAGGCCTCTGTGTGACCTTGGGCAAGTGAGTTTACCTCTTTCAGCCTCTCTGGGTTTTAAGTCTATGAAATGGGGCCAGTAATGGAAGCCGCCTACTCAGCTTGTCACAGGGGTAACCTGTGGTGGTGTGTGTTACCGGGTGGCCTGGTGCGTGACACACAGTAGAAGGCACATGTTAGCATTGCCACCAGCTCAGTGCACGTTACCATTCTTCATCTTTGTGCCTCTGCTGTGTCCCTGGGATCATGAAGATGACAGCCTGGGTTTTTAGCCCGACAACTTTTGGAATGGGACTTTTTGAAGTACCTGGGAAAGAATTGTGGTGAAGCTCTGTTTAGGGGCGGGGGCAAGCCCAACCCCCGGCAGCCTCGCTTTTAGCTGTTGTACTTGCATCTCCCAGCTTCCCAACCCCTCAGACCCCAAAGAGCAGGGAAAGCAGTCATAGAAGCTGGTGGCATTGTTTACAGAGGCACCATGAGGGGTGATGCCTGAGAAATAGCCAACAGCTGGCAGTTAAGTGGTTCCAGCCCTTCCCAAGGTCTTGGTCCAGCTGAAGGATGAGCAGCATGCTGCCCACAGGGCTTCCTGTTCCAGCTACCACTCATGGGTCACTTGCACACAGGCCAAGGCAGTGGCCAGGGTGGGCACCAGGGTTCTGGCCTTTCTCATTGACCTCCTGCAGGTGACTGAGGCAGTGACAGCCAGTGGGGAAGGACTTCCCTACCCAACCTGAGAAGAGCGTGCTGAGGGTGGTCTTGGTAGCACTGCTTGTTTGCAAGCCCCCTGAAGGGGTGCTGGGCTTCCTTTGGGCAGAGAGCCAGGGGAAAGGTGCGTTCTCCCTGGGAAGACCCGGTGTAGCGTGTTGGAGCGAGAGCTTGATTTCCCCCCTTCACAATATCTGGCATCTCCTTCCTCGATCCAGGATGCATGCCCCTAATTCTGATTGAACCCAAATTGTGACAGGTCACCAGAGTGGGGGACTTGAGACAGGGGTGCCTGCGGCTGGGTGGTCCCAAGGCGAGGGTGGAAGCTGGAGTTGGCCCACCCCACCCCTGCCCGAGACACTGGGAAGACAGGCAGATGCAGGCACATCTGGAAATAAGCAACTGGACACTCCAGAGTCTGTAAATCCCCCAAGGCCCTCTTTTATGGGGAGGCTTCTGGTGGGTGTTTCCTTCATGTAGAAGGAAGTGAAGGGGCCCTGCCTTTCAGGCTTTTGGGGAAGGATAACCCCCGGCAGCTTGGATTTCCTGGGCCTCTTCCAGAGCACTGCATGGCCCTCTGGGTACAGTGGAGTCTGTGTTTGTGCTGTCACATGGCTGGGAGGACTGTGGAGGTGACGTGACCTCTGTGCACATCTTCATGAAGGTGCACAGGCGCTGTGAAGGTACCTGTACAGAGGTACCCGAGGGAGAATGACAGAAACCCTGTCCTGTCTCTTTGGTGTTTAGATGCTCAGTTCTAGCGCTGTGTCCTGCCCAGCCTCCCTCATAAGCAGCTCTGGGGTGTGGCAGGTTGGGAGGGGGACGCATCTTACAGCCTCCTGGGCCTTATTTTACCTGGCAGCAGTCCTGCTCTGCCCACCTCCCCCTGATTTGTGAGTTGCAGTGGTCTAAGGTACTCGGTGGCTTCTCCAACTGAGGGTGGGGAGTGAGAGTCATGCCTTTTTGGTTTTTCTTTTCTTCTTTTTGCAGTGCTGCTGATCAAACCCAGGGTCTTGCACATGCTAGGCAGACTACCACCCAGCTGCACTCTCGTCTCCTGCATGTTTTTTATATCATCTTAGTATTTCCCAGGCTGACTGACATATATATATATATATAAACTGTACCCACAAAGAATTTGTAGGATCTATTGTCTGTTCAAAGGAGGCTGCCAAAAAACCAAAAACAAAGACAAAAATCTCTCAAGCAACTGTAATGGAAAATGATCAAGATTTGTTGTGAGGGTGTATGTGTGTTTGGTGCATCCAATAGAAATGCAGCGTGTCTACATTTTCTGATACTTCTACCGTGAAGAAGGAAAAAGAAGCCCGAGCAATTCTAATAATACATTTTTATTAGTCCTATGTGTCCAAAATATCACTTTGATATGAAATCAATAAAAATGTATTCCTAAGATAGTCTACCTTCTTTTTTTCCTTGCTAAGGGTGTGAGCTCTCAACTATAGACTGGCCACATCTAGCTAGTGACCTTTCAAGGTCCCCCTCTCGGTATTGTGGCCAGTGACTCAGTTCTGGAGCCTCCTAACAAAGATAGAAACCAAGCGCTGTCCGTGAGAGGGATTTTTTTTTTTTTTTTAAACAGTGCTAGGCATTGAACCCAGGGCCTTGTGCATGCTAGGCAAGTACTCTTCTGTGAAACTACACCATTTTATTTTTAAATAAAAAACGAGATTTTTATTTGCCAGGCCAAAATACTGCCTGCCGTGCCTGACTTTGTGGAGCCCCTCAGCAAAAGGAGGATTAGCATCTCCCAGAAACAGGAGATCCCGGCTCAGCAGCCCTGGGAGGGGACTGGGAATGACTCCTGCCTGCCCTCCCCTAACCAGCCCTTCCCTGTCGTCCCACACAGGTCTGGTTTCAGAACGCCCGGGCCAAGTTCAGGCGCAACCTCTTACGGCAGGAAAACACGGGTGTGGACAAGACCACAGATGCAGCGCTGCAGACGGGGACGCCCTCGGGGCCGGCCTCCGAGCTCTCCAACGCCTCGCTCAGCCCCTCCAGCACGCCCACCACCCTCACAGACTTGACGAGCCCCACCCTGCCGACTGTGACGTCCGTCTTAACTTCTGTGCCTGGCAACCTGGAGGGCCACGAGCCCCACAGTCCCTCACAAACGACTCTTACCAACCTTTTCTAATGACTCGCGGCCCCCTAGCCCCATGATTTCTTTAAAAAAGAAATTATCTCTAGTTGAATTCCAAGTGTATTTTAAAATAGAGGCTTTGAGCAACTAACTAACCACATTTAGGATCTCGCCTGGAATCAGAGGAAAAAAAATACTAATTGCGCGTCCAGCTAATGCAGCGGTGTGCACTGAGGAATTACTTGGAAGATCTATACGCAACACAACATTTGTGTCTCTGTACAGTTTTGTGGACTGAGCGAGGAAAAACAACAAATAATTTAAGTTGGCTAGAGCTTCTGTATTTTCAAAGACTGCCACGTGCCTTAGGAATACTGTTTTATCCATACTTGGGATGACTTGTTCATTTTTCTCTCCCTCTTTTTCTCTGTATATTTATGACCAGAGCAAAAATGTAAAAAACAAAAGGCAAAAAAAAAAAGTTTGTTACTTTGAATAGTCCTAAAAAGAAAAGAAAAAAAAAAAAGGAAAAAAAAATCAAACCCCTTCCAACAGTCGCTTTGTTGTTTTAGAATTTTAAGGTGGAAGTCTGTTCAAATATCAGAATTTGTAAAATCTAACCAGTAATAAAACCACTTATCGAGACTACTTGGTGCTGCTTGTCGCTGGCTGTGACATTCACAGGACCGGAGAGTTTGAAGCCCAGAGATAAACTCTGGGGTCTTCGCTTATTTATCTTATGTCCCCAGGGTCCCTTTCTGTGCCAGGCTTTGGACTGGTTGTTGTGATCCAGATGTTCAGTCGCTGCCCTTGAGGAATTAAAAATGGACACAGACAGAGGAGAGAATCTTAACAGGTGTGATGCATGCTCAAGCGCAGGCTGTGTAAACGAACCGCTATTCATTGGGATGCTTGCAGAGCATGCCCTGTGGACGCCTCCCTGACCCAGGTCAAAGGCCCCGCACCTGTCTTGCTGCTCCTGGCTGCGCTGGGAGGGTGTCAGCAGAAGGCGTCTGAGGTCTGACAGAGACCTCCTGAAAAAAGTGCCACTTTTGCCTATGAGGCATGAACTCTGCCACCCAAGGGTAGCTTAGGCCCTGGTTTAACTAGTGACCCCAAAATTTAAAATTTCCCAAAACAGCAAAAGCAAATGCGTTTGGCTCCTTTTACTAACTCCTCAAGGGAACCTCAGAAACCCAGGGAAAACACTGTCCCGGAGAGAATGGAGGGAGTGCAGGTTTAGTGAGGCTGGAATTCCCGTGACAAAAGCTGAGGCAAGTTACTTTACCTGTTTGGGGCTTCCCCAGCCGTAAGGTGAAGGTAGTGACCCTCACAGGACAGCGTGGGCCAGGTAAAGTGTGGGAAAGCTTTGAGTAGAGGGCATCTGTTGGAGCTCAGAATGACAGGTGACAGGGCTTGAGGACTTTGCGGTGGACAGTAGGATGGGGTGCCTCCAGGCCTCGCCTGTCGTGGGGCTCTGGACAAGTTCCGCCCCTCCTCTCTCTCTGGGCCCTGGCTGGATGCCGACAGTACCCCCGCCCCACTGTGCCCTCAGCGCACCACTGATGTGAAAATCCAGAGGGAGAATCATGACCTCCTTACGAAGAAACAGCCAGGCAAGCCTGGGATGGGGACAGATCAGCCCACGACGGGGGTATTCTGGGGCCTCTCTCCCTCCGCCCTTTGCCATCAGCTTGGGACAGTAGAGGGAGGCAGAGGGGTAGGAATGGGTGCACACCGAGTGCTTAAGTCCTGGACAGATAGCTTTTCGAAGTGTTCTTTAAATCAGTACAGGTTTGCTGAATGAATTCAGGAGATTTGGCCAGATTTGCCAACTGGCCTAGGGTCCTGCCGCTGGACAGCAGACACAGAGATCTTTGGCCACACTTTCTAGTAAAGGGGTCAAGAGCCTCAACTTTTCTGCCTGTACTGTGGAGCCGTGAGATCTCTTCTCACGACTACATGATGACGCGAGCAGAGGCCCTGGCCCAGGATGGCCGTACAGATGCACAGCGATTCCAGTTACCCCCAGGGAGGTGCCGGTGGCTACAGACACATGCGTGTTACCCAGTCATCCGTGGAAGGACAGACCCACAGGTGGGGGTGCTCATAAGAGCACCACACAAAGACACGCACACCGGATGCCGACAGACGTAAACAGGCCCAGACGCTCACAAATACACCCAGACAAACAGCCAGACCACCCCACGCGGGGAGACCTGCGCTCCAACCCAGATGGGCACGCTCGCAAACGCTCGCTGCTGCACCAGACGCCCCCGCGTAGCCCGGCTGTGCCCGTTGCTCAGGCCCAGACAGAGCCGAGGCTGATCGCTATCTCGTCTGTCAGCACCGCCACCCAGACAGAGAGGGCCCGGAATGATGCCCGGGGGTCCCTTGCCCGCTCCGTGCTGAGAAGGCAGGCCGGCTCCTGGGCCAGAGGTGGGGACACGGGGAGGAGAGACACATAGAGAGAGACTCGGAGAGATGTTGACAGAGACAGGGAGAGAGGGGAGGAGACAGGGACAGACAGAGCCTGACAGAGACAGTGACAGAGATGCAGGAGGAGAGAGAGAGAGAGAGAGAGAGAGAAGCGCAAAGAATAAACAGCAGTGACAGTGAAGAGGCAGAGGGACAAAGTGACAGTGAGAGAGACAGAGATGGATGGGGACACAGGGCAGGGACAGACACAGAAAGACTGTAACCTAGGAGGGAAGACTCAGCTAGAGGGAAAGCTTGGGACAAGCTTGGGGCCAAGAGAGACCACGACAAGGAACACAGCAGGAGCCGCACAGCTCCCCCACGCTGGTGAAGACAGACACAGAGAGAGGGGAAGGTGGAGCCCAGACCAGGGGCACTGCTGTCCACAGTGACGCAGACTGTGGAAGGAGACAAGAAAGTCAGGTGGCACCAAGCTGTCCACCTTGCCGGGGGGCGGGGGTGTTACCGTCACCACTGCCCCCTGTGGCTCTGGGGACCTCGCTGACCCTCCCCATGTGGTGAGGACATGCTTGGTGACTGTGGACTCCTCCTTGTCCTCGGGCCACCACCTGGCCTGGCATTAGGCAATCTGCCAGGGCTGGGGGCTCAACCATGGCCCCGTTCTGTCCAGGGTCTCGTTCCCCTGTGTGTTAGGTTTGGAGACAGATGAAGAGACCTTCTACAGTCCTCCCCGCCCAGAAGGGTTTGGGCAAGCTGTTTCGCCACTCTGAACCTCGTCTCTTAATCTGTAAAATGGGTCAAGGGGTGGGGTATCATTAGGGTTCTGTGAGACGGGATATTCCTGCTTTCTTCATGGTTTGATTAAATCCTGGGGGAGCCACAGTAAAGGTGAGAAGGCTGTCTGCAGATTTGGGGGAGACTCAAAGGCAGAGATGTTCTTTGTTTTGTGCTTGGGAGTGAGTGGAGAAGGGGTAGCTGGGCAGCCTTCCTGGCAGAGTTTAGGGGCCGGGCATGGGCAAGAGGAAGCGTAGAGGTTGGGTGGATGGGTGGGGATGCCATGGAGGGGTGGCAGTTCAGGCCACACCTGGAGGGCCTTGGGGAGCCCCCTCTCACAAGCTGGGCTGGGAGAGGAGTCAGGGAGACCTCGTGGAGGCTTCAGAAGCCACCCAGAGCAGTTATGAGGCCAGCGGCACAGGTGGTCCAGCATGACACCGCCCCACCTGGCTCCTTCCTGGGTACAAACCAAGCAGGCCCCTGAGGGACTTGCTAAGCTGCCTGAGGACAGCCCCATCCTGCTGTGTGGAAAAGACCATACCTCTTGTCTCCATCTGTCACCTGAGGGCCTCGGAAGGACTCCCTGGGCTATGTGGCCCCTGGGAACTCTAGGATTTCCAGTAGGCTCTTTACTCCTTTCCATCTCTGCCATCTGCCTTCCTCTGTCTGTCCTTGGCCCAGAGCAGGGGAACTGGGGACACGGAGATGATGTGGCCAATAGCATCTCCCTCCAGTTCTTGGGTACTCAGGTGGCAGATGCAGTAAAAGCCAGTCACTGTCCAGCGTGAGAGGAGTTAGGATTTATTGGAACCCTAAGGACTAAGGGTCTGGCTCTGCATGGGGCAAAAGTCCCTACTTTACTGTGCCTTTTAATATTCATTGTCTCCTTGACTCCTTCCCAAGGTCCAAGGCAGGCAGGGATCAGTGTTCTTTGTCAGAGAAGCCAAGGAGAAGCCTGGCATCACACAGTTTGCAGGCCACCAAGATCTTTGCATGGCTGTGCGCATGGATTGATGCCTGCAATGTTCCAGGCACTGTGTGCAGGGGGCGCCTCGAAGTTCAGACCCATCCCAGGGTCCCACGGAAGCAGAGGGGTGAGAGTGCTACAGGGTTGGGTGTTTGAGAAGTGAGGGTTGCTGTTCAGAAGGGGCTGATGTTCAGCGGTTTTTCACCTTGGAAGATCAGGCTAGGAGGTGCTGGGGCAGCAGGGAGACTGAGGGAGAGGATGGCGGCACAAGCTCAGGGTGTGACATTTTCCACCAGCGAGCAACACCCATAGGGATAACAGAGAATCGACTCTGCTGCAGGGAGTGGCCTGGGGACCCTTCCACCAGGGCCGCTGGTAAAAGCCACCTCAGCCGGCTTCTCCCAAAGCACTCCTGGCTCTCCACCACCTACCAGGGAGGAGCCCATCCTGGTGCATCCTATAAAACAACTTTATTAGGGGAAATTTTAAGCATACACAAAGTAAAACTGTGAGTACAATGAACGCCCAGTTTCTTCTCACTGTTCGGCTCGCACAGTTGTCAGCACAGCACACACAGCTCGTAACATTGGTTCCTCCACCCGCACCCTGCTGCTGACTCCCGGAGAGGGTGAGCAGTGCATTTAAACACCCCACCCAGAAGCAGCAGAGCTAGGCTCACCGGGCGGGGGCGGAAGGACCCTCGAGTTCCAGGTCCTGTGGTGGGTACTGGGGGGCGAGTACCATGGAGTATGATGTCCTTACCTGCATGGAGCTCAGAATCTATCGGGGGGACAAATGTCAAGCAGCCTCAGAAGTAACCACTCAACGATGTCTGCGACAAGGTCTTGCAGCAACATGAGGGCCTATAAATAGTGTAATCAAAATATTCACAGTGAATATTTACACTTTTAAACATTTACAGTAAAAGACACACTGCCATGAATCTCCCTCAGAATACTCCCTCTCACTTCAAACACACTCATCTCATCATCCTGCACTTTCTGAGGCCGTCCTGGAAGTCCTTTTTCTTGTGAGTCTTTGTAAACTTTGTTAAAAATTTATTGTATCTTGCTGCTTAGTGCCATCCAAAGGAAAAGCAGGTTCGTAAAAATATCCTGGTTTCGCCACATCCACCTGATTCACCAGATCTGTGAATCTTTTGGCTCTTCCCCGAGGTCAAAATGACGGTGAAAGTAAACATTTTGAATCAACTCAAGGCATCAAGGCAGCCACGACAGCACAACGGAGGAAACCCTGCCCGGTTACAGGTGTGTGCCGCTGCACTCTAGGACTTGAAAGTGTGGACCTGTCCTTCCCCTCAAGGGGCTCCCGGCAGACAGGAGAGTCGAGGAGAAGACCTGGGACACCTCCCCACTGCTTCTCTTACGGCTTCCCAGCCTTCCTGAGCAAGCTGGTCCTTAAGCTGTCATTGCAACTCAGTCACAAGCTGGTCCCTGCCCACCCCTCTGGTGCAGGACTCGGGAGCCGCCCATCTCTAGGCCTAATGCCAGCCAGGTGCACTCAACTCAGCAAGGCTCTGCGGCTGGGTGGGCTCTGCCTGGGGGTCCTGCCCTTCTTCCTTCCCCCTCTTGACTGTCCCCACACGAGGTGTCCCCAAGCCACCCACTCCAGTAGGGCAACATGGACTGGCACGTGGCCTCCTGCATGGCCAGCTCAGTGCTGGGCACGGAGTTTCTAGTGGCGTGGCTGGTAAGCGAGCTGAGAAGGGTGAATCCGTAGGAGCACATTGGGGGAATGTTTTACTCTCTCTCTCTCTCTCTCTCTCTTTCCTGCTGCTGTAGTTTTTAAGCACAGTGCCTGTCACACGCAGGTTCTTAAACACTTCCTGAGTCCTGGATAGAATAAATGTTAGCCTGGGCATTGACTGGTTTAGAGTCTAGTCCTCGGGGCTTCAGTGCTTGCTGCCGTCAAGTCGGATCTTGGGCAAGTGACTTAACCTTTCTGAGCCTCTGGTATTTGTAATGTATAAAATCGGAGTCATGACACCTCCTTCATGTTTCCTCACCTCGACTGCAGCCCTGCAACCGCAGGGTTTCATCGAGTCCCAAGCACACAAGAAGGCTCTGCTTCTGGGAGCGGCTGCCGGGCGCCTTCATCAGACTCTGCTCCCCGGAAAGAGGCAAGGAGGGAGCCCCACTCTGGGATGGCCAGGGCGCTTCTCCAACCACAGGCCGGGGTGGGGGTGGGCTTTGGGGCCTGGAGCTGGAGGAGGAGGCAGGGCCCTGGGGACTGGGGAGGGACGGAAGCCGGAGCCGCCGAGGTCGGATCCGGAGGGGTGAGGAGAAGAGACATCCTGCGGGGGCGCCCGTAGCGGGACCTAGGCAAGCTCCCCAGGGAGCCGCCCGGGCACCGCTGGCACCAGAGAGGGACGCTGGGACGCGCGCCGAGCCCCCGCAGGCCGGGCGGAGGGCGCCCCCTGGCGGTGCACCGCGGCATTACCCCGGGTGCCTCTTGCCCGGCCCCAGGTCTGAGATGAAATTTCTGGAAAGACCTCAGAGAGACCGGGCCGTGGACGCTTTCCTCAGCAAAACTAGGAATGGGTTTGAGTGCCTCGCGTGTGCCAATGGAGCGGCTGTGATGGGCAGAAGCGGCTGGGATGGGGACTGGCAGCCAGCAGGTCGCCCAGTGCAGTTTCCTTAAGGCGCATTTCCTGCGGCCTCTGGATGGAGGTACTGGGCTCATGCTCGAGGGGCTCCCCAGGAATGGGAGGAACAAAGAGCAGCAAGTCAGGCGCTTAACCCTGGCCCCAAGGGGCTCACTCTATCTCAGGAGGCCTTACCAGGGGTAGATCCTGGGGTATGATGGGTGGCAGGGTGGGGGTGTGGCTCCTCTGATTGTGGTCACGTTGGGGTGTTTGCGTGGGGATTTAGGTCTGTATTTGCTGAGATGTGTGTGTTCACGGGTGTGTTGCCAGTGTGTCTGTGGCTGGGAGTGTCTGTGATCCAGCATCCATGTGTGTGCATAATGGTCAGGGCAGGTGTCACGTGTGCCTGTGTTCATGGTGTGTGTGAAGTCTGTGTGCTCACACGGGAGGCGTCACACAGTGGTGTCAGGTTGAAGTGGGTGTGTTGAGCCTGAGGTGTGATCTGGCCTTACCCAGAGAGGAAGTAGAGACCCCAACCCCCTTTTCACCCAACACAGCAGTGGCTGAGCCCCTGTCCTGTCCCTGGCTTCAGCCCTCTCAGGACCATATTCTCCTTCCTCTCCCTTCCTTAAACCTTGCTCATGCCGGGGCTAACACTGTGCTTCACTGGAGAATCAAAAAAATAAGCCCTAAATCTAGGAGAGACCAGCCCATGGACACTTGGCCAGAAAGTGTGGAGCCAGGGTACTGGCCAGGCTCCCGGATCCAGTCTGAATTCTTTCCTCTCCCAGGAGGGCCCTGGGCACCCTTTGCCCAGCCTGGGGCGGGGGTGGGGAAAGGTTTCTGGGCCGGGCTGTGTTGGGAGCAGGACATAAAAGGCCCAGTGTCTGTCCCCAGCCCTGCCCTGCTCCGGGAGCAGAGGGGGTGTCCAGTGCAAACCGGGCAGAGAGGGGCACGTGACACCCATGCTCACTCAGCACTGAACCCACCTGCCCGCACCAGCCCATGTGCTGACTCTTGCTGGGTGGGACGAGGAAGCGAAGCTTGAATTCAGGGCTCCTGGTGCCAGTGCTTAGCTGGCGCCCACCCAGGCCCAAAGCGCTTCAGCTTGCCCTGCTCTGAGAAGGGATTGATGAGTAATTAAGATCACGATGATATCAACACAATATTAATAGAAGTGTAAGAATGGCTACTGTTTGCTGAGGCCTGACTATGCTCTATTGCTGCTCCTTCAAACAGGTTCTAGGGAGGCGGTGAAGCTGAGGGCTTTGGGCCAGACCCCAGGATTATTTCCCAGCACAGCTTCCCAGCTGTGTGACCTTGGGTGAGTTGTTTGACATTTCTCTGCCTCCTTTTCCCCAGCTGTACATTGACAGTAGTTGAATTACAGGAAAAACAGAAAACAAACCAAAAAACCCTCTCAAAATCCTTTCCTGACATTGAATAAATGTGCAACAAGATCCAACTCTCATTTTTGTGATTTCCTTGGCTTCTCATGGAAATATAGATGGTAGGCTTTGTTATCCTCACTTTACAGATGGGGAAACTGAGGCTGCGATATTTGCTGTAGCTCATAAAGCAAGGGACTTTCCTGGCTGGGTCCTGACTCCTGAGGCCTGATACCAAGACTACCATAGCTATTTTCTCACGCTTTGATGTTGATGGAAAGATTTGCCCTCTGATAGTCCAGAGAGAGCTTCTGAGAGAATCCACTCGGTGAGATCTCACCAGAACCTTAAGGGTATTTCACCTTAGCCTCTGCTTTGGATAAATAGGGAAAATGGGCCCCAGGGAGAGAACACTGGGACAAGCCCAAGAAGGAAGGGTGGGCAGGCACTCTGTGGAGACATAAGGCCAAGTGAAGATGTATCTGTCTGTAAAACACACAATTCATATCTACAGTGACAAGTTCTTGTGTGATAGACCCTGTGCTAAGCACATTTAAAGATTTTTGTATTGATCACTTCTAATCCTCAGAAAGTTTCATTTAATTCTCCAAACTTGAGTGTGTTACAAAGTATTAATCCCCCTTTCCAGATAAAGAGGTTAGGGGCAAGGCCTGCGTGAAGTTACACAGCTGGCTGAACTAGGATCTGAACCCTGATCATCCATCTCCTCCTAGGCAGAGATGGAAGGGCTGGGGTCCGGGAGTAGGAGAGAGTCAGCTTCAGCTGCCTGGCTTCAACCCCCTTACTGTGAAAATCTGGCCTGGCTCTTCTTTACCAGGAGGGGAGGCTCTGGGCATAGGCGAGCTTGCCCCCTGGATTGCTCTTGGCACCGGCTCGCGCGCGGTGCCTGCCTGGTTCCCATATCCCATCACCCCCGCTGCCCCGAGCAGGGCCGGGCACGCAGCGGGCACCCGCGGTGCTGACT
>NW_022900948.1:39651424-39662149 GCF_012274545.1 Fukomys damarensis
CCCGCTTACGCTTACGTAAACTCCTCGCCGACTCCGAGGCTGCCAGGGCGGAGGAGGCGCCTTATCTGATGGGGGCCAAGCCAGGCCCGGGGTTCCCTGCGTGTCCGGGCACAGGCCGGGGTGGGTGCGGGGATGCGGCTTGGCACCCCGACTCCGCTCCGCTCCCCAGTTCTAGAGCGAGAGCCCCCCAAGACGTTCCCTGAAAGCAGGGGAGCTGGCCTCTGAGCCCCGACCTCCCACTCCTGGTGCCCCAGCAGGAAAGTGTTCCCTTGTCCTGTGACCGTGGGGAGGGAAGGGGCTTGCAGTGAGGTGTGTGTGTGTGTGTGTGTGTGTGTGTGTGTGTGTTGCGGGGCTGGTCACCAGGGTCACCTGGCTCCTCACCCTGGCTTAGTCCGGTAATGCTGAATACAGGGTGCTCGGCGGGAAGGTTTAGCTTTTACCAACCTCACTACCTGGCTGTGGAGGCCAGGAAGTAGCAATTAAAGCAAAAAACAATAACCACTCTTTGTTTTGAAAACTTAATATCATCATTTTTTAAAATATTATTATTTTTTGGTGCTGGGGATCAAACTCGGGACCTTGTGCTGTGAGGCGGGTGGTCACACCACTGAGCTAAATCCCTGGTCCCAAAAGCTTATTGAAAAGGTATAATAGCTCAATGAACTCCCTCATAGCCTTCCTAGATTCACTAGTCCTTAGCGTTTTACCACTTTGCACTCCCTTTCTCAAAATACCTCGAAGTGGGTGATGCAGTTTTATCGTTTCCATTTTACAGGTGGAGAAGCTAAGGTATAGAGAGCCAAAATAACTTGTCCAAGAAAGTAATCGGGTTGACATTTAAACTTCTACCTCAGAGGAAAACTTTTAACTCTTTTGCTTTCTTGGTGATTTAAATATATCCATATCCACCCCTCCCCATGGGTATGGGTATAAAGTAGAAGTTCTACTACTTGGCAGCCTAGTTTTTTAATTAAAGGTGTTTTTGCATATCCTTCCGGAGACAGCCTATGCCAGTGAAAGCACTTCCATATTTTTTTTACACAATTTGTTTTGTATTGTGCTCATTTTCTTTGCTTCTGCTCCCTTTGATCCTTAATTACATATCACAAATATTTTTTTCTGTGTCGGAAATACAGTACAAGATCGCCAGTTCTTTTAAGCTGGTGCATAGTATTCCACCAAATAAATGTCCTATAATGGACATCACTGGTTCTCTGCTGATGAAAAATCAGACTGTTTCCAGTCTCTTGTTATTCTAAGCAATGCAGTAATAAATATACACATGCACCCATCCACTTGCACGTGTGCAAGTATATTTGCATGGTAAATTCCTAGAAATGAAAATTCTGGGTTAAAGGGTATGTAGATTTTTAATTTACCCAGATATTGCCAAATCACTCCTCGGGGAGGTTGTACCAGTTTGCCCTCCCATTGCAATGAATGAGAATTCCTGTTTCCCACACCCTTGCCAGCACAGCATGCTATCAAACTTTTTGATCTTTGTCAATCTGTTAGATATAAAATGATATCTCGTAGCTGTAGTTTCATTTCTCCTGCTACAAGGGAGGTTGACCGTGTTTTCATATGATTCAGAATCATTTACATTTCCTTTCTTGGGAACTGTTTGTTTATATCCTTCGCCTATCTTTTAATTAGGTTGTTTTTTTTTTCTTCCTAATATGTAGGAGCACTTAAAATAACAAAGATATCAACTCTTGGTCGATAACATATGATATATTTATAATATATGTGTCTTTTGACTTTGTATTATTATATTTTCTTCAGAGTTAAGAATAATTTTACGTGGCCAAATTTATTCATCTTTTCATTAATGGATTCAATTTTTAAATTCATAGTTGAGAAGGACTTCTTTACTGTATTGTCAGGTTTTCTTCATTGCTAAATTGGTTTTGGCATTAGATGTGAGGAAGGGATTCAACTATTTCTCTTCAGGTGGCTCTCTAGCTGCCTCAACACCAACTACTAAACAATCTCTCTTTTTCTTGTTGGTTAGCAACGTTGCTTTTGTGATACACTAAATTCTCATAGGCGTTTGGCTACTCTGTCAGTTTCCCAGGGCTGTCTTAACAAATTAGAATAGTATCCCCTATCTTTAGGAGGTGGTTCCAAGACCCCCAGTGGGGGCCTCAAATTGCAGATAATATCAAAACATATTTATATATCTATATGTCTATCTTTTGGCTTTATTTATATACACATATACACACATAAAATGCTTTTTTTCCTATACTCACACAAACTTATAAGATGTATTTAGAAGTTAGGTAGAATAAGTGATTAGCAAGAATAACTAATAATAATATTGAGTAATCCCAACAATTTACTATAGTGAAAGCTAATTTCAAAGTTATGAATTGTTTATTTCTGGAATTTTTCATTTCATATTTTCAGACCTCAGTTGACCGCGAGTAACTGAAAGTATTGAAACAAAACCACAGATGAGGAGGGGTTGCTGTACAAGAAATTGGGTAGCTTAAAACAACAGAAACTTATTCTCTCCACCATCTGGAAGCCACAAGTCTTGAGATCAAGAGGTCAGTGGGCAGGCTCCCTGTGGCGACTTTGGTGAGACAAATCACTGTTCCTCCTCCCTCTCTTCCTTGGACTTGGTTAGGCCATAGCACCTCTCCTCCAGTCTCTGCTTCCTGTCTGGGTGTGTATCCGTCCAAATCTCACTCATCACATAAAGACGTCCACCATTGGGTTGGGGCGTAATCCCGCAAGCGCTAATCCAGGGTGACCTCACCTCAACTTAGTTACATCCGCAAAGACTGACTCCAAGTGAGACCCTGCTCACGGTGCTGAGGGTGAGCGCTTGAACAGATCTCTTTGGGGGGCACAAGTCTACATGCTCCAAGTATGCTTTCAACTTTTCTGTTCTGTTTATCCATCTGTCAGAAATGGACCAAGACTGCAGTGTTTAAAATATTGTAGATTTAGGCTGTGTTCTAATGCCTGCGAAGACTAGTCCTCACTTGGTACATTTGTTTTTCAAAGTTTCCAGAACTTCCTTGTTTATATTGCCATACGGACTTTAGAGTTAGTTCACCAGCTTGCTTATTTTTATCAGAATGCATGTGTGTGTACACACACAAACCAGGTGAGAATTAACATATTTATGACGTTGACTCATTCTATCCAAAAGCCTTTTTACATGCTCAGGTCTTTGTGCCCCTTAGCAATTTATTAAAAATTTATCTTTCAATTAAAAAATTTATTTTCAATAAATCTTGTACATATTTGCTAAATTGATTTCTAAATTTTAAATTTTTGCTGCAATTCTAATGAGTTTCTCTTGTATTATGTCTTCTAACCTGTTGCTTATATTGGTGAATAGTATTAAATTTCAATGTACTCAGCCATTCTAATGAGTTTATATTATTTATAATATTTTTAACTTGATTGTATAAAAATGATCAACTTTCCTCTTACCTTTTGATTTTTTTTTTTTTTTTTTTTTTTTTTTTTTTTTTATGGTACCAGGGTTTGAACTTGGGTCCTTGCACTTGCAAGGCAGGCCACCGAACCGCTGAGCTAAATCCCTGGCCCTTACCTTTTGATTTTAATACTTCTTGTTTCTTTTTCTTATCTAATTGTGTGGGCCAGTACTTTCAGAACATTGCTAAATGGTGCTGTTAAGAACACTCTCTCTTCTATTCTCTACCACAATAGAATGCCTTTTAGTGTTTCTCCCTTAAGCATGGTGTTGGCTCTGGGATTGAAATATTCCATCGTGTCTAAACATTTTTCTATTTTATTTAAGAAAGTGGTTCTTTTCAAGCTGTCTCTCCTGGCCTCTTCCACCTTCTGAAGCCCAAACTCAGCAGGCCCGAATCGTGCATTTCTCCCTGAATGAAAGCATGCGGCTTCATGAACCCTGGAAGGACCCATTCAGGTCCGCACCCCCTGGAATGCCATCCCTCTGGCAGTGACTCCTCCTTCTTCCTCTTCCTCTTAGGATCTGGGGATTAGGTCCAAGGGCGCTCTACCACTTAGCTCCAGCTCCCAGCTGCCTTTTATTTATTTTTTAGCTAAAGGCAAAGTCTCATTAAGTTGCCCAGGCTGGTCTTAAGCTGCCCTCCTGTCTCAGCCTCCCAGTAGCTGGGATCAGAGGTGTGCACCACCACACCGTCCTCTCCCTGGCTTCTTTCAGGCAAGGCCTGAGAAAATCTTATGTCCCCTGGGAACCTTCCCAGACACCCCTCCAAGACGCTGTTTGCTTGGTTTGTCTCCTCGCCATTGTCTTCCTGCTGGTTTCTGAACCCCTGCATACCCTCTCCTCCCATTCCAGCGGGGAATATCTTGGTATCTGCGTACATCATCAGAGTCTAGGTTATTTCTGTCCTTCTGGACCAGGGCCCAAATAGAGTAAATGCTTGTTATTCATTCGATGAATGAATACTAGATTAAAAGTTTACACCAAGGATTTACTCGGTGCCAGGCCTGGAGATAAGTACTTTCCATGCATTATCTCATTGAATCCTTAAACAACAAGCAGAGGTACGGGGTTATTATTTCCATTTTGAGATGAACACACAGAAGCTCAGAGAGGTTAAGTAGCACATACAAAGCCACACAGCCAGGATGAGAACCCAGGTTCATCTGGCTCCAAGGTCCAGACTTTAAGATCATCCTCAATGGCCATAAATAAGTGTGTAAGGGGACAAAAACTGCACAGCTAGGCTGGAGACTGGGGTACATAGCACGGGCTTGGGCTTGGCACCTGCAGAGAGGAGCCTGAGAGGATGGGGCTGGGAGGGGCGCGGGGCTGGGATCCGTGTCTCACTGTCCTGTTTGCTTGGGAGGAGGAGAGGGTTTCCTGGGACACTGAGCTCTCAGCGCTCAAACTGTGAAGGTTCTGGCTCAACCAGGCTTCCGTTCACTACCTTCTCAGTGGGGCCACAAGCCACAGAGTTCCTTTCTGCGGAACTCGAGCTGTCATAGCCTGGGCCAACCAGGGAGGGGAGAGGAAGCCTCAGGAGGTAGTGAGCTGCCCCTCATGAGAAGCACAAAAGCAGGAGGTGGAGACCTGCTCCCTTTCCTATTTTTCTTGACCACTTTGGGATTCCGGGGTGATCTTAATTTGGGGCTGTGAACTCTGCTGTGTTCTAAGCCACAGGGTCCCCCAGAGGGGACAGGGACAGGCAGGTGTGAGAGGAGGAGGGCCGGTGCCCTGCAGGCATCTTAGGGGAGGCCTGGGGCCTCTCCAGCTTACAGAGGACTGAGCACACAGGAACAGAGAAAGAGGAATGCAGGGACAACTGGGCTGGCTTTTCTCTCTCTTTCTTTCTTCCTTTCTTTCTTTCATTCTCTTTCTTGGCAAAGTTTCACTTTTATTAGAGGTAGGAAAAAAAACCGGCTCTGCAGAGAGAGTTTGGGCTAAGTAAAAGGAGGAAAAGAAGCGTACCCACGGCATGCGGGGAGCCACTGTGCAGGAGCAACCCAGTGGCTGTACCGTAATGGGGACCGCCCTTTGTGTATCACCCACTCCTCAGGCTGACATCCGGTCCAGGCCGTCCTATCAGAAACCTGCTCTAGTTCTCGCGAGAAGTCCACATGCAGGGAGTTTTGGGCACCGTTCTGCACATATGACCTGGAAGTTTATAATTCACAGGTCCGTGCCTGCTTCCCCAGCCAGCTTTGCTATGCTCTAATATCTTGTCTCATTTCCCCCTGAGAAACACAGGATGCTGAGGGAGTGGAGGTCTCTGTCTTCATGTAGCTACTTCCTGCTGAAAGGTGCCATGGGCCCCACCTGCTGGGGATTATGCGCCCTCCAACTACCTTGGGGTGTTGTGGCTCACTGGCTGCGTTGAAGACAAAGAACCTGTCAGAAGTTAGTGACTGTTGAGCTGTCTTTTCCGTGGAAGAAAGAAACTTTACTAGTGTATTATGTTGGGGGTGTAGAGCCTAAATATGACGAGCAGGTCAGATTTCCACGCTTCCTGTAGAGCACATTATGGCAAAGAGGCACAGTACGGAAAGCCTGACAGCCATCGCCTCAGCAAGCGTATCCACGTGATGGATCTGATTAGAAACAGGAGCCTCTGTCCAGGCGCCCATTGGAGCTGTGGTGACTTTGGCTCATTGGTGACTGGTTGTCTGCACCTGGAGCGATACTGGAGTCTCGCTTTCCGAAGAGCAGCCTTGGGTCCTCCGGGGGTTCTCAGGAATAGCTTTCTTCTTAGTTCTGTGACAATTCCAGAGCTAGGGTTTCTTTAACGACCTCTGTGCCTGTGGCCTGCTGACAATAGTGTGTGCTTTTTTTTGGTTGGCATGTACTTTAAATTTTTTATTTTATTTTATTTATTTATTTTTGGTACTGGGGATCAAACTCGGGTCCTTGTGCTTGCAAGGCAGGCGGTGGAACCACTGAGCTAAATCCCCAGCCCTAAATTTTTTATTTTAAAATGGAACACTATATACTTGGAAAAATAGGTGTATGTATGTCGTTTGACGATTTCTCACATATGTATACACAGCCATATAACTACACCTGGGTCAAAGTGAGGTACTTCCAGAACCCCAGGAAGTTCCCTTTAGCTTCTTCCTAGTCTACCTGTGCCTCTAGATGTAACGATGATCCACTCTTCCAGCATCTTGAACACATGTTGTCTTGAACTTTGCACATGTGGAGTTATACAGTAAGCACTTTTTGTGTCCAGCTTCTCTGACTCAATATAATGACAGTGTGATTCACCATGTTGCTGCTTATGTCAGAGGTCCATGCCTTTCTGTGGCCCTATAGTACTCCATTGTAGAACCACATTACAATTCATTTAGTCAGTCTCTTATTGGTGGGTTTTGAGGTCATTCCTAGTTTAGGGTCACTATAAACAAGTCTGCTGTGAACACACTGGTCAGGTCTTTTACTGACCATATACACTTATGTTTTGCCTACATACCCAGGAGTGGCATTGCTAGGTCATGGGGCAGCTGTGTATTTTGCAAAGTATGTGCTGATTGCCTTTGTTATAAAGGGACTTTGGAAGAATGGAGAAGTTATGTTTCCTAACTTTAAAAGGTGTACTTAGAAAAAGTTGCACGAGAGGGGAGCTCCACACTACCTGGGCCTGATCATAGCTTCTGGAATGTGTGGCTTGGATTCCAGAAGGGAAGGCAAAGCAGTAGGGGTGGGGCAGGAAGGAAGTCTGTGCCTGGGCCCTTTCAGGCTCCCAGTGAAGGAAGGCTAAGGCTGTCCTCAAGGGTGGACCTAGTGCAGTTCTGCAAGTGATCTGATCCAGGCCTTCACTCTGCCCCCCTTCCCCACCTGGTACAAGGCACTGGGGCTCAGTGTATTCAATGATCTCTGAGCTTCTGATGTCTTCGGACATCTGCATAGGAGCCTCCTCTTTCCTCCCTGCCCCTGGGCTCCCATAGAATTTTCTTTTTGGTTTTATAGTTGTTGCTAAGACAGGGTCCCACTATATGGTCCAGGCTGGCCTTGAACTCATGGCGACCCTCTTGTCTCAGCCTCCCAAGTGCTGGGATTACAGGCGTGGAACACCTATAATGTAACCCCTTCAGCATGTTTGGTGGTAATATGGACTACAGTAGATTTTGGGGTGTGGACAAAGGCACTTGGGCCCAGAAGCTTCTGCCAGGATGAACCTAGGGTTCCAGAGGTCTCCCTACTCCTGTGCTATCTCTGACTGTGCCTCGGGGTCCCTAGGTACGGGAGGAGAAGGGGCATGCCTGCCCCTGCCATTTGCATGGAGCCACAGCAGCTGCTGCCCAGAGTTTAGGAAGCTGTGCTGCCAGGAGACACCCAAAGGGAGGGATACTGGGCTCTGGCAGGGTGATCCAATGAGCCCAGATGAGCTCAGGACTCGCCCCATACAGCAGCGGCTGAGCAGAAGTCCTGAACAGCTCAGTCCAGTGTGCCTCAGCCTGGGGCCAATTGTCAGCCATGACTTCCTTGCTCTAAAACCTTGGGCAGCACTCCTCTGTCTACAGTAGCAGAACTCAGTCTAAACCCCTCAGTACAGCTTTGGGTCCACCGCCTGGTCTGGACCCTCCCTGTGCTGCATTTCTTTTGGTTTGTTGGGAGGATTCCATGTGATGATGACTACTTAGTACCCCTTGCAGGGACTGGAACATGGCAGTGTTGACAGGGGGCTGCCACGTTTCCAATCCTTCTGTTCCCCCTACTGAGGCCCTGCAAAGGCAGAGCTGGGAGATGGGGCTCTGGCTGGGGACAGAAGCCTGGAACACTGCCTGGGCCTTTGGAGTCCTTTGCAAGTGGCCTTTCTGGTCCTCCTGCGGTTGGGTTGGGAAGAACTCTGACTCATATCCAGAGCCTCCTTCCTGCCTTCCCCATGTTGCTGTGCCAGCCACACCCACTCTCGATTCTCCTGGGCGCCGGACAGCGGCCCTGTGTAAACAGGTGATTAGAGCAGGCTTGGCATTGCAGGGGAAATACTCACAATCTAAATACAATTAAGCTGGTGCCTGCCCATTCATCTTTTCCCACACCGTGAGTCGGTAGTTCCATGAACTGTACGGAAAGTATGTGTGTTGTTGTCTGTAATCAGAGGGGCACAGGACATGGGGCAGAGGCCAGGGCCAAGGCCATGTCCAGGTGTCCCCAGAGTTTCTCAACTCGGCGGTCAAGGACTGGCCGATTGCTTGCTGATTAGAATGCCATGCGTATCAAAATGGCACCGACAGAGTGACAAGTGGATTTTAAGTGCAGGTTTCAAATCAGCAGCCACTAGGGCAGACACTTAGCATAGGTGTCCATTGGTGACCAAGCTGCTTTGAACATTGACAACTGTGTGTAGTTTCTCCATGATCACCAGAAGCAGGGACTGGCTTCTTTTACTACCGGTGTGGATGGTTATCTCCCCAGTTGGCAGGAGAGGCCACTTCCTTCTAAGAGCCAGCGTCAGTAAAACACTCTCACTGTACCAGGCAGTGTGTTTGGCACTTTCAGCTCCCTGACTCTTCATAATACCTGGGTAAGGGGAGCAAATGTGAATTCAGACAGGTTGAGTGATTCACCAAGCCAGTAAATGGCAGAGGTAGAATTTGAATCCAGATTTAGCAGGCACGTGGTGAAGTCTGTGTTCTAAATACTGAGCCTACACTGTATCTTGCCTACTCAGCCTCCTTCTGACTGGAAATGGAAAATAGGAAACTGGGGTGGGTTTCAGGATGATGAAAGTGTGGTATTTACACACAGTAGAGTACTACTCTGTATTAAAGAAAGATAAACGAGTCATCTGTAGGAAAATAGATGCACCTTGAGAACACAATGCTAAATGAAATAAGTCAAACGCAAGCTTGGATATCACATACTTTTCTTACATAAGAAACCTGAAGTATAAGTAATTTTAAAAAATAAGATAAAAGACAGACAATAGGAAACAGGGAGATAGATCTTTTGCAAATGGGAAGGGACTTCAGAGATGGAGGGAGGGAGGAGAGACGGGAGGGAAAGAGAATGAAAACTAGGATATGTTAAGTATCTGTACCTACCTTCTAAGATGAAGATAAACATTATATACCGCAAATGTGTACTCATGGAAAATTTTTTTAAAAGGATATGAGCTCAATATAGAAAATCCATAGTGTGCTTTTCTCCCAGCAATGACCAGTTACACAATGCAAGTATACAAAACCAGCCACGAAGCCATGCGACTTGGAAACGTTAAGGGCCTACTAACACGCTAATAAAACACGGAATCACTCTATGGAGAAAAGCACAGCATATTATTGAAGAACAGACACATGTGAATGAGGGGAGATGTACATCACGTTCATAGCAAAGAAGACTCAATGTCATAAATACTTTATTTTTCCCAAATTTATTCATAAAATCTGTATAATTGGAACTAAAAATTCCAGTGAGATTTCTCACTAAACTTGTTAAATTGATTCTAAAATTTGCACAGAAGGGTAAAGTGGCAAGAATAGCAGGGATAAATCTGAGATCAAACAAGTTAGGGGTCTTGCCCTAGTAAATATCCTGACTTATTATTATAAGGTTTTGCTAATGAACAAATCCTGGTTATTCACATAAGATGGGCAAATAAAGCGGTGGAATGCAATAAAAGTCAGCCCAGAAATAGACCCAATCTATATGGGGTCCTGGTGTGTGACAAATCCGGTGGGGAGTTGGGTGTGGTGGCAACACCTCCTCCTAGTCTCTGCTATGGGGGAGGCTGAGGCAGGAAGATTGCTTGATCCCAGGAGTTTGAGGCCATCCTGGGCAGCACAGCAAGACCCCATCTTAAAAATACCTTTGCGGGGAGATTGACTATTAAAAACAATGTTTGGACAAGTTGTTTTCCCTACGGAAAAAATGAAATTAGACTTTATCTCACACCAAATGAAAAAATAAACTTCAAATGAATTAATGACCCAAACACAAAAGACAAGCTTAAAAGCTTATAGAAGAAAAGTAGAATTTCTTTGTGGCTTGGGATAGGGAGGGAGTCCTTAAACAAGTCACCAAAATGATAGATCACAAAGGAATATATTGTTGTTTAAGGTCAACTGAGTCAAATACTTCTGCACCATAAAAGGTATCATTTGCCCAGTTAATCTTTGAGCAAGAGTCTTTGGGAAGACATTTGCAGCATTTAAACAGATATAGGTTTATTGTCCAAAATATATAAAGAATTCTCATAAATCAATAAGAAAAAAAGGTACAGTAGGGTATAGGACATCAACAATTTACCAAAAAAAAAAAAAAAAAAA
>NW_022900948.1:39662245-39700316 GCF_012274545.1 Fukomys damarensis
AAAAAAAAAAAAAAAAAAGTAGGCATAAGAATAGTTGCTTAATCTCAGCATTTATCAAAGAAATGCAAATTAAACAACAAAGAGATTTCATTTCACACATATTACATTGCTAAGATAGGGACGTTTGGTATATCTAGAAGTGTGAATCCTCAGACAGTGCACTTTGGTGATAGCTATTAAAAGTTGGGAATATGATCACCATGTGACCAGCAGCTCTGCTCCTAAGAATGAGCCTGAATAAATACTTGCACACTGGTCAAGGAAACATCATGGGTGTTAAACAACATGCTGGTTAAGCTTGGAAATAATCTACACATCTATCATCTATCAGTAGAGCAATTAAGCAAATCATTGTTACCTATTTATAAAGTCAGATATCATACAGTAAACAAAATGGCCTTGAATTACATCTATGAACCTTGGATAAGTATAAAAAGTATAATTTTGGTTTTTAAAAGTGGTATGAATGGAACTGTTTCCCCCCAAACAGATATATTGAAGTTCTAACCCCAGGTACTTAGGAACGTGGTCTTTGGAAATAGGATCTGTATCAGTCAGCTTTCCATTACTGTGACAAAATATCTGAGATGAACAATTTAAAAGAGGAAGGTTTTTGTCTTGACTCATGGTTTCAGAGGGTTCAGTCCATGGTTGGTTTGTCTGGCGTCATTGCTGTGGGTGGATGGTAAGGTAGGGTACCATGACAGGGAAATCATGAGGGGGGGCATGCGTCAGGGAGGGGAACAAGCTATACTCTTCAAAGAAAGCTTCCAGGGACTCACTTCCTCCAACTAGGCTACAACTCCCAGAGTTTCCACCACCTCCCACAGTAGCACTATCAGCTGGGCACCAAGACTTGTACACATGAGCTCCTGGGGGACATTTAAGGTGCAAACCCTAACAGAATCTTTGCAGGTGTCCTTGGGTTGAGATCCCCAAAGCCTCATGTGCTCATAGGTAGAGCTTTGGGGAGGTGACTGGATCATGGGGGTGTGATACTCATCGATAGATTAGGCTACTGGTGAATTTATAGCTAAAAGTGATGTTGGGGGCTGGAGCCTGGACGCACAAGTTGGGGCCCCAGGGGAGCAGCCTGGAAGGGCCTCTGTGTCTCTCTGGCTTCTCCCTTGTTGTCATTCTCTGCTTCTAGTCCTCATGCTGTAAGCAGCTGGCCTTTGCCATGTCTGTCTACCACACTGTCTTGCTTTGGAGCCAGAGGACTAAGGACTGAAACCTCTATACACCGTGAGTGGAAATAAACCTCCTCTCCTTTAAGTTGTGAATGTCAAGTATTTTGTCCCAGCAACGAGGAAAGTAGCTAACACAGAGGTCATTAAGGTAGAACCTGATCTAGTATGACTGGTGTCCTTATTAGAAGAGAAACACATGGATACAGACAAAGGGGGATGGCCTTGTGGTGATAAAGTCAGTCTGGAGAGATGCAGCTGCACACCAAACATTGGTGGCCACCGCCAGCCTTAGAGGAGGCCAGAAGGGGCTGTACCTGGAATTTCAGAGGGACCACGGCCCCCTCACACCTCGGTTCCAGACTTCTGCCTCCCAGAACTGTGAGGGAATCCAATCCTACTTTGTTACGGCAGCCCTGGGAAACTGACATAAAAGTAAGCTAAAAAGTGATAAGCATAATATTACACTACAGATATGACCTTTTAACACATACAGCAATACAACGTGGGTGTTTAAAAGTGGACCAGGAGGTTATAAACCATGCTCCTGAGGATGTGTCTACATAAGGGAAATGAAACGGGAGGGTATAAAAGGGACTTCAAAATCAAATTTTAACATCTTTTCTCTCTCTCTCTTTCTTTCCTCCTTCCTTCCTTCCTTCCCTCCCTTCCTCTCTCCCTCCCTCCCTTCCTCCCTTCCTTGCTTTCATTTGTCTTCCTTCCTCTCCCACTTGTTTTTGTACCTCCCTTCCTCTCCCTCCCTCCCTTCCTCCCTTCCTTGCTTTCATTTGTCTTCCTTCCTCTCCCACTTGTTTTTGTGACATCTGGGACTTCACACTGAGCTCCCTCCTCAGCCCTATTTATTTTGAGACAAGGGTTTGCTAAGTCCCTCAATTACCCAGGCTGGCCTTGAATTTTCCATTTTCCTCAGTTCTGGGGTCACAGACGTGCACCACCATTTTGGGCTTATTTGTTTCTTTTACAACAAAATGCCTAGAACAGAAATAACAAATTGGTAACATTTGCTGCCTAGGTGGCGGCCATGTGGGTATTTGTTACATGATGTTCTCTGCGTCTCCTCTCATTGTTGAGTGTGTAATATTCCTTCAGTGGGTGCGTGATGAGTGTATTTCCAGGGTTCCGGCCCGCTCCTACTGCTGCCCTGGTGTCTGCAGCTGTGTAGACTCTTGCACTGTCTCCTGGTGGGGTGGGACAGCCTCGCAGGGTCTGTCCCCAGTAGTGTGGTCACAGCAACAGTGTCTCAGAGACCTGCCTTCTTCCCGCCTGTTCTGGGAGGCTCACAGTTCCCTCCTCACCTGCACCTGGCCCAGGGAGGGGGGTAACAGGCAAGGGCTGCCAGTCGCAGGTCCCCAGGAATTCCAAATGACTTGAGTCAGCACCCGCCTGAGAAAGGGGAGCCATCCAGTGCCATGCGGGGCAGAGCCTAGGCCAGGCGGGGACTGTCCCCAGCGTGCGATCTCCTGAGACTGTCAGGAGGCTCCGTCCTATGCTGCACACTCAGCCAGGGGATGGACCAGAGCAGGTTGGCCAATGTCACCCTCCTGCATCCCTGGGAGACAGTGTATCCCAAGTGGGTCTCAGGGACCAGTCTGCCCCTGCTGCGTGGGACAGGATCTCGAGCTCTTTCTGATCTGAAATTTCCCAACCTCCAGGTGGCAGCAAAACATCCTGGAAACTCTCAGTTACCTCATCTGGAAAATGGGGCTGAGACTTCCCACCCCGCCCTCCCCAGGCTGTTAGACCTTGTCTTAAAAAGCGGGGAGGGGAAGGGGCCTTAATATTCCCACAGAAACCGCTCTGCTCATCTGATTGGTTGCAAGGAGAAAGGAGCCAGTAAAAAGTGGACCCATGAATACCTGAGACATTAGTCAAATAGGCCAGGAGGCTGCCAGAGCTCGAGGCCTCTGGCTGCGTCCTGCTTTGTCTATGGTGCCTGCTAATGATTTTCAGTCCCTTTTTCTTCTGTGAAGTGGGGTACAAGGACAATTGCTAGGCAATTTGAGTTTGGACTCCTACATTGTCTTTATCCCTTCCCACCCCAAATCTCTCTCAGCAGATTTATTTTTAGCAATTCGTCTTTATTGCATATTTCCAAAGCATTTGCCTTGGTTTTACTCAAAACATTCCTCTTTTTTTTTTTTTTTTGCTCTGTCAGATTTCATTATTTTTTGTTTTATTTAGCTAAATTATATAATTACAACAATAAATACAAAACAGCCAAAGCTCCTTGGGTGCAGACCCCCATGATTCTAGTAGCTTGTGTCTCAGCAGGAGGAGAGCCTTTCAGGGGAAAAGGCTCCAGAACAGAGGCTTGGGCCATCGGCCTTTCCGGGCAAGGTCAGTCCGTTTTGGTCCAAAGATGGAGGGCAGCTGTTAAAGTGAGCCAATTAAAGGGACTTCTGCAGGCTCTGTCACAAGGATGCAGGGAGATCAGAAACAGTGAGGGTCTCAGCCTGGCACAGGAGGGCCCTCCGGGAATGGAGCTCTGGCGGTTGCCCTGTGCCTCCGGCCCTTTGCATGTATAGTCATAGCATTGTCACACTGTCTATGAGAACAAGAGACTGATTCCTGGTACCATGGGGGCTTCTGGGCACAGGGGCAGGGTCTCCTTCCTTTCTGTGTCCTCAGGCTCAGTGCCCAAGTTGCTGTGACACCAGCTCCCAAACCCAGAGCTCTTTGTCACCACATGCCACACACATCTGCACAGGGCAACACCAGGCATCCTTTTGGAGAACAGGGAAGGACCCGGCAGGAAACACCCTGTTCCCAGGTCCCTTGTACCTGCGCAGAGGGTGCTGCTTTCTCCGGAGCTGTGCTCCTGACCTGAATGAGGGAGAACAGGCGGGGCTGGGGGATAGGAACATCCAGGCCCCCTCCAGGTCCCTCACAGCATCCCAAGTTTCTTGCCTCTCCTGTGACTTCCTGAGAGGGCAAGTTTTGGGCTCCTACAGTGACCCCGGGCAGCCCCCCATGCCCCCAGGGTCCTCTTGCTGGGGGGTAGGGCTCTGTCCTCCTTCCGGAGCCTGAGGGAGGTGTGGCCCGGTGGGGTGTGGGGCCGGAAGGACCGAGCTGGAGGTGGGAGTGACAGCACCTCTGATCCTCTCTGCAAATTCTCTTTGGATCAGAACTGTTCTCCAGTCGCTTCTGCACGCCACTTCCCTCAGGGCCTCTGGAGCCAAAGCCTTTAGGAACACTCCTATTTCAGACCGTGCCGTTTCTCTTCGGATTTGCCTCCGGCTCACTGTGGCTCACTGTGGCCGAGTGGGGGTGAAAGGAGCCCTCGGAGGGCGGCTCTGTCTCCCGCTCAGCTCACCGCGGAGCCCTGGCCGGCTGAGGGCACAGTGGCCCGGGGGATGTGACAGGTCTGCCTTTCTACCCTCTTCTTTCTCATCCTCCCGCTGCTGATCGCTTCCTTCCCCGCTTTCACTTTTCTCCTCCACCAAAGGGCTGAGTGGGAAAAGCCAGGACTTTAGATTTCAATCGACTCGGACTTGAAGCCGATTATGTCTTTGATCAAAGTCGCTGCACCTTTTTGTGCCTCCGCGTCCTCACCTGCGAAACGGTGTTGACAAGTCCCAACCGTGGGTCTGCTGTGGGAATCAGACGACAGAGTGCCTGGTCCTAAGAGGGACAGAAACACTGGGAGTCATTGCTTTTACCCACAGTCTTGGCATCGGCTTCCCTTCTCTGGAGCAGCTCCCCCTTCCTCACCCTCTCCTTTCTTCATCAGATCTTCAACCTTTGACAAGAATTTTTTAAATAAAACACCAGGCACAGATCCGTGACGATATCACAAAACAGTCTTCCCGCTGCTAAGTTCATGATGCACCGGCCCCAACTGCTTTCTGTGGTACTGGGAGAACACCGGGTCTGACTGCTTCCATGGGGGCGTTGGGGAGCCTTTTATCTCTGGCTCCAGGGCCTAGAGCAGGGCCTGGCTCAGAGGGGCTCCTCCTGGCTTCCTTGGATATGGGCGGTGCGGCCTAGGCTGTAGCCCATGCTGAGGGCACTGTGTCTCTCTCCCTGAGGCACCTGCAGACAGTTCCTACCAGCTGCGCTTTCCTGGATATCAGCCCTCAGAGGTGTCTGGGGCCTGCTCAGCCCCCCGAGCCAGGCACAAGTGTCAGAATCATAAGTTTGAGGGGATTTAGCTCAGTGGTTCGGCTGCCTGCCTTGCAAGTGGAAGATCCTGAGTTTGATCCCCAACACCAAAATAAATAAATAAATAAATAAATAAATAAATAAATAAATAAAATGCACTGAGTTTTCTCTTGAAAGCTCCAATTCTATTTTGGACCCCCCCCCAAAAAAAATACCAAGAGCTATTTTCCATAAAGTGACAGTCTCACTTCTTTCCCCTCCTCCCGCCCCAGGTCTTGCTATGTAGTTTAACCTGGCCTTGAACTCACTCTGTGTCCCCAGCTGGCCTCCAGCTCACAGAGATCCTTCTGCCTCAGCCTCCTGAGTGCTGGGAGCCGCACACAGCTCTTTCAGGTGTTACCATGGTTATATTGGATCAGATTGCTTTTCCAACATCCAAGATGATCCATCTTATCTCAGTGAAAGGAAATGGGTTTTCCTGGAGGTTAAATGCAAAAGAAGAAGTCATTTTAGAGAAGAGAGAGAGACTGATAGATGCTTCAGGTATCTGAGAGGTCGTAGGACTTGGTGTGAGAACAGAGTTGGCTCGGTGAGGCTTAAGATTCTCAAAGACAGATTAGCTGAATTCTATGAATTACTAGAGGTTGGCTTCTTAACAGTTCTGCAACTCAATGCAATTCATTCAACACACACTTTTTTCCAGAACGTTTTCTATTTCACCCTCTGAGGTGGACTCTGGAGATATAGCTGTTGCTCAGTGTCTGTTCTGGCCTTTTGGAAGCTCTCCATCTTGTAGGGGAATCTGTACCAAGGGATGCCTAAGTGGTCAGGAGCCTCAAATTAGCTGCTCTGTTCCACAGAGGACTTGATGCCAAAGTGGGGTCTTGAAGGAGGAATCGGTGTTTGGCAGGCAGAGAAAGTCTTCCTAGGCAAAAGCAGTTTGCACAGGGAAAATTGAAAAATTTCAAGGTTGCTGTTCATGGGAGGAGATGGGGAATAGGCGTGGAAAGGTAGAAGGAGGGAAGAGCCGGGGAGTCAGGATGTCACTGAAAGGAGCCTGGATGAGGTGAAGACATCTGCTAGATCACAGGGGTCAAATTCAAACCTAGGTTTGCTGGATGTGCAAGACACCCAGTGAAAAGACTGCAAAGTCCTCTTCTCTGCCCCAAGCATCTCATGCTCCCTGCTGGAGTGGGCGCCATCGCCGGAGTGCAGGGAGTGTCCAGCATCAGCTGAGACAGGCAGGGAGGGTGAGATCTTCCTTCCTCAGTTGCCCAAAGGGCTGGGATTGCAGGCTCGAGCCACCATGCCCAGCTACAAAGCCTGGTTTATAATGAAGTGTCAAATATCTCATGCCATGTACTGACTACTGTCCTGAAAGTAGAGAACAGAGCACTTGTGTAAGCACACCTTCATGCCATTGTGAGGAAGGAAACCCTAAATTGGACCACCACACACCGGGACCATCTGTCTTCATTTAGCTCCTACCGTATATAAGATAGAGACCTTCAGTGTGCTCATACCATAAGCCTGACACCCAGCAGTTCTAATATCAGCCCTGCCGCTGATTTTCAGTATAGACTCAAGCAAGTGGCTTCTGCATTCTGGGTCTAAGAGTCCTCATCGATAAAGCGCAGGATTTAGACTCGAAGATGCTGACTGTGACATCCAGTGCTTGTGTTTTGTGACTCTGACCTGTTTTCTGACTTCAGGCAAATCCCTTACCCCTAGCCCCCACCCCTTTTTGCAGTTTTAAGGTATGTCCCCTCCCCCTCTCTTTTTATTTTTGGAGACAAGATCTTGCTATGTAGCTCAGGCTGGCCTCAAACCCGTAATCCACCTGCCTTAAGCCCCATGGGTGTTGGAATTACAGCTGTGCACCACCATACCCAGGTCCCCGTCTTTTTAAAATTTTGCTTTGAGTCAGGGTGTCACTAAGTCACCCAGGCTAGATTCAAACTTACAATCCTCCTGCCTCAGCCTCCCAAGTAGCTGTGATTACAAGCATGTACCACCATGCCAGGGCCCCCCTGCTCTTTCTAGTCTGCAGTTTGCTCATCGGTAGAGTGGGAGGTAGGGATAGATTTAGCTCACGATCCTGGGAGCCCGTGCGGTGGTCACCCACGCTTCCCCCTCCAGCCCAGGTCCCCAGCCATCCCCACACACTGGCTTCCTCTCCACTCATCACGCTACGACACCCTTTAAATAGCATCTGCATGACTGGCTGGCTTCTTTTTTCCCAGAGAAGCTTTCTACAAAGTGTGCCAAGTGGCAGCTGTCAGGGCCGAGGTGGCATTTCCCTCAGCGATGCTGACAGCAGCTGTCCCAGCGCAGGCTGAATGGAATGGAAATGACATCATGTTTATTCAGAAAAGATGTTCGCGGGCCCAGATCAGTGTCAGTAAGATGCTGGGACACCAGAGAGGGAACATGTGCCCGGGATCGGGCACCAGGCTCCACCCCTGTTTCACACACTGTGCCACAAGTCACACGGCTCACACACAGCACACCTCACACAAACAGACCCAGCGCCCCACACCACTGCCCCAAACAGACATGGACCACATGCTGCGCTGTGCAAGCATGCACACTTGTGCACACTCACTCACGGACACACACTCCCAGAGACACACGCACGAGCACTCTGCTCTGCACGCAGGCAACCCCATGTCACAGACAAAACACAGATGCGACTCCGCGGATGGAGGATGACGTCCCACCCTGGGCACAGAATCCGGACCTCTTCCTCCCACGGGCCCACTGCCTGCCAGGCGAGATGATGCCACTTTGTCAGTCCCAGCGCAGTCTAAGGGTGGAACAGTAGAGGCAACGTCGTGAGCTAAGTTGACCCACATTGTCTGTTCTTGTTTTTGTGCTATGGGGGAATTGAACTCAGGGTCTTCACACTGAGCTACATCCTTGGCCCCCCTTTTGTGTTTGCAAATCATGATGATGATGGTGATTTGGTTTTTTGAGACAGAGCCTCACTATGCAGCCCAGGCTGACCTCAAAACCATGGCAGTCCTCCTGCCTCAGCCTCCTAGAGTGCTGGGGTTACAGGCGTGCACCTGGCTGCATGACCCGGGTTTTGCAGTTAGGGTGACCTTGAACTGAATCTAGGTCTCATGAATTCTAGCTGGGCCTGCTGGTGAATGCACCTGAACCTCCATTTCCGCATCATGCTGCTGCTGCTGCTGCGGTGTCAGAGCCAGCCCCAAACTTTGCGGCTTTGAAGTAGCAGATAGTTAGGCACATACCTGTAATTCCAGCACTTGGGAGGCTGAGGCAAAAAGATCGCTATGAGTTCGAGGGCAGCCTGGGTGATGCAATGAGTTCAAGTCCAGCCTGAATTGTCACATAAAAGTCCCTGTCTGAAAAAAGAACAAACAAACAAACAAACTAAAATAATGTCTATTGTTTTTCAAAGTCCCATGGCTTGGCCAGGCAGAAATTCTGCTGCATGTGGTGTAAGCTGATGCTCTGGGAGATGCAGGATCTGAACTCGCCTCATTACAGGGCAGGAGGGTTTGTTCCTCCCCACCGGGGCCTCTCCGGTGGGTACTGGGCTGTCCTGCAGCAGGGATGAGGCTCCCTGGGGCAGCATTTCAGGAGGGGAAGGTGGAAGCACAGGCTTCCTAAGGCCCAGCGTTGGAGATCACCAGGTCCCTTCTCCTAAAGCCCACAGGCTCAGGGCATGGTAAAGGCCTCGCCTGGGACAGCTGTTGCTGGAGTCATTATTGTTCTCTTGCCAGGGCTGGAATGGCGTCCAGAGGGAGCACCCTGAGTTCCCAGCACTAGGACGTCATGGCTTCTTTGACACTACAGAGGGGACAGGTCTCTGGACTTCTAAGGAGGCTCCACTCCAACCAAATGGGGCTCCTCCCAGATGGGGGACCCCTCTGCCTGCCAACCACCCAGCTTCTGAGCTTAGCTCTGCCTGTAAATCCTACAACATACTCCAAAAAAGTCAATATGATTTTCCTGAAAATGTTTTTTTCTTTTGAGACAGGGTCTCACTCTGTAGCTCAGCCTGGCTTTGAACTCACTAACTAGTCCAGCTGGCCTTGAACCCTTGGTGATTCTCCTGCCTCAGCCTCCTGAGTGCTGGGATTTATAAGTGTGCTCCACTACACCCGGCAGTGCTGATGTTGAGAGAATTAACAGCCACTATTTGTAGATCACCCTCTGTGTGCCAGGCACTTTCATTATTTGTGTCACTGAGATGAGTGTTAATCCTGTCTGACGCAAGGAGCCCACCCAAGGTCACAGTGGGACTGCTGGGCTCTGCTGCCTCCATCCGGGCACCTGCAGCTCTTAGCTTCTCCAGTCCCAACTCATTCCCAGGTGGGTCCCGGGGCCTCCTCTCTGGCAATGGGGCACCTTAGGAGGCTCAGGGTCAGGACTGGACCTTGCTGGGGAGGGGGCAGTGTGAGGGATCCTTCTGTACCTTTCTCTTCTGGCAGCTGAAGATAGTACAAAAAATCAGATGGTCCCGAGTGTGAATTCCACCATTGCTACCTCTGAGGCAAGTGACAATACCCTGCCAAGCTTCTTTTTTCATCTGGAAAATGGAATTAAGAGAGCACCCACCTCCCAGGTATGTTGTGAGGATTCACAAGACAATGGCACATGGTGCTGCAAGCGGCTGTTGAAGCGGGGACATGGGTGCTGGGTGTTGGTTGTATCGTCCTGAATCTTTGAAATTTTGTACGGGAGAAATAATATTATGAAATGTATCCTTCTGCCTGTCATGAATGTTCGCTATTACTACAAGTGGCGTCTGGTTTTGGAAGGCAGGATAGGTGGGCGGTTCCAGGAGCGGACCCCATCCTGCCCCCTGCTGGAGGGAGGTGGCCATGGTCACTGTAAGGCCAGGATCGCTGCCACTTTAACACAGGTACAGGAAGGGGTAATTTGTATGTAGGTTTGTTTTGTTTCAATTTTTGAGACAATTTTTGCTATGTAGTTCAGGCTGGGCTTGAAATCCCTCTATAGTCCAAGGCGGCCTTGAATTCACAGCGATCCTCCTGCCTCAGCCTTCTGCGTGTTTAGGTGTGCATCCACACCCAGCTCCAGGATAGGGTAATTGTTTAAAGAACTGGCACACTTGCCCTCTTGGTCTGCCCTCTTCCTGTGCCACCAGGCTCCCTATTCCCGACAAGGTCTCTTTGTTCTCAGTCCAGCATCAGCTGGCCAGGGTCCTCCATCCACCCTGTGATTGCAGCACAATGAAGTGACAATGTCCTGGTTTCATCCCTCCTTTTTTATTTTCACCTGTTTTTCCTCTTCCCTTCTTTTTAAACTTTATTGAGTTAGAATTTACATATTGGCCCTCAGTACTTTTTTTTTTTTTTTGGTACTGGAGATCGAACTCAGGACCTTGCTCTTGTGAGGCAGGCGATGGAACCACTGAGCTAAATCCCTAGCTCTGAGTACATCTTGTTTTAAAGAAATGTCTATTCAGATCCTTCATCTGAGTTTTAATTGGATTATTTGCCTTTTTTATTATTGAGTTGTAGGCATTTTTCTATTTTGGATTCATTCTATTTTGAATGCATATCTTATCAGACATATGATTTGCAGATATTTTCTTGCATTTGTGGGTTTCTTTTTAAATTTTAAAACATTTTAGTTTTAATTATTATTTTAACTGCATGTATTTATGGGGTACAGAGTGATAACTCAATACATATATGCAATGTGTAATGGTCAGGTCAAGACAGTTCCCATTTCTATTTACTTAAGCATTGTTTTAAAAACATTTTTACTAACATGTAGTAATTGTGTATATTTATGGTGTATATAATATGATATTTCAGTACAGGTAAACAATGTATCCTGATCAAATCAGGATAATTAGCATTTCCTTCTCATTATTATTATTTTGTGTTTGGAGCCTTGGAACTCTTCTTCTAGTTATTCATAAAATATGTAATAGGTTATTGTAAGCCATGCTCACCTTACTATGCTGTAAAACACTAGGACTTATGAGAACGCCAAAGTGTAATAAATTAGAGAGCAAAATAAAAGATAGATAACAGGAGACAGAGTGATAGGTCTTTTGCAAAAGGAAAGAGGACCAAGAGATGATGGAGGAGGATGAATGTAACCATTATGTACCACCAGCAAATACTAATAAAAATAAAAATTAACAAACAAACAAACAACAATAAAGAGGAATCCCAGATATTGATACAAGAGGAAATATTTACTTGGGAGCAGGAGAGACCTTTGTGAGAGTTTCAGGACCACAGACCTGGGTTCAAATCCTAGTTCTGCTACTCCTACGGGGTGGATTCTTGGGCAGCTTATTCCTTTCTAAGCTTCGGTTTTCTAGTGTTACGAAGTTTGTGAAGGTTAAAGACACACATACAAATGCCCTACCTGTTGCTTGCCACATTCATACACATTTGTTGAATGTTGAATGGACGATAAAATAGTAATCATTTATTAAATGAGACTATTAATGTTTATTTATTTGTTTGTTTGTTTGTTGGTACTGGGGATCCAACTCAGGTCCTTGTGCTTGTGAGGCAGGCAGTGGAGCCACTGAGCTAAATCCCGGGCCTAATGTTCTTTTTTAAAACACTAGAATTTATAGCTCCTGCTTCGAGACCCAAAGCCAACCTTTCTATCTCCCTTCACAGCTTCTAGTTAAGATTGTTACATTTCATATCAAACTTTTTTAGCTTCCACATGGCAGAGAACATATAATGCTTGGTTTTCGGTGTCTGACTTTTTATTTCTTGTGTTTTTTGAGGCAGTGTCTCACCGTGTAACCCAGGCCGGCCTAGAACTTGCAGTGATCCTCCTGCCTCGGCCTCTGAACGTGGGAATGGCAGATGTGGCTGTACCACTTTACATCCCCACCAACAGTGTGCGAGGGTTCCCCTGTCTCCACATTCTCACCAGCACGTGTTATTATGTTCAATTTATTTTTTAACAGCCATTCTGACTAGGATGAGACCGTATCTCACTGTGGTTTTGATCTGCATTTCCCTGATGCCTAACAGTGTTGAGCATTGTTTTGTAAATGTATTCGCCCTTTAAATTTCTTCTTTTGAGAAGCCTTTGCCTCCCTTCCTTCCCTTCCTTCCTTCCTTTCTGTTCCCTCTCTCTCTCTCTCTCCTTTCTTTTTAAAGTCCTTTCTTTCTTTCTTCCTGTTTTCTCTTTCTTCTCGTGTTATCTTTCCTCCCTTCCTTCGTTCCTTTGTTCCTTCCTTCCTCTCTTCCTTCTTCCTCCCTCCCACCTTTTTTCTCCCCCATGTACTAAGGATCACATCTGGAGCCTTGTGCATGCTAGGCTACGCTCCCAGCCTGAGAAATGTTTTCTTATCACCATTTCCTCTTGAGTTGGAATTGCTCTGTCCAGATTTCGCCTTGATCTCAGCCCTGCTAAATCCTTGACTTTCCTGGTAGTTGCCATTTTCTGACTGTGTGACCTTGCACAAGTAATCTCTCTCAGCCCCAGTTCCCTCATTTGCCAAGGATGGGCAATGATACCTACTGCTGGGTCACTACGAGCAACAGCTGCAGTAAGAAAAGAAAAGCAATCTTTTAAGTGTAGTTCCCAACAGCTGTTACAATTAGGGCCTACCTTAAATCTATTAAGAAATTGTTAGGCATTATCATTTAGTGGAAATTCTTTTCCCTAATGCGAACTGTATAGTATTGCCTTGTCAAAATGACTTTATTTCATGTAAAGGTATTACTATCTAAAATCTGCAAAATGTAGCACCTTCTAGTCATTCCAATTGGAACCCAGCATTCAGCCTTCCGAGGTCAAGATGGGCCAGTAGGCTCAGCTTTTGTTTCTTATGGCTTCTGATGCATCACCAAAATAAAATTAGAGACATTAAAACAGGAGTAAGACCACAGTAACAAATGTGGGAGATGGCAGCCTCATCATTTTTCTTTTGAAACAAGAGATTTCAGCAAATGTGTGAAAGATAGAAAACAGATGGGAGTGGGCTAGTAGATGAAATAGACCCAGCCTAGAATTTGCTCCAGGAGGGTCATAGAGGAGGTGTGAGTGGAACCCCAAAAAAAGATTCTGTCCTGGAGCCAGCAGCTTTGGTGGAAGGCAGGAGAGAAGAGGGTTGATAGCAAGATATTATGTGCTGGCCAGTATAAAACATCGTAGCTATTTATTGCTCCAGTTCCATCTCTAACTGTGATGGTTAAGCTTAATTGGTTTCAACTCAATCGGCCTGGGATCGGCCCAGGAAGTTGGTGGAGCGTACTTCTGGGTATGTCTGGGTGAGTTATGAAGATGACCTAGTTTGCCCCCTTTCTTTCTGGCAATGTTTCTCTGTTTTGTTTCATGGCCACCACAGATAAACAGCTTTGCTCTGCCATGCCCTTCTGCCATGATGTTCATGCCTTGAATCAATAAACCATGGACTGAATCTTCTGAGACTGTGAGCCAAATTAAACTTGTATTTTAAGTTGTGGGTGTCACGTACTGTGTCCAGTGATGGGAAAGCTGATGAATGCAGGAATAGGTGCCAAAGAAGTGAGGTCATTGCTCTAACTATACTTGACTATGTGGTTTAGAAGGCGTTGGAACTGGTTTGTGGGATAAGGTTGGAAAGATCTGGGAAAGTGCTCTAAAGAAGCCCTGGAATGCTGTAGGCAGAGCCTGATGAACAATTCTGGTTGGAACTCAAAAGGCCAGAATGCTGATAGGAATTTGGATAGTAAAGGCCAGGCTCAGGAAGTTTCAGTTGAAACAAGGACTTTGTTGGCAATTGGACTAGGGGCTATATATGTTACACTCTGGCAAAAAAAATGTCTATATTTTTCTTATATCCTGAGACTTTGCAAGAGACTATAATTAAGGGCAGTGTATTAACTGATCTAGTAGAGGAAATTTCAGGACAACCCAACATTGAGCCTGTGGCATGGGTACAACTGGCTGCTGTTAGCCAGATTTATACTGAGAATCGGGGGAAAAACATACAGCAGAAATTTTTGACAAAATTTTGGCCCAAAAGGAGTCATGTGTAAAGTTGGGAACAAAGGAGATGTAAATGCTAGAGAGATTAGCACCATTAAAAAGAAACCAAGTACTTTGTACAGGGACAAGAAGAAAGGTGCCTTGAGGGCATCTCAGAAATTAGCAGGCTCCCACCCAGCATCGATTCAAGTGTGCAAAAGTGTCAATCTTTCATTTGAGAAAAGAGTTCCTGGGACTTCTGCTTGAGAGAGGTCTCCTAGGGAACTGGTTTCTCAGGACTCATCCCACTGTTCTTAGCCATCCAGGTACTCAGAGGCCACTACAGCCATGGTGTCAGAGGTTCTGGGTACTGCTACCTCTGGCAGCAGACCTTGATGTTGTCCACTTTACGCTGTTTTTACTGGCATGTAGAATGCAAGAATTGTGAATTCAGGAAGGCATCTACCCAGATTTCAAAGGAGAGCTTCGGAGCCCAGGCAAAGAGCCCTTGAGAGGGCAGTTTGTGAAGCAATGGGAATGAAGCCAAAGGTGCAATGGAGACTCAGAGGTTGGTGATATCAGGAAAGTGGAACATGTGTGAGGAAAGCTGCAGGGTGTGAGCCAGCGCAAGAGAGAAGCAGCATGGGCTGTAGCCATCAAGGCTTGGGCGTGGGGCCGCCCAAGCCCTCTGGAACTCATGTCTTAACCACTATATGCCCTACGTTCTGGATATGGAAATGTAGTACTTAATGTTTGCCCTGCTGGATTTCAGTATTGCTTTGTCCTATTCTTTTGTACCCCTCTTCATTCCTCCCTTTGGGAATAATGGGAATGTTTACCCTGTGCCGCTGTACCTTGGGATGTTATAAATTGTTTTTTGGTTTTTTTTTTTATTTGTAGAGGTTCACAGCTAAGAGTTTTTCTTGAGAAGAGATTTTGAGTTGGAATTTTGAGAAATGTTGGAGCTGCTGAAACTTTGGGGAAGGGATCATTGTATTTTTGATTGTACAAGGGACAGTTGTATCATGTTAGGGGGAATTATTAATAAGCTAATAATGTTTATTTGAAGACTGAGTATGGTTTAAGGAGATACGTTTGGGTTTCATTGACAAGGTCTCGAATGCGATGGTTAAGTTTAACTGTATCAACTTGATTGGCTTGAGAGACACCCAGGGGATTAGTAGAACATATTTTGGATGTGTCTGGGTGGGTAATAGAGGCGTAACTTTGGGTCCATGGTCCCTTCCTCTCTGGCGCCATTCCCCCACTCTGCTTCCCAGTTGCCACGAACGACATAGCTTTTCTTTGCCATGCTTTTCCATTATGATGTTCCTCCCTTGGAGCCCACAGACCATGGACTGAATCCCCTGAAACCATGAGCCAAATTAAACCTCTCCTTCTTCAGGCTGTGGGTGTCAGCTATTGTGTCCAATGATGGGAAAGCTGACTAATACTCTTACCTTCTGCACAAAGCAGGCTACAGCATTTGTCTGCAGCCCACAAAGAAGAACTCTCAGGTCCAAAGAGAGTAAGGAAGTTTTCTAGGGAAGCCAAGACTCCTGAAATGCATTTTGGTGACCTACATTATAGACCTTACCTTGTAACAAGGCCTGCCAGTCACATAGCCCATTCTCCCCACTCAGACTTCACAGTCAAATTCTTCAGTTGGTGAAAGGCCAACTAGAAAATGAACCTTCCATACCAAGCAGCAGAGGAAACCTACCTAGATACCCATTTGTCCTTTCACAAATATGAATAAACAGTTAAGGACCAGATTCCTCTTGAAAGGAAAAGTCAGCCTCATGCAAGAGAAAGCTGAAGCTAAAGAGAAAAGCTGACCTGGGATGAAATAGAACTAATTCAGAGGACAGAAGATCAAATTAGAAGATAACATGGCCATGAAACAACGACAGATTATCGTGAGAAATGAACAGTCAGGAGAACAGAGATAATTATAAAGGATTGAAACTGTCATAGTTTTAAAAAAATCAGTCAGAAAGCCTGGACTGTAAAGTTGAAGATGTCTTCAAGAATATAGAGCTAAGTGTCAAAGAGTTGGAAAATGTACAAAAGATGAGATCCCTATATATCATTTCAAGCCCCAGAAAGAGTGACCAGAAGGTGGAAGGGAGAAAATAGTCAAGGTAACAGCAACAGAGGACTCTCCAGACTGGAAAGACAACGTTTTACATTGAAAGGGCTCCCTAAGTGCCCAGTTTGATGGGTGATAAAACACCCACATATAGACACGTCTTCACAAAAGGAAATTCTAAAGATTTTCAGAGAGAAAGAGTGGTCTGCCAACAAAGGAATGGAATCAGACTGGCACTAGCCATCCTATCAGCAGGGCTGGGGTTTAAAGGAGGAAAGATAATTAACATCCTGAAGAGAAATGATTTTCCACTCTAGACCCATCACTATCATGTTAAGATTTATCCTAGCAAATTGAAAAAAAAAAAAAAAGAAAGAAAGATGATGGGGTTCTTGAATGAGGGGTACAACCCAAACCTATAGTGATGGGAAATCTCAGGATAACAGTGAGGCTACAGAGTTAGAGAGCAAAATTTTCAGAAGGGAGGAGGAAGATGGATGAGTGAGAAAAGAAAGCTTCTGAGGAAATGGGGACTTTGACTACAGGAGTAGTAGAAATTTAAAAAAATTTGAAAATATAATAAAGTGTAGGAGAAAAACAAAAGGCACCTAAAAACTCCAGGAAGACCAAAAATACATAAGACAGTCATAGTCCAAAATATAAACTGAAATGTGGCAATAAATGATTTGAGTGCTTGATGAAACATAAGAAAAGAGAACCAGGCCAGAGACATAGCTCAGTGGTGCCACATCTGCCTTGCAAGTGCAAGGTCCTGAGTTTGATTCCCCATACCCCCAAAACAAGTCTCCTACCAATCACCCATGGATTTTTAAGAGAATAAAATCATGATTACATAAATGATGTTTGACATAAATGACAGTCAACTTTTAGAGTCAAACTATGGGGAAAGCATAGCTGTGTGGTTTTGATTGAATGTCAGTACATAAATACCAGTGACCTTCATAATCAGAAAATAACCATAGCTGACAGAAAGGAGAAGCAAAGCCAGGGGTGTGAAAATCCTCAGTTTAAAAGCTGGGAAGGTGCCAGATTTCAAAAACTGGTAAAATGTTGTGATTCTCATTTGAGTGATCCAGCGTACAAATAAAGAGCGAAATGAAAGTCTGATAAAAGGAAACAGGGAGCTAGATCTTTAGCAAATGGGAAGGGGACCAGGAGACCAAAGTGGGAAGAGGGAGCTAGAGGAAGGGGATGTACAAAGATTTAAGATGCTCCATGTACGTGTACCAACTGTCCACAAAGAAAGTAATCACATGTTGCAATCATGAGCTCAAGTGTTGGGAACAAGAAACCATAGTTGTAAGTAAATTATGTACATACCCCTAAAGTTCCAAAAGTAAAAAAAATAAAAAATGTAAAAGTAATTATTTAAGTTTCTCAAACATTGGGAGAAAAAGAAGAAAAGAAAGATATATTAAATGAGCTAAATTTTTCTCTTTCAGATCATGGAGTAGCTATTGAATAAAGATAGTAAGCCAAGAAACAAAAAAAGAAAAGCAAATTAAGTAGAGATTTGGAGCTACTCACCTGATAGAGTTAGAAACCAAATTGTTTTTTTGTTTTTTTTTTAAAGAGTTACTTTGGGCTCGAGATGTGGCTCAGGGGTGCTGCACCTGCCTGGCAAGCCCAAGGTCCTGAGTTTGATCCCGGTACCAGGAAAAAAAGAGAGAGAGAGAGAGAGAGAGAGAGAGAGAGGGAGAGAGAGAGAGAGTGTTACTTTTTCCAGGTCACGTGGGCCTGGAGTCTGGATGACAGGAAGTGCTGGGAGGCTCCTGCCTTTGATCACAACTCCTTCACACCATCTCTGCTCTTACCAGGTGTGTCCAGTGCTACGAGCCCAATGGGATCATTTAACGAAACAGGGGATCCAAGGTTTCAGAAGAAACAGTGCAAGAGGGTGTCACTATTGAGTGTTACTTTTTCCAGGTCACGTGGGCCTGGAGTCTGGATGACAGGAAGTGCTGGGAGGCTTCTGCCTTTGATCACAACTCCTTCACACCATCTCTGCTCTTACCAGGTACGTCCAGTGCTACGAGCCCAATGGGATCATTTAACGAAACAGGGGATCCAAGGTTTCAGAAGAAACAGTGCAAGAGGGTGTCACTATTTCCTGTCTGCCCTATGGCTTCCATCACAACTATTTCCCCTCCCACCAGCTCTTCTCTCTGCCTCAGTTTCACCCCCTGTAAAAAGAGGACGTTATCCTTACCTGGCCAAGTATTTCGTGATCAGGTATGAGCATCCCAGGGTCTCCTTCTTCCCTCTCTGCCTGATTTCCCCCGCCTTCCCTCCCTCCACTGGAGGGGAGTATTTGGAACCCGAGGTGTAAGACTGGCCTACAGAATTCAGTAGGGAAAAAAGGACTCTGTCCCTGAGAGGCGTTCTTCACAACACAGCGGTGAAGGGATGTTTTGCCTTGGTGTGGCTCTGCCTTCCAAGGAATGGTCTAGACCAGCTGGTGTGTGCATGCGTGCTTGCGTGTGTGTGTGTGTGTGTGTGTGCGTACATGCATGCACACATCGCAGCCTAGCGGTTCCTATTTAATACTTGGGAAGGGGGTGTCAGCTGGAGGCTGCCATGCTGCAAGCTTCTCACTGAAAACGGAGGGCAAGGGGGTGACTAGCTAATGACTAGATGTTAAATGTTCCAAACAATTTATACATTTAGAATCTTAAGTTTTCAAAACTCAGCCCGCTGAGCGGTTCTGCAGATCTTGTTTATAACACATTCAGCTAAAATTATCTCAGTGCATACTGCACCCCCTATAGCACAGATGCTCCGGAACCTGCAGCTCTGTTTTGATTCCAGATATTCCTGCTGAAGCTATTTGTGTGCACCGTAAATGAAACACGAAACCGAGGAACAGCGGCTCTGGTGATTTTTATAAATATATGCTTAATCTTCACGGCGGGCACTGAGGTTCAAGTTTTATTTATGTGTGTTTTTGCCTTCTGATGCCCCAAGAGGCTTGTTTTCCCTGGTGCCTACAAGGGCTTCTGCCTGTTTGAGAAGGAGGAGACAGGATGGAGCCCAGTTTGAGTCCTGAGGCCTCTGTCCTTGTCTGGGGAGGCAGCTTGGAGTGAAGCTTTGGGTTCTGCTGTTCATTTTTGGTGGTTGTTAGCTTTCATCACCGGAGGAATGGGAAGGATGATAGTTTGGTTTTTTGTTTGTTTGTTTGGTTGGTTGGTTATTTATTTTTTTGAGATGGGGCTTGCTATATAGTTCAGGCTGCCCTTGAACTTACTGAATAGCCCAGATTTGCCTCAGATTCGTGGCAATCCTCCTGCCTCAGCCTCCTGAGTACTGGGGTGACGAGCGTGTACCCGAGTGCTGGGGTGATGCTCAGCTCATCATACTTGTTCATGTAGTATTTGTTTGGAAGGATTACATGAAATACTCAAAAAATCTTGCCTCATTTATCCACTGAGTGTTACTTGAACACTGGACTAGGGGTTTTTTAATCCTGTTCTACTTTAGGATCCTGTGGATAACAAGTCTGAGCCTGGATCAAGTACATCAGGCTCTCTGTGGTTGAGGGCCAAGCACTAGTGATTTTAAAATCCTCCAGGTGATTCAACGCACATCCAACTTTGAGAACCACTGACCTAGATAAGTGCTTCTCAGACTTTTGTGTGCATACAAATCCCCTGGGATTTGTCCATGTACAGAGGACACAGGGGCACTGGGGTTGCTAAGAGCTGCATCTCAAAGATCACCCAAGTGGTAGTGCTTGCAAAGCCCAGTCCCAGGCACTCTGGTGGGTCCTGAGGCCACCGAGTCTGTCCTGCCAGAGAGCTGCTGCGCACATCTGTCCTATGTGCAGGCTGGATGTTTAAAAAGGTGATGAGGATCACAAACATCACAGCAAGAGAAGTGCAGAGACCTCTGGGAACACGCAGGGGACCATCGGGTAAAGCTCTGGGAGTGGGATGGCAGGGAATCAGGTCTGACTTCCTAGAGCAAGCTAAGTGTTAGCCAGAGAAAAGGGGAGAGGGGCTGGGGAGATGGATGCTGGCAGAGGGAATCACACATGCAAAGGCCCAGCGGTGAGAGAGCCGGGGAGCAGGGTGACTGGAGTTTCTGGGGAAACGAGCTCGGAGCAGGAGCTGGGCTGGGAGACAGGCCATTATCCTGATGGAAATGGGTGGAGGAAGTGGTGTGTGTGTGTGGGGGGGTGTTGGCTTTACCTGTGGTTATTATCGCTCACTCCATTTGCCCGTCTTCTCCCCAAGCCACCAACAGCAAAGCACACACACAGAGTAAAACTGGGTTAGCAGTGGCCTAGAAGAGGGACAGTTAAAGCCTGTACTGTGTGCAGAGCACAAGGCTGGCTGCTGGCCGAGAGACCCGGAGATAACCCTAACCCCAGCGCAGGCCTCAGGAAGCGCCCACCTGCGTGTGGCTGGAGGTGAGTGAGGACAGAGGGATCTGTATGGGTAGATCCTAGTGGATTCTGGCCAGGCGGAATGAGAGCCTACAGGAATAAAAGGGGCAGAAAGCCATAAGAGCGAGGGAGGGAGGGATGGAGGGAGAGAGAGAGAGAAAGAGAGAGAGAGAGAGAGAGAGAGAGAGAGAGACCCCTTGCTGTTTCTTCTGTACAATGCATGATGTGAGGACACTGCAGGATAGAGGAAGGTGGCCGTCTGTGATCAGGAAGAGCTCCCCAGGGAGTCTTAGCTGGCACCTTGGTCGCAGACTTCCCCGACTCCAGGACTGAGAAGATAAAGTTCTATTGTTTGAAGCATGCCGCCTGCGGCATTTTCTTGTGGCAGCCCAGGAAGACTACTGTGGTGGAGTCTGGCTGGGAGGGCCTGGCTGTGCAGGTGCTAAGCTCTCCTGGCATCAGGGTTCTTTTCAGCCGGAGACTTCTTGAGATGTTGTAAGGCTTCTGCTCAGTTGGTAAATAGTTGCCAGCCCCACTGCTAGCCCTGATCCCAGGTCCCCCTGGCCCTCCCTAAGAACATCTGGACCTCTCTGCTCTCCAGAAACAATGAGTTAATATTGGGAACACCAGCGGACCTTCGGAAGCCTATTCCTGGTTTAATGCCACTGATTGTCACACAGCCCAGCCGTCAAATGTTGGGAATCCTGCTAGTCATAGGAGCCACTTCTGGGAAACTCAAGTCCAAGTCCCGTGGAATTGAAGCACCTGGCTGTCTGGCTGAGATCATGGGCTGGGTGCTCAAGTGAGAGAATAAAACCCCAGTGGACAGCCAAGGAAGTCTTCTCTCTGTGCTTCTGGTCTCCTCTCCACCTCTGACAACTGGCTTTCTCTTTTCCTAACTCCACATGGCAAAACATGGCCAACAAAGCCTCTTGAGTTTACAAGTCCTAAGGTTCAGCCATCCAGAGAACCTGAATTCTCAGTTCAGATGCAGGAGGCCTCTGACTGGTCCAGCTTGAACACGTGCTTATCCCTGGTTCTATCAGCTGTGGCTCAGGGTGTGGTCACACAGACTAACGTTTGTGCCAAAATCCTGCGAATACAGTGAAGAGCATGCGCGCGCGCGCGCGCGTGTGTGTGTGTGTGCATTTTGTGTAAGGAGGACAAGAATCCCAGAAATGGAAAGAGCTGACCAACTAGATAATAAGTATCCACTGCATTAAACCAGACTGTGGTTTCAAACAAAGCTCCGGGAAGGCACAGCAGGTTGTATAGACCAAGGATTTTGGCTTCAGGAATGATCACTCCAGTGGTGACCCAGAGGACTGTTCAGGGGCCAGGAGAGGCCATTGCAGCTGTCCAGGAGGGCAGTGACAAGGCCCCACCAGACTGGTGCTGCAGCAGGCAGGAAAACAATGGGGCATAGGTAATAGGGAGGGGTCTGAATGAACCCGGTCTGCCACCTCTGTGACTCGGGGCCCATTCGGTATTCTCCTCCCATGTGGGGTCCCTTGAGCCCCTTCCCCAGGTGGCTGAAGAGGGGATGGGGACTGAGACTCACTCTGATTCTAGGAGGCAGCAGTTGGTATGAAATGATTAATCTCCCCTCGGGCTCCCAGGCTCGATGCAGACTCGGCCACCTTTGCCAAGGGCTCAGGGCCAGGACTGGCTTCTATATCAGGGGTCAGCAGAAGAGTTCTATCTTGAAAATATGGCTTTATTGGAACACAACAGCACCCATTCATCTATGGAACATTTTACCTATAAAGCCTCAAGTATTTGCTACGTGGCACTTTCCAGAGACAAGTTTGCTTATTCCTGTTCCATAGCAATTGACCCTCACTTCCCTCCTGTTGCCACTGTCACCCAGCCCCACAGCCAGGGGCTGTGACTCTTTCACAGGGTGGAACTCACACTGCCAATCCCTCTCTCTCTCTCTCTCTCTATTTTCCCCTTTTTGGTACTGAGGGTTGACCCCAGGATCTTTCCACTGAGCTACATCCTCCCAGCCCCCCCGCTTGGTACCGAGGATTGAACTCAGGACCTTGAGCTTGTGAGGCAGGTGCAGCACCACTGAGCTGAATTCCCAGTTCTTTTTATTTTCTGTTTGAGACAGTCTCACTGAATCACTAAGTTGCCCGTGCTAGGCTCAAACTTGCAATCTTTCTGCTTCAGCCTCCCAGAGCCTTTGTCTTTCAACTCAAATGTGTGCATCCTGGTTTTCTCAAGCCACCAGTCAGTTCCAGCATTCCCAGTGTGGACCCCAAGAAGCCTGGTGACTCCTCATGCAGACAGGCTTCGAGGGGTCCCTGCACCCGAGCTTCTCCTAGCAGCACCTGGATCTGACCAATCATATTTCCCCTCGACAGTGGTGTTAAATAATTTACAGTAAAGCTGAGACTGATTATTAGCTTGCAGAATTGATGGGATAGCAGACACTCAGTGAGGACGTTATGAAAATTATGCTGTGTGGGGCCAAGGAGAAAGGTATGGATGGCAGGGACATGAGTAGAAACACCCCAAGCGCTACCAGAGATCATCCACAGGGTCAGGAAGGACTCCAGAGAGCATGGGTTTGAAGGCCTCAGCCAGCAGAGAAGCCAAAGCTTTGGGAAAATGTTCACAGCGAAACCTAAGCTGCTTCAGAAGTGTGTCTGGGGAGAAACACAACCCAGAGACTACTGCTTGGTGTAAGCATATACACAATGCACATGTGTGCACAAATGTGGACACACGCACACACATACATGTGCACACACGTGTTCACACATGACATGCAGGTACTCATAAAAAGGCGTGTGTGCAAAAACAGACACATCTACCCATATACTATGCATACATAGGCACACACAGACACACACGTACACACATATGTATGCACACGTGCACACACACACACACACACACACATCTGCCTGGCTCTCTTGCTGGCCCTCTAAGCAAGCACCACATAGAAGAAGCCCACAGGGAAGGACGGGGGAGGGTAGTTTTCAGCCCGGAGCAGCCAGCACAAGCCCCAGTCCCACAGCCACAGACCCGTTCTGCCATCAGCCTGGGTGGGTTTGGCAGGGATCCCCCAGCAGTGCCTCCAGATGAAGTGCAGCCTGGACTGCAGCCTCCTGAGAGCCCCACCAGACCCGACCTATGAGAGCCGTGAGATCCTAACCGAGTGTTAAGCCATGAAGTCTGTGGTGTCTGCATGTAGCGAACCAGCCACTGGGCACACGTGTGCTTGTGCGAGGTGTGTGGCTGCCTGAGGGGCATGGCAGTGGATGTGGGTTTGGATGGTGCCTGTTTGAATGTGTTTGTACGTTCAAGTACGCATCTAGGTCTTTGTGTGTGTGTGTGTGTGTGTGTGTGTGTGTGTGTGTGTGTGTGGAAGTGACTGAGGACTGTGAATGTGTCAGTATCGGTACATACGTGTGTCTGTGTGTGAGCGAATGTGTGTGTTGTGCCCCTCCCCCTCTTCTTTTATTACTTCCTCCCTGGGTTTGATGTTGTGGGTGAATAAAATTTAAAGAGCTCTAAATTTTTTTAAAAGAGCCCTAAAGGGAGTGGAGCTTTTGGTGCGTGAGTCATTACCAGGAACACCTGTGAACTGTTGATTTTAATTGGGCCACAGCTGTCAGGTTGCCGAGAGGGAGGGACTGGTCTCTTGGCTGCTGTCCCCAGGCTGCCCCCCTCCCCCGCCTCCTAGCAGCCCTGTGGGGAGGCGGCCAGGCCGGAGGGCAGACCAGCCCGGAGCCAGCCCTCGTTTGTCTGGCAGGCAGGGGAAGGAGCTCTGGCCCTGGGAGAGAGCTGGCCCGGTCTGGCCTCGGGCTCCAGCTTCACACCTCCCCATGGGCCTCAGAGCCGCCCAGGGTCACCTGCCTAAGATGGAGAGATCCCAACCCCACACATGCGTGTGCACATGCACACTCATGCACAGACCCAGGAATGTTCAGATGTGCCACTCACACTTGAGCAAGAACCGCAGATCTTGACGGAGCACTTAGTGTGACGCACATCCTTCTGAATGCTTCACACACAACCCATCCAAAGCTCACAGCAGCCTGTAAGATGGGTGTGAATGATCCCCACTGCAGGGTGAGGAGACTGAGGGAAGGGGTTTAAACAACGTGCCCACGTTCTCACATCTGTGCTGCCTAGTCACTGATGCGTGAATCTGCACACACAGGTACAGATGTGTACATGCTCGCACCCCCCACACGCTTACACTTCCAGACATGCACATTAACAAAAAATTCTTAGTGACCCTCATGATCAATGCTGTCTTACACATCGTGAATCTGCACACACAGGTACAGATGTGTACATGCTCGCACCCCCACACGCTTACACTTCCAGACATGCACATTAACAAAAAATTCTTAGTGACCCTCATGATCAATGCTGTCTTACACACACCGCTAGACATACATGTGCACACAATTACACCCACAGATGGGTGTCCTCACACGCAGGTCTAGTCCCTGCCCACGTGTCAGCACACACCAGGCCCACTCGCCTTTAAACACAAACACACCCAGCACCGCCACACCCACCAGCACAGACACGCGTGTGTATGTGCTTGCTCGTGCACCCTCAGGCACAGACACCTCCCCAGCCTTCTTTTCTTCAGACAGCTCCCCCTCCCTGCAGACCTGTACCCCACAAGTGTGCACCACACAGACGCCCAGCGGATCCCACTCGCTGAGGGCAGAGGCTGTGTTGTCTCTGTAGCCCCTCGGCGTGAGGCACACGGAAGACTTGGCCACTCGTGCCTTCCCGGCTCCGGGGACCAATAGGAAGTGCCTCTCAGGGGCCTGGGAGACGGCCGGACCCTGTCCACCGCCCACGCCAGTCCGTTGTCCATATCTGCGTCCATGTGCCGTGACCTGGTCCGCACTGTCACAGCTGGGATGTAGAACATGATGCCTGACCCGGAGAGGCAGCACCGCTGAAACGCCCACCCTTCCCATCCCATCAAGAAATCCTCACAGAAACCTGGTGGGAGTGATGTCATTGTAGGGATGACCTACGTCACAGGCTTGCGACTTACCTTAGTGCTGCTCATGGCCTCTAAGGCCTTTGTGATGCCGGGGTTACCCTTAGTCTTGATATCTAACACTGCACACCCCCGTTCCATGGGTCCAGCCTCCCTCCTGCCTCTGCCACCACATTGGCCCCGCCCATCAAGGTAACCAGTCCCTTCCTTCCCTCTGGGCAGAGGGGATTGTCTCAAACTGACCCGGAGCCTGTTTCTCCCATGGCTCCTGGTTCTCACGCCCAGCTGCCTCCAAGCCCCTGGCACTGCCGTCCATTTCCTTCATGCCCCCCAAATGCTCCTGCCAAGTTGTTGAGTCCAAGGGACTTCAGTGGCCGAGGAAACAGTGAAGAACTCCCAAGTCCTGCAGGAAGTGGCTCTGAGTGGAGGCTACATGAGGTCCCTCCTGGGTAAGAGCAGACCCTCCTGCCATGGCCAAGGAATCTCCTGCCTGTGCCTCCAGCGTCCCCCACAGGGGGCTCTGCGCCCTCCCAGGCCAGCTGGCTCAGAGCCGCTGCACAGAGACCAACAACTGCCGCAGCCTCACAGCAATCAGTCCATTTAGAAAGGTGGATCTCAGCCACCTGCCCGAGGCTGCCCCTCACGTACAGCAGAAACTAAGGCACAAACCTGACCACTACCTGGAGAGCAAGTCTGTACCCAATGTCAGGCCCATCTAATCCCAGAAGGAACTTCAGCACTGAAAATACTGACCCAGACTTGAGAAGGACTTGGCTCCCTCTCTCCGCTAATGAACAACTTGATTCAGTCATTCAACAAACACTCAAAACTCCCCTGTACAGAAGTGAGCTGGGGACAGAGGCATCTGAATTGGGAAGCTAGCTGGACCTGGTGGCCCCACAGGAGGCAGAGGAACTTTTCTGGCTGATGGTTTGGGAATAATAAAGTATCATGGGCCCTGGGCTTTCCTTTTATCCCTGAGAGCAGGCAGCCAACAGGGGACAAGAATCCTCTTCTCCCTTATGTCAAGTTAGAATCTTCTGGCCAGGATTCAGCACTTGCCAAGAGGTACATGTGCCTTGGTCTGGAGTTCAGCATCCAGGCCCCTTTGACCCAAAGCTATGTCCGACCCTGTTCTTCATCAGGGACTAAGGTGATATTTGGCCTTCACTAGTCTTCTTTCCATTTTTTAAAATCAACTGGGGCTCAGGTAGGGAAGAGAGTGGTCCATTTTAATTTTTTGAGACAGGGTCTAGCTATGAGACCGGACTGGCCTCTAGTTCCTAGGCTCAGTTACCCTCCTGCCTCAGCCTCTTGAGTAGCTGAGACTGTAGGCACGTACAGCCTCATCTGAGGAGGATTGGTTCTTTGTTGGACCTTATCAAGGACTCCACAAAAGGCACCGCTACCCACCCTGTCCTTTAATGAGTAGCCTGCCTTGCCCCTCCCCTCACCCCACACCCCCTGTTCTACCAACACCTCTCTCTCCATCCTCAGCACTTTCTTCAGCTCCAACCACTCCATGGCATCCTTTTGAACAGTCACAGCCTCCTCCCTGGCTCCCCCAACTCTTTCTGCCTCCCACACCCTGTCCCCTCTTAGGTGACAGGGGCCCGAGGATCGACCATCCCCTTATCATGTACCCACTGATTAAAGAAACAGCCATGTTCTATTTAGAGGGGAGATTCTTTATGGCTCACCCTTCTTTTTTTTTTCTCACTTTCTCCCTGGACAAGGAGTCTATTTTTATTTTATTTCATAGAATTTGTCTTTTGAAATAATTAACCACCTTCCTGCAGTAATTTTTCTTCACCCAGGAATGCAAAATCACATAACACGTTGGAATATTTTTTAACACCCGCTTCAAATTATGCAGTGGCTATAGTGCAATAAATATGTAGAGTGCAGAAGGCTGGGGTGACGTGACCCCCCAGTGGTGCTGCACTCCTCCCACCCCAGGTCACGGAGGACACAGCTGGGGAGGGCCGCGCAGGGGCCCAGCTCTTCCCTGAGCCATCTTAGCTTTTCCTTCCTCTGCAAATTCAAGACCCAGAACACAGCTCTCACAGTCAGGCCTGCTTATCTGGCGGATGCTTCATGGGCCCCAACACTCCCAATGCCTCCCAAAGCAGGGCTCAGGACTCCCGCTCTACAGAGGTATAAACTGAGGCTCCAAGTGGCCAGGAGATTTGTCTCGGGCAACTTGGCTAAGACAAGTTCTCTCCACCTGCCAGGCCACTCCAAAAGCTTCCTGGTCAACACAGCCGTTTTCTCACTCCAGCATGACTCTCGTATGCCTTTATCTTTCCCTTCAAATTTCTCTCCTTCGTCCTCCTGCTGAGCGGATGACCACTCTTGGGATGCACCCATCCCCCTCTGAGCCTTCTTGCCTTGGCTGTTCACCTGTTCCTCCATCTGCCCTGCTCCTGGGAAGGCCTACAGCCTCCCCTGCACCCTGTGGGGGTCCGACCACTGCAGTCCTCTCTCCCCCTTCCTGCCTGGCACTTTCTCCCTCCACCCAGTGCAGCCCATGATCACTTGGACTCATGCCAGTATCCCCAGGAGCAAACCTACCCAGGGCCTCCCACTGTAGGACCACCCCTGCAGCTCCTTTTTAACAACCAGTTCTTGGGAGAGCTGCAGAAAGCCACGGTCCCCTCGGTCCTCTCCCACTTTCCCCTTAGCCTGTGCAGGACAGACCTTCGTCCCCACCAGGGAGACAGTCTGGTCCCTTTCACCGAGGGTGTCTGGGAACAGGGGCATCTTCAGCCTCTGCTCTCTGGAAGGGGCTGGAAGGCCTGTCCACCACACACACTGGCGTGGCCGCTGCCTGCCTCATCAGCGGTCACTGTTCCCTCACTCTGACTGCCCAGCTGGCATCCTGCAGGTCCTCAGGAGAGGACACTTTGGGTCCCATCATCTTCCTGCCCCTGATCAATCCCTCACCTCCACCTTTTCCTGCTTCACTGCTGATGCCCTGACCACCTGGACTGGAAAAGTGTCTTTCTTCTTTTCTGGTGCTTTCTTTCTTTTGTTTCTCTCTGCTGTACTCCTTATCACCAGACACGGCATACACAGATCTATGCATTTGGTTACTGTGGGTGGCAGAACAGAAGCTTCTGGAGTGGGGGGCGCACTTCTTATCTTGGGCACTGATGTATTCCCAGTGCCTGGAACAGTGTATGGTGCATAGTAGGTGTTCCATGAATACGTGAAGATCAACAGTGCCTGAAGAAAACGTGAAGCTAAAGTTCAATCCCAGATCTGTTAGTCTGCATAGCCTGTGCTTACTGTGTGGCCTTCTCTATGGCTATTCCATGTGTCAAGAAAACAGAGAGGGCTGCTGCTAAGCTATGGTTGTGGTCTCGTTAGCTCTTTTTTTTTTTTTAATTCTTTTGGGTACCTGTAGTTGGAGATCTGCTTCTCTGTTGCATGGAAAGATATTGGGAAACATCTAAAGTCTTCACCCTGGCACGCCCAACCCTCATCTTCAGACCCAAGCACCCTTCTTCCATTTATCCTGGTCAGCGATAGCCCACAGCCAGCTGAATACCTGCAACCTCCGATGCCCCAGGTGCTCTCATGACTTGAAGATGGTCCCTGTGTTTTCACACTGCCTCCCCCCATACATGTTTGCATCCAAACTTCCTCTTCTTACGAGCACTCCAGCCGGACTCCTGATCTGACCTCCCCCAAATGACCTCACTTTAATATAATTACCCTTATAAAGGCCCTTTCTCCAAATGCAGTTATATTCAGAGGCGCTGGGGGTTAGTACTTCAACGTACTGACTCGGGGAGGACACACTCAGCCCCCAACACCTGGCCCGGCTAGCTCAGCTCCATCTCACCCTCTTTCCTGACAACTCAAACCAGGGCCACACTGTCACCCTTTTCCAGGCTCCCACATTCCTGGCACCGCTGGCCCTGTCCTGTGGGTCATGCTGGCTGAGATAATTGGGTCCACGTCTCTCCCTCTCCTCAGACTGTGGGTCTGTAAGTGTAACCCATGGCCCCACAAGGGGCCTGGATCTCTCTGGGAGCCCAGCACCAGCCCTGGTACGTGCCCAAGGAAGCAGAAGAACTTGGAGGCAGGGAGGGACCAGGTTGTGGAGGGATTCCTTCCTGCTGCAAAAACCCTCCGCTGCTTATCATCTCCGGGTACAGCTCCCTGGGGTAGAGGACATGACAGACTGCTGAGAACGATGACATCTTTCCTGATCCTGTGGCCAAGGGAGACAGCTCCTTCAGGCTTTTTCTGGGGCATCTCACTGTGATTTGAGAAACAGAGGCCGCTGAGACCCCCTTGGGTTTCATTCTGTTTCTTTTTGTTTGGTGGGTGGTGCTGGGGATGGAACTTGGGGCCTCCTCCTGCATGCTATGCAAGTGCTTTACCCCTGGACTCCTGCCCAGCTCCCTTGGATTTAATTTGGGCTGTTTTCATTCACTGGTTTGTGAGCCTGGTCTTCAGCTCACTTCATCACTAAGAGCATTCGTTCCTCTTTGACAAACGGGAGCTGTAATGGGGCCACATGAAGCAACGGTTAAGTGCTTTGAGAAACTCTGCTCCGGGGTGGTGTTATGGCTCAGTAGTGGAACGTGTGTCTAGTATGTATGAGGCCCTGATCCCCAGCACCAGAAAGAAAGTTAAGGGAAGAAGAAAGAAACAAACAAACAAACAAAGAAAAAAGAAGAAACAAGAGAGAAGGAAAGGAAGAAAAAAACCTCACTCTGTTTTGATGAAGGGGTTATTGTGTTGTGCTGTAACTATCGAATTCTAATAGCAACATAGCAATTATTTCCCTTGAGTATAGCATATATTGCTGTTAAATTATAGAACTTTCCTGATTTGGATTAATGAGGGGTGTTTGTGAATTAGTGATAAACTTGAATTATGGAACACTGCAAAAATTGTATTATTTTCAAATTAATGTGAATTAATGACTAACCCCATATTGTCAAGGCATGGTCTCTTACAAAGGTTGCTTTAATAAGCAGATGAAAATCACTGGTAATTAAGCATTCACTGTAAACAAGAGGGTTCAAACTGAGTGCTGTGGTTATAAAAGTCTTGGAAAACTTTTTCCTGAAGAAGCGAACCATCCTTTCAGTACTGTGGTATGCTTGGCCAATATTTTCATTATGCCCTCCCTAAGTCAGGTGGTGAAAAATTCTGAGCGAGCAGGGTTTTGGATAACCAAAGCATGGTTATTCCCAGGATGACAGGCTAGCGATGCTGCTCAGAGCGGCCGATGCCAGCAATCGCAATCTTGTGAACTGCAGGCACCATCCAAGCTTGCCGATGGCTAAACAGCTGGCATCATGTCCTGCAACTGCACAACCATTTTCCATTTGCACGTGCTTATATGCAGACTGCTTGTGACCTTCTGTGAAAGCCACCAACACACTCACGGGTATACAGATGCACAGTCTTATGAGGTGCACCCACACATGCACACACAATATAGCAAGGACAATCACAAGGCTAAGCACTAATTGAGTTTGCTAACTCAATACAAGGATAGAGAGCTCCAGAGGACTGATCTCAGGATCCACTGGCCATGACCCACACCCGTCTTCCCATACACACTCAGAGAAGAGTGCACCAGAAGGCATCCAAATGCAGGTGTGCACTCTACTTCCAAGGAGGGGACAGTAGCTGGGTTGGGACACTCCCACTTCTCAGGGAGGCAGCAGAGCACCTCTAATAAAGGACAACAGGAAACCAAGAGCAGCAGCAATGATGAGCAGGCCCTGGTCATGCACATCTGTACTTAGCCCTCCGGCAGCTTCTCCTTTGCTCCTTGCAACAAATCTCATGAGGAAGGGAATGCTGTCATCGTCATTTTGCAGTGGAGGACACAGAGGACAGAGACGTTAAGTGACTTTCTCTAAGTGCCATGCTACTGACTGCTAAGCCATCATTTCCAGGCCTTCTTGTCTGACTCAACTCAACCAAACTGCTGTGAGATTTAGATGAGGTGGATTTAAGCCAACCAGAGTGCATGAGAGCAGGGAGTTGGGAGGCTGAGTGTTATTCCAAACATAGAAAGAGGAAGAAGCTGGTGCTCCTGGAGGTCGAACAGGGCATGGGGGTGGGAGGAAAGCCAAGCCTTTCCGGAGAACCTTCAACATTAAAGAGTCGGCAGCTGACTTTACAGTTGGGACATAAAGGGATCAATGTCTCCTTTTGGAGAGACTCAGATGCCCAAAATAATATTAAATCACCTTAGGGTGACTTTGCTGAAATGCTACTACACATGTTCGAGGCAACATCTTTGGCCCTCCCAAAAACTACAGAAGCGGTGCAGTTAGGAATCTTCCTGATAGGTAAGAAAACACAGGCTCAGAGAAGTCAAAGCTGGTGAATACAGAGGTGGGATCCAAACCCAAGAATGACTGATTCCAAGTGTTGTGCTCCTTTCCTGCCATGAGTGGACCTGTCTGGTCCGGCGGGAAGATATGCTGAGAGTCAGCCCAGCCTGGAGTGGTGGCTGGTAACCCGGAGACTTGGGAACCCTGGTGCCCCTTCTCTCTCTTCTTTCGACACATTATTAGAAATGGAAAGGGAGAAAAGGAGGCAGTACTTTTTCAGGTGCTGTTGAAATACTTGGGTTGCTGGACAGTGGTTTATGAGACTGGAGGGAAGAGAAAGCTTGGTTAGCAATCAGTGGTCCGCAAACATCGTCGTGTTTTATTCTCTCTTGTCTTTGTTGTTATAACTACTTATTAAGCATGCAATGGAATTTTATGAGGAAAAAGAAAAACGTATCTACAATCCATCGGAACAATAGCCTTCATTCTACAGCTGTATTTTGAGTCTGGTGACAAAAGTCTAAGAGAAAATTGTGGAAGCACCGTGAATCCCCCTCCCTTGGTCCTTGAGACCTCTGAGAACGACGCCGAGGGCGATGAGGTCGGAGGGAAGAAGGGGAGCTGCTGGAATCTTTTATCAGCACCGCGGACAGCGGCCAAGCGGGAACCGCCGGGAGCTGTCCTGGGTGCTGGAGTTAACAGCCGCGAGACTGGGACATTCATCAAGTGTGTCTGCTAGATGGCAGGCACCGTTCCACGTTGTACATATATCGTCTCATTTAATATACCCAACGGGCCTGCGTTGTAGGCATCATTCCCCTCATTTTACGGATGCAAGCACGAAGATCCGTGACAGAGAGCATCTTGTCCAAATGCACACAGCAGTAAAGCTGCAATTTTGAATTGAGAACGATCTGGCTAGTGATTTAATCTTCTTTCCATGTGGCCTGCCTCCTCATATCTCCAAAGACCTCCCGACCCTCATTCTCACTAGAGTGGGGAGTCTATTCTGGATCTCTGGGGCAGTCATCACACACAGGGAGTAGCCAGCCACAGTGGCTCACACCTGTAATCCCAGCCACTCGAGAGGCTGAGGCAGGAGAATTCCAAGGTGGAGGCCAGCAGAGCACACTCAACAAGACTCTTTCTCAAAGTGGAGTTTAATAGAAAGGCTAAGAATGTGGTTCAGTGGTAGAGTTTCTCTGAGTTCAATCCTCAGGGCCTTTCAAAAAAAATTAGAACAATAAAATTCCATGGGTGATTTTTGAGCCGAGTCTACAGAAGGGCTGATTTATGGGTCTCTGTTAGTACTGTGAGCAGGAATGCACCATTCACTCCCAACCACATGCTGCCTGCCTTCCAGCTCTGAGCAAGGCTTTGGTTGGGGGAGATGGTGGGAGGCAGCCCTAACTGGTAAAGAGAAGGTGGTGTTGTGCAGGGGCAGCCAGAGAGACCCCTGGTTCCCATTCTAGCACACTTTCAGAGCAGCACGGGTTAGGGGACACAGCCCAAGGTGTGTCTAGCACCACCCAGTCCCCTAGGGCTGGGCAGAAAGGGAGTTCTTTCTTCTGTCTCATTAGGGGAGGGATCTCAGCAGTCACAGCTATAAAACCACCTTTAGGGGAATTGTCTGGAGACCATTAGAATTAGGATTCTTAGGTTTATTTGGGGATGCCCACATTGACATAAGGGGTCCTGGAGGGGACAGAGCTGGAAGTGGTGTGAAACAAAGCAGAAAGGTCCTTACATTGGACTCCCACGCAAGGGAACTGGCTTCAAAGATTTTCAGGCTCTTTCCCGAGCCTCTCAACCCTTTGTGCTCTCTCCTGCCTGCCCATATGCTGGGGCTGCCCTGCTAGGCTGCTTTCTCCCATCACCCCCAGAAAGATGCCTCCTTGTGCCCAGCTCTGGACCCATCATGTCCTGGCTTTAAAAAGTCACCTCTGCCAAGCTGCTTCCCTGCTTGTGCAGCAGGATTAGTAAAGTCCACTCATCAGTGCCACTGGCCTGGCTCACGTGGCCAAGTATGGCCAGTGGTTTGTCTGGACAAACTCTGGTGACCGCAGCATGGTGAGCTAGTGTCTGGGTCCAAGACAGCATCTGTGGCTGAGCTCCATGGTCCGGTGGCCACAGAAGGAGGCCTGGACTTAGTGGCTGCTCTGGTCCTGGTGACTGAGTCCACCCTGCTGCCCAGGAAGGCCGCATTTCACAGAGCATGAAGTGTCCCCTAAGCAATGGTTTTGTTCACTCTGTCATCCTTTGTGTTCCTGTCTTGCCTGATGAGTCAATTGCAAGTCTCCAGAGGTGGTGCTTTCTCTCATTTCTAGGGCTCAGCACCACTGCCTTCCGGCCACATCTCTCCCCCACCCTGACATTGCCTATTCAGCCTTAGGGTGAGGAGTTCAGCTGAGACAGCTCTCACTTCAGGAAGCTATTTTGCCAGCAGGTTGGCTATGCAGGTGGTCCTGCACACCGGGGTGCAGATGCCTGGGGGTGGGTGGGAGCTGAGGCAGGAGAGGCGGGATCATTGCCTCTTGACTGGCACCTGGGGCCGGAGAGATGGCAGGAGGATGGGCTGGGGCTGGGGAGTGCCACCTGGAGGTCTCCTGAGCTCAGCCTCTCCTGGGAGGGGCCCAAGTGTGGTGTTTTGTGCTGCTGGCCCCAAGGGTGGCTCTGCTTACCTGCTGGGTAGGGGTGGGAGGCAGCAGCCTGTCCCTGGAGGGTCTGAGCCACCAGATGGTGGAGCTTGACACAGGGCTGCCCAGCCCCCAAGCTCTTACCTGCCAAGAGGGGTAGGTCATGCAGCAAGGGGAGGGAAGGCTGTGCCGGGACCCAGAATGCTTAGGACTTAGCTCTGTGCATGATCACGTCAGTAAGCTTAGTGTGTGCATTTGCACATGTGTGTATGTGAGTCTACTGGTATCTGATGTGTTTATGTGTATGCGTGTGTCTTTGTGTGTCTAGGGACACATATGTGTGCACATGTGTACCTAGGTGTGTGCATCAGTGTGTCAATACCTAGAGATGTGGGTAAATTCATGTGCATGTGTTGCTTACAGCAGTCTCTTAGCAGACAGTCCAGTGATTATGCAGACTGACCTTAGACCTTCACCCACTGAGGTTGGTTCAAATCCCAGCCCAGTCACTTCCAAGCTCTGAAACCTAGAACAAATTTCTTCAATTCTCTGAGCCTTATTTTCCTCATCTATAAAATGGGGATGAAAATGCCCATCCTGATTGATTTTATCAAAGACTAAATAATGCAATGCACGTAAAGTACTTAACACAATGTTTGGTTCATTGGAAACAATAATTATTGGCACTATTTTTGGTGTGTGTGTGTTGTGTTATGGGTGTGTGGTTGTCTGTGGGTTTCTGTGTATATCAAAGCATGAAATTGTGGTTCAGTCCAGAGTTAAGTTTGTAGGCTGTGTAAAAACACATGTAGGTGTGTGTTTTACTTCAGCTTTCTTTCTTTCTTCCTTTCTTTTTTTCTTTAAAAAAACTTTCTATGATCCCCTGGAAACTCAAGTGCCAGGACAGCCTCTGTGAGATTTAAGTTCTGTACCTCTTTAAAATCTTCTCCCCTGACCCTTGGTCTTTGAAAAGAGATGATAACTATCCTCTTAAAAAATCAAAATTTGAATTATCTGGAGCATAGACACACACACACACACCCACACACACACACACACACACTGCACCCTCCATGCCCAGGTAATATGCATAAGGCGCACCTGTGTGGACACATATGTGGTCATGTGGATGCACACACCACCACCCACGATCATCTGTGGACCATCTGTGTGTCCCATGGTTGGCAGTGATTAGTGCTTCATGTCTGAGTGGTTCTATGTGGAACTTGGAAGTGGCCAGAAGTCTCTGCAGGTCTGAGGCATCCTAGGTGTGATGAGTGGAGAGGAGCAGGCCCTGGATCTTGCTTGGAACTTGGAGGCCAAGAAGATGGACTTGTTCTGCGGACAGCAGCGGTCGGCCGTGGTCGCACACGATGTGAGCGTACTACACGCTACTATGTTGCTAACTGAAAAGGGATTTAAAAGTTAAAGCTCACGTTTGTTTACCTTACCACAATAGACTGAAACTTGTGTTTGTGTAGTTTTAAAAGTCAGGTTTATTGTGCGTATTGTACAATCTACTCTCCGGAGTGTATACTTCTATGAATGCTGACAACCACACTGTGTCACGTAACCCCCAGCACAATCGAGACACAGAACCTGCTCATCACCCCCAAAATTTCCCTGGGGCTTCTGGGCCAGGAGCACCCCTCCCCCACCCAGCCTCCGGCAGCCTCCAAAGCCATAGTTTTGTTTTTTTCCCCCAAATGTCATACAGGTTGATTAACCCTCATCCCACATGCTTGGGGCCAGGTGTATTTCAGATTTTGGAATATTTGCATGCACATAATGAGCTGTTTGGGGATGAGAGCCAAGCCTGAAGACAAAACCCACTTCCGTTTCACATGCATCTTATACACATAGCCTGAAGGGAACTTGACAGAATATTTTCTTGGGTACCTGTGTTTGGACCGTGACCTGTCACAGGAGATCAGCTGTGAAATCTTCCACCTACACCATCCTGTCAGTGCTCAAAAAGTCTCCAATTTCAGACTTCAGATTTTCAGACTAGAGATGGTCAACCCAGGTGAGTGGATTCATGCAGAATGTAGAATTTTGTGTCTGGCTCTTTGCACCAGCACAAAACATCCACAATCCATCCATGTCCTGTGTATCAGGAGTTCTTTCCTTTTCATCGCTGCAAGGTATTCCCTTGTTTGGGCCCCACAGTTTGCTCCTTCACTGCTGGTGGCCATTTAAATTGTTTCTAACTTTGGCAATTGTGGGTCAAAGGACTGAAATACTCACAGACAGGTTCTTAGGTGAACGAACCTATTTTCATTTATTCAGGTTAATAACCAAGGAGTGGAGTTGTTGGGCCACATAGCAAGTGAGTGCTTCACATTGTGGAAAAGAACTAAGCTGGTTTCCTGGGTGTTTATAACTCACTTCATTTTACTTTCTTTTTTTCCTCTAGTAGTTTATTTGTGTTGTATTTTTCAAAAGCAGGGTCCACAATGGATTGGAAGGGAAGGAAAAACCCTGGTTCCACCCTGGTTAATCTGTGAAGTTCTAGCTTGGGAAGACCCCACAGATGAAAGGCCAAGGGAAGACTTTTTTGCAGTCACATGTGCAAAGGCCCTGGGGAACCAAGCAAGCCAACACAGAGAGTGGCCTGGGGAGGGCACTGGTGAGCTGCGAGGATGGGAATGGGGTCACAGGGACCAGAAGGTATCGAGTGTTGGGGCAGAGTCCAGACTACCTGGGAGAAAATGGGAAGCCATGGAAGAGTCTCAACAGAGGGAAAATGACTCGATTACATGGCTGGAGGTCCCCTCATCCAGGCGTGGCAGCTCCTTCAGCTGCCCAGGCGGGAGACGAGGAGACCTAGATGAGCATCCTGGCAGCAATGGGCTAAGAAGGTAAAATGAGCAGGATGGGGGGGCACCGGATGTGCGCGGGAACGAAGGCTTTGAATGGAGTCAGGGAAGTCGGTGGGTGGGGAGGGGCCGTGGAAGCGGGGGTCAGGCAGTGGAGACCTCCCTGCTCTGCCGCTGGCGCTGGGGCCTGCCGACCCCCGCCCAACCACCCCAGTCTGGATCCAATTCAGCTGTCACTCAGCAGACCAGGCCTCTGAAAGGCCCCCAAAGAGCGGTCGCCCAGGCCCGGCCGGCCCATTGTCCCGCTGGGATTCGGTCTTTGCCAAGGGTAACAAAGAGCTCAGCGAAGAGCGGGCTGGAGGCTTGGCGTGGGGGAGGGGAGGGCCCCAGGGCGGGCTTGCAGCTTCTCCCTAAGCGCGTGCGGGATCCGGGTCTCGGAGCTCAGTGTGCACTGTGGCTCGAAGCAGTGTACAGGCGCGAGCGTGTACGCGTGGGTCCGAGTACACCGAGCAGCCGCGTGTGCCTGCCCGGAGTCTGTGCGCGCTACGGGCGTCTCCACCGCGCAGTCACGC
>NW_022900948.1:39700793-39736864 GCF_012274545.1 Fukomys damarensis
CAGCTCTTCCCAGCTCCTGCAGCTTCTCAGGCCCCCGACCTGAGGGCCGGGAGTCAGCAAGGCCCCGCTGCTCCTGCCGCTTCCCAGGGCTCCTGATGCGCAGTGCGCACTGCCGGTGAAGCGGCCTGCGTGCGCGTGTGCGTGTGGTCGTGCAATTTCGTACCTGTGTTTGTCCGTGTGGGCCCCGTGCGCATGTGAGCGAGCGGGCCTGGGCCTTGTTAAGGCACTTCGCAGGTTTCCGGGTGCTTTCCCGCGGTGCTCGGCGGATGTCTGTCTGTGTGCAGGCCCTCGGCTGAGTGGTTGCTGCTGCCCTGCCCGGGAGGGGGAAGAGGCCTCTGTCCCTGGCACAGAGCTCCCCCACAGGCTCCTCCTCCAGGGCTCCCCCTTGGGGCCTCAAAAATGCTTTACTCCAAAGGGACCAGGTCCCAGGAGCTGATCTCATGTGTGCAGAGAGCATCACTGCGGGGGCCCCGAAGCCTCCATCTGTATCCTCTGGGGTGGCCCCCTCCCTGTGCCAGGAGGGCAGGAGGGGAGCCCCTTAACCACCTGCAGTACGATGCAATGTGCAGAAAGGGAGACCCGTTTGTATGGAGAGGGTGAATATCTCAGCACCATAAAGGCTTTAGGAAAATGTGTGCCTATAATCCCAGCAACTCAGGAGACAGAGGCAGGAGGCCAGCCTGGGCAACGCGGTGAGAGCCTGTGGGGAGAGAGAGACAGGGAGGGAGGGAAAAGGGAGGAGGAGGAAGGGGAGGAGGGGAAGAAGAAAAGAGAAATTCAATGGTTCGATGGGTTCAACTTTCTAAAAATGAAAGATTCTATGCAGCAAGGTAGTTCAAATTTAAAATTCGCTGGAAAGAAGCCCGTACAATTTATGCTACAGGCAAAGAATGTCTATAACATGCGGAGTTCCCACAAACAAGAAGATAATACCTACCAAATAGTAACATGGTCTCAATGTATGGTTAAGTGTTTCCATCGTGTTGCAAAGAGCGGGTAATTAGACGAAGCGTAAGTGCTCCAATAATACCGAGAATCAAAATGTGGCAAAAACCACCTTTTGCACGATAGATGTACTAGACTAACAGCACATAACATTCAGTGATGGGGAAGGTGAGGGGAAGGAGCACACACTTGCTGCTGAGTAGAATATAAGCTACTATTCAGTTACAGAGTATCTCCCAAAATATACAGTGTGTATGCTCTACACCCCAGCAGCTCCACTTGTAAAAATCTGCCTTACAAACTTACTAACACATGCATTCAGAGATAGGTCTGTGAGGTTGTTCCTTAAAGCCTTATTATAGGCAATGTAAGAATATTTGGAAATAAGGTGAACAGCTTTCAGAGGAATACGCCCGAGTAAATTGTAGAAAATCTACACTCTGGGACACTGCAACACTATGTGAGAATGAAGTAGATTCACATCACTAACATAGACGCCATAGAACCCATAATACATTTTCTGGCATAAAGTAAAATTGGAATGAGAGGTACAGCTCAGTGGGAGAGCTCTTGCCTTGCATGGGCAAGGCCCTGGGCTTGATCTTCAGCAACTGATCTTATTTACAAGATAAATTAGTAAAAGCAAAATCAGAAACAATATGTCGGGGGAAAAAAACCTCTATAAATGGACCCAATATTTTGAAACTTGCTATTGTGCTTTTCTTTCCTTTTTTGTTAAATTTCTGATACATGATTTTTACAACAGTGGGTTAGAGAACATTCATCTGCCTTAAGAGAATTAGGAATATTATAGAAGAAATAAAAAGAGAAAGGCAAATCCAGCATCTACTATTTGAAAATAGGATTTGGGGCTGAGGATGTAGTTCAGTGGCGGAGCATTTGCCTGGATGTGCTTAAGGGCCTGGGTTCCATCTCTAGGACTGTGGAGAGAGAAAGAAGGAAAGAGAGAAAGGAAAAAGGGAAGGCAGAAAGGAAGGAAGGAAAGGGGGAAAGAAAGCAGGGAGGGAGGGGAGAAGAGAATGTAACCAAAAACAGGATTTGGCACCCAGGAAATGGTCAGCATCCGGTAGTTCTTGCTTATCAATTGCACTTGGCCGTGTGGTCAGTGTTGGAGGAAGTTGTGAGTCCGGGAACAGCCTGCCAGGATGATGGAGAGGAGGGACAGCACCAACGTGACGAGGGAGGAGGACCCCGCGTTCCCTTCGGGGCCCACTCGGAGGAGGGAGTGTCCGTTGAGGGATGTCATCACTGCCATGACCAAGCCATGGTCTTTCCTCCAGCCCCGAGAGATCACCCAAGGGTGCCCACACACCTGGGCTGTGGTAGCCAGCCTCTGAGAGGTGCTCTTGGTCACCGTGGGTGGTCCCTGGTGGAACCCAAGTCCCCGGGGGACCAGCTGTGGGTTAAACCGCATCCCTCAGAGTTTGTCCCTTGGAGGACTCACCCGCGATGTGCCGGAGCCTGGGGGTTTGGAAGGAGGCCCTAATCTGGGAGTACTGGCGGTTTGTAAGAGGTCTGTCTGTCTGTCCTTCCCTCATCTCCTCCTCCGTGTGAGAAGGTGGCCATCTGTGAGCCAGGAAGAAGTCCTCACCTGGCTCCTCATGGTCAGGCACTTTGATCTGCTGTTGAGGCCCCTGGTCTATGGCACTCTATTGTTAGGGAGGCGTGGCATCCCTGTGCTCCGGATTATATTTTCAAGTCCTTCACAAACGGCCTTGGGAGGGAGACATGATGTCCCTCTGGAGCCGAGGGCAGACGCACTCAAATGAGAAACTGAGCCTCGGATGCCCCTTCTGAACACATCCCCATGGGCGCTCCAGTCACTTCCAGGCCTCTCTGTGAGGGTCTGTGGGAACAGAAGCTTGGGAGCCTGTGAAAAATGCTGCCAGCGGCTACTGCGGTGAGTCCGAAATTGTCCCTTGCATCTGAACCTGGAGCATCTTGTTTCCTCCAGCATCCGAGAAGCTGTGACCGACAGGCTAACTCACTGGGTGACAGGCAGGGCGAAATCTCATTTCCTGTGCCCTTCTTGAGAGTCCCCTGCCCTGAATCGGGGTCCACCCTTATCGCCAATAAAATCCAGCTGAAGTGATGTCACGGGGCTTCAAGACTAAGTCAGAAGGATAATATAGCTTCTGCCTGGTTCTATTGTTTTGGTGGGGAGGTGGGAATTGAACCCAAGGCCTTCACATCGAGCCACTTCCGTGGCTCTCCCAAAAATTTTGAGACAGGGTGTTGCTAAGTTGCTAAGTTGCCCAGACTGGGCTCAAATTTGCAATCCCTCTGCCTCAGCCTCCCAGAGAAGTGGGACAACAGGTGTGCACCACCACATTCTCCTGGGATGCTCACCTTTGTATCTGTCACCAGGCTGTGCAAAGGCTCAAGTCCCCCTGGGGAGAGGCCCATGTGAGCAGGAACAGGTCCCACACTGGCTGGACAGAGACGTGAATCAGCCAGCTTAGAAGTGAGCTCTCCGGCCCCAGCCAAGCCGGCCAATGTCCTGCTGAAATCTCAAGAGCGACTGCCCAGAGCTGCCCAGCTCAGCCACCCCTGAGTTCCCGGGCAGAGAAACCACCACAGATCTTAAATGGCTGCTGCCGTGCGGAGCTATAGCCATTGGGGTTGCTGAGAGGCTTCCAGCAGAGGGACTCTGAGCCTCCTGCCCAAGGATGCGGTCAGACCCCAGCCCTGCTGCTGGGCCACCTTGGCAGACAGGGTGGCCTGGGGCGGAGAGCAGCTGGCCATGGCCCACTGGTAGTGGTGGGTGGAGGCGGGAGAGGCTCTGGGCCCCGTCCGCACTTGCCCAGGCTTACACCGAGACCGGAGACCTTGGGCAGTGGGACACAAGCAGAGGCCAGGGAGGACACATGGTGACACTAATGCTAAGACCCCGATTTCCCACCACCACTAGGTTATCTGAGCAGCCTTCAAATCCTGGTACGGTTGGTGGGAAGAAGGTGGGACAAGGACCCTCTTTGGGGAGACCAGGGAAGACACACACGGAGCTTGAGTGATTGGCTTGGTCATGCTTTGCTTTTTTGTTTTGTTTTGCTCTTCAAACACATCTGATTCTTTTAATGATTTATTTTATTCTTTATTATTTATTCTTTTAATTGGTTTATTTTATTCTTTAAAAAGTATGAGAAGCATAATGACAAAATATTAAAGTTCCACAAAAGCTGAGTGGCGGGGAGACCATGTTGATTATATTACTCCCTGCATTTTTCTCTAAGTTTAATTTTTATTGTTGCAGTACATAACGATGATGCTCTTTGTAGGGAGTTGATACATGTACATAACTCACCGTCCTTTTGATTTTTTTGACTTTGTTATTTTTATTATTTATCTATATGTTTGTTTCTTTGCTAAAAATATCGGGCAGAGAAGGGCAGGAATTGTGTAAATCTATGTGGGTAATCTTTAACTAGGCAGAGCTGAATTCAAATCCTGACCACCCTGTGCGTTGGAGGGTGACTTCATGCACTCTCTGGGCCTGAGTTTCCCCACCCACAAGTGGAGGATGGGAGCACTGCTTCCTCATAGGACTGCAGTAAATGCTCATTGAGATAATCTGTGCAAAGCCCTCAGCCCAGCATTTGATGTCAGTGTTAGCTTTTGTGTATAACAAATTCTGCCACGAGCATGTGTTGTTTTTGTTTATTTTGAGAGATTAAAAGTTCAGAAAAATCGAAAGCATGGCATAAGAGTCCACACAATCATAAGCTTAGATGAACAGAAAAAAACTGTTGGTCACATTTGTTTTAATTCTTTTTTAAAAGGACACACACACACACACACACACACACACATTTCTTTCCTTCCTTCCTTCCTTCCTTCCTTTGGTACTGGGGATTGAATCCAGGGCCTTCTCACAGAGCTACATCCCCAGCTTCCCATCATTTTATTTTGAGACAGGGTCTCAGTATATTGCTAAATTGCCCAGGTTGTTTCGAAGTTGTGATCCTCCTGCCTCAGCCTCCCAAGTATCTGGGATAGCAAGTGTAGACCAGTATGCCTGACTTGTGTCCTCCTTCTAAAAATAAACCCAGGGGCTGGGGTGTAGCTCAGTGGTGGAACATGTGCTTGGCATAAGCAAAAACCAGGGTTTGATTCCCAGCACCCACAAAATAGAATAAAATAAACTGAACTCCAGCCTTAGAGATACTGCTGAGACCCCCTGTCCTGCCTCCTGTCCTGCATGGCAGGATGCGCTGCCTTGGCCTCTGGTCTCGCTTTGCTCGGATGCCTGCCTCAGATGGTCAGATGGGATGCGTGCTGCGTGGCCACACCTCCCAACCCCACTGGAGCAGGGAGAGAGGCTCCAGGAAAGGTGCAGGAGCCGAGGAAAGGGGAGAGAGAGATCCCGGTTCTCAGGGTAGGGGCGGGAGCTATATCGCTGAGGGACCTGGGGAGCTGCCATCATCACCTGCATATGGTTCCGTGTGACTTGTGATGACACCTGAATGGTGACTCCTTCTCCCACTGCCACCAATATGGTCACAGAGCATCAGCTGCTCAGTCAGCCCCAGGCAACCCAGTGTACATGATGTCACCTGCCCATGGTGAGTCTTCTTGGGAACAACCAACACTCCTGGTGTCACCCACACAAGTCACCCATGCCCTCACCTGGTCACACCCTCTTCCCTTGCACCGTGTCACACACACAGCCCTGTAGTTTCCTCAGTGCCATCCACATTGTTGCTCTTGAAGTCGCCTGTGCACAGTGTCAGGGTGCTCGATCGCACGCAGACTTCCAGGGTCACCTGTCTGTGACCAGCCACCCAGTCACCAGCCTGCCAGCTGTGCCCTGTGAGAGGACACTGCACAAAATGCCCACAGCTCTCAGTGCCCACCGTGTGCCCCAATGACCCAGCCTGGGCCTGCTGTTCCGCCCAGGGACCTGTCTCTACCACCAAGGCCACATGTGGCTACATCTCTGTGGACTGAGCAGACCAGGCCCAGCTGTGGTCGCAGGGCACCAGGAGCAGCACAAATGAAAGAAAAAAAAAAAAAGGCTTTCTTCTTGCCAGGCAGGTCATTAGGGGGACCCAACCCCTCTGCCAGCCCCTCCTCTCCAACAAAGAAACAAATCAGCAGCTATTTTTAGATTCGTGTCAAACTCTCTCCCAGACCCTGGGGTGGGGTGCCCCTCGAGAGTGAGAGAGCAAGCACGGGGGCTCTAATGAGCAGGCGGCCTGGCGGGCCTGCTCTCTGCTCTCTGGGCAGCTGGCCTGCGCCTCCACTGGGGGAGGAGGAGCCCCGGTGCTCAGACAAAGAGAACAATGCTCAATTTGGGGCATGAGGGGCAAGGGCCTCAGCACACCCCTGAGAGCCCACCTGGCCCCTCTCTGACTCCACTGCTGGGCTCTTCCTGCACAGGCCTCTGGGAATGGGCAGCGTAGGAGTCCCCAAGATCTTAGTCTGAGTCGCAGCTCTGCTCCTTGCTGCTGTGCCCGTTTCCTCACTGTAAAATGGAGATGACACCAGTCACCCTCACGGTTGTGAGGAGACCCAGGAATTTTAAAACCTGTCACATAGCTCAGCCCACCCAGGAGCCCTGGACTATCGGAGTCCTTGCACAGCAAGGGCCCTGTCTTGTTCTACCGTGGGCCCAAGATCCCAAAATATAGTAGGTGCTCAATAAATATTTGTTCAAGAGGTTGGTGGAGGGTCCTTACCAGCCTTCAGCTCGGTGGTCTTGCTCCAATTTGAGTTACCCTTTCCCAAGCTCTGACCCTTGTGTCGCCTCTGCAGAGGATAAGACACAGGTCGGTAGGTGAGAGGCCATCTTTGTAGCCTTGGAACTGCGATGATAGAGTTTGGCCACCAGGGGGCGCAGTCTCTTCAGGTTTCGGCACCAGCCTGGGTCCTACCTTCAGTTCAGGTGCGAGGAGGGCCAGAGAGGGTACACCTGCCTGGGTGGGTAGGGTACTTGTCCACCTCTCTTAGCACAGGTCCTTGGGGCTGTTCTAACACTCCAGGGAGGAGCAGCATTACGGTCAAGTCCACCATCTCCCACGCTTAGAGAGCAGCCTGTTGTTGGGTCCAGCTACTCTTTCCTCTGAGATTCTAACCCATTCTCCGTCATCTTGGCTTCAGAGACCAAACTTGAAGTGTCCATGTTGCTACCCTACTCCTCCCCCAGCCAGAGGGGCCCAGGCCACTAGCACCGAAAGGGCTCTCTCTTCGACTCAATTATCCTGCTCTATGTCATGGGTGGGCCAGCTGAGGTTCCCAGAGCAGAGCCATTTTCTCAAAGAGCCACGGGACAGGGAAGTTACACACCAAACGCCAGGGTCCTCTTTTTCAACCTCTACACCTCATCATGAGCTGTTTTACCATTGCTCCAAGAGAGGAAGCCCTTCAGGGTCTCTGTACTTGGGCCCCTGTTCACGGCCTTACTCGAATCCTCTCCCAGCCCCTTGTTCTCTCCATGTATGGATGTAGAAAGTGAAGCGCGCTGAGGCTGTCCCAGCTTCACAGCTCACAAATCACAGCACTCTTGTTTGTCCCTGGGACTGTTTGATTCCCAGATCAGAATTCTTCACATCGTATTGGGTTGTACCACATAAAATTGCCATTCCCAAGGGTCAAAACATTTCTAGTATCTGTTGTGCTTACACTTAATACCATGCCAAGGAGAATTCCTTATCCTGAAGGAAGGAACCATTAATTGGAATATTTTAGTGGCAGTGGGGGAAAGGGATGGATTTTTTCAGGTACAAGGCATCCTGAGGAGACCACGGTTGTTGCAGTGTCTCCGCAGCTCCCAACCCCAAAGAGTAGGAGCATGGAGCCATCAGGTGGTTCTCCAGGCCCAGGGTCAAGGACTTTTGACCACAAGGCTCAGCCACCTAGGGCAGGAGGGGACTCGGAGCAGGGTGGCTGGGTCACCAGCTGGAGATGCGGCTTTTCCAGCCGTGTCAAGGAGGCCTTTGGAAGACTGAAGCCCCACCTGGGAAGGATGTGGAATGTCACAGAATAACACAGAATACCGTGGCCCGAATGCCACAGTGTGTGGCTGAATGTCAAGGAATGTCGCAAAATGCTCTGGAATGTCAAAGAATGTCACTGTATACCGTGAATTCTTGTAAATGTCAAAAGATGTCACAGAATACTGTAGGTAGATGGTTGTAAATGTCACTGGATGTCAGAGACCACCTTCTAGGGCCATCATAGGATGCTGTAGGTGGCTGTAAGTGTCACAGGATGATTTAGGTCATCATCCTAGATGGTGGTAGCTAGTACAGAGTGTCAGCGTCACAGGATGTCATGGAAACGTTGAGCCTGCTGGAAAGGACTTTGGAGGTCACATGGGGTCACCTGCTCATTTTGCAGAGGGGAAAACTGAGGCCCAGAGAGGGGACAGGCTCTGTCCAAGGAAACTTACATCTAGCTGCTGGCCAATGCAGGGTGGAAATCTGGTTCTTTGGATTCCCAGGCTAAGGCATCCTCCCTGTGCTCCAGGCTCTTGGGGCCTAATTAATCCTGTGATGGAGACAGTGGCACCCCGGGGGCATTGAGCAAACTCCTGGGTCTTGTTGGTGCTCAGCCTGTGTCAGGATGCAGCATTAACTCCACATGTGGGGCTTTCTGGGCTACAAAGAGACATAATGAGTTATTTGCGCTGAAATCAACAACACTCCCGCTCTGGAGCAGAGAGCAGGCGGGTATTTGCGGGACCCCTCACAGGTGGCTTCCCAGTCCAACCTTGCTGACAGCTGTTGGCGGAGGCCCAGGGTGTTGGAGGCTGGGTGTGGGTGGGGACAGGAGAGTGGCCCTGGAAGGGCAGCATCTGATGTCGCATGGGGTTTCCCAGCCAGGCCTCAGGCAGGTGGGATGAGCGTCACTGTGGCTGCTCTGACGTGGTGGCAGCTCTTTGTAAGGGCCCCAGAAACCCTTCGCTGTCTTGGCATTTGTGATTGGGAGGCCCAGGAGGTGGAGCAAGAGGGCCTTGGCCGGGTGACTCCACCCTTGGTGAGCACACGGCTTCTCTCCGTCCATCCCTGAGCCCCCCTGCCCTCCCTCTGAATGCCTCCCCTGCCCTCCTGCAAAGGCCCAGGGCCAACTCCTTGGCCTGGCCCTGAGACTCACCCTACTGGTCCTGCATCTGCCCACACAGATGTGGCCTGGGGCTCCTGCCAAAAGGGAAGTAAGCATGGGGACCCCTGGGCAGCTGCCCATGGCCTTGCTGTTACAGATCCCCTTCTCCAGCTGCTGGCCTGTGACCTCTCCCGGAGCAGAGCCCAGAGCCAGCCCAGCATGCTGCCTCCCTGAGGGGACAGTTGACCAGATTGCCAGGGGAAAGGCCTCCTGGCAGGCCCCAGGGCTGGTCTTGGCTGACCATTGTCACCATTCGGTGGAGCTAGGGACTCTGTCCCTGGGGAGCTGGGCTGGCGGTGGCTCAGGGCGTGAGGTGCCGGCCTCTTAGCAAAGACTTCCTCCTCTCCGAGAATTTGTCCCTGCAGCTGTAAAAATAACAAGGTCCCAGCAGAGCTTGGTAGCAGAGCTGAGTTCAGGAAGGGGGCAGAGAAAGAATGTGGGGGTGGGATGGGGCCTGGGCAGGGGCAGGCCGTGGAATTAGGGGCTCCCACAGGGAGGGTTGGCCCTCAGTGAAGGGCCTCAATGAAGTCTTCCAGCACGGCACACACGCGTGTGGCTAGAGAAGCCGCAACTGCTTGTGGGATTGCTGCAAGACCCCAGGCCGAATATGGTAATGACATGCAAATCAGGCGTGAGCTGCCCTTCAGGGTGCCGATGGATGGACCGGGTTCCCTGTGTACACGTCGTTCCTTCAGGGGCCAACGTCACGTCCCTGCCTCACCCTCTACCCTTTGTCAGCCTGGTTCCCAGATCTGGAGCTGGGCGGCATTAAGAACGGTCTAGACAGGCAACAGGAAGGGAAGGGAACGGGAGAGGGCGTGAGGTGAGAGGCAGCCCCAGAATACAGAGCTGGAGGAAGGGGGAAGATCAGCGACGGGAGGGGGACTTGGGGATTCCGCTGAGTGTGCTCCTGGAAATTCAGGCTCAGGCTGTGTGCGAATAAAGGTACTAATTGGTAGCTGTCACCTTTGCAGGTGACTGCGCTCAGCTGGACCAGCTGGGGCCACCACCTGGCGTCCAGCCACCTGTCCAGGGGAGATGGTGGGCACTGGGTATTTCTAGAGGTGGGGACGGCGTGACCACGGCCTCCTCCTTGGGCTTGGGCTTCTCTGCCCCTCAGCCGTGACTGGCAGGCTGGGGAGGGTATAGGAGCCCTGGGCATCGGGCAGAACAGAAGTGAGGAGTTTTACAGTGTGTTAACTATTGCTATTCTCTTATCATTTTGTTATGAACTTTTTACTTTCCCATAAAAAAAAAAGCTGATTACAAAATTACAACACATCATAAAATTTAAATTTATTTCAAATGCAATGAATTAATGCAAAGTGTAGTGATGAAGCCTAACATAATACATTTGGAAACTAATAATGATAGATCTTAAAATATTATACTTCCTCATTTGAAAGAAAATAATCATTTCATAATTTAAGCTAACTACATCCAGAATATTTATAATTTGCATATTAAAACAACTATACCAAAAAGAAGTTTTTTATAGATGGAACAGACAGGATATGTATAAATAAATATGTTAATCAGTTTAACAATAACCCACAACCTTCGGACCAAATGTATAAATAAATATGAATAAGCATTCAAAATAATTTTTCTTATGTCGTACACACAAAAAAATAAAAGGAACCAAACTATACACTGAGCACACTTTAAGACCCCTCAAATAAAAATGTGATTATTAATATAATTCCTTTCATCTATGGAATTTTTTAAAATTAGCAATGTAGAGAACTGAGGTAATTATCTGGATGTTCTGAAATAAAACATGTACCTTCAAAAAAAAGAAATGATGTATTTTATTTTGTTTTATTATGTGTGGTACTGGGGATTGAACTCAGGGCCTTCACACCAAGCTACAGTCCCAGCCCTTTTCATTTTTATTTTTTTTTGGAAACAGATCTTTCAAAGTTGCCCAGGCTGGGCTTGAATTTACAATCCTCCTGCCTCAGCCTCCCAGAGTGCTGGGATTACAGATGTATACCACCACAGCTGGTTTGAGGATGTTGTCTTGGAACAAATGAGCAGCCATGGAGAGATGTAGAAGGATTTAATGAGGGCCAGGGATTTCGCTCAGTGCCACCATACCTACCTTACAAGCTGAAGGTCCTGAGTTCAATCTCCAGTACCCCGGAAAAAAAAAAAAAAAGAAGAAGCCTTTGTGAGAGAATAACTGAAGGATTAAGCTCGTATTAAGAAGGATTACAGTCAGGCATGCCTGTAATCCCAGCACTCGGGAGGCTGAGACAGGAGGATTGCTGTGAGTTCGAGACCAGCCTGGGCTACATAGTGAGTTCCAGGTCAGTCTCAACTACATAGAGAGACCCTGTCTCAAAACACACACACACACACACACACACACACACACACACACACACACACGAAGGATTACAGGGGCCGGGGATTTGGCTCAGTGGTTACAAGGCACTGCCTGCCTTGTAAGTGCAAAGTCCTGAGTTCGATCCTTGGTATCAAAAAAAGAAGGATTACAGGCATACTGGGTGGTACCTGGGAGGGAAGAAGAGGCAGGAAGCAGTGGAGTAGGTGGCTGGCGGCAGTGGTCTCTGCCCACTTTCTGAGCACGACCCTCTCTCACCTTCTCTACAACCCCACTTGACGTCAGCACCCCCATTGTCTCCCCAGATGAAACCGAGACTCAAAGATGAGGTGCATTTCCGAAGTCGCCCAGCCTGGCTCTTGAGGAACTGAATCCAGACCCGTGACCCAAACCTCTGTGCCTGGTCCCCAAGCTCTCAGGTGAGCCCTGTCCTCACCACCAATGGCACTGTGACTCGGGCAGCTGCCAGCGGAGCCAGCCATTTGACCCGTAGCTCCCAGCTGTCTGGATTTTGTTTGGCGTGGTCCCTGTGCAGTGCCTCTCTCTAATCCCACAAACTGACCTCAGTTTGAATGTGGCTGTAACGTGTGGCCAGTGCTCTCTCCTAGCCCTTCCTTCCCCACAGCTCACATTTGTCAAGCCCCAGGCTGCTGCCTACCCAAAAGGCAACATGCTTATTTTTCTTAGCGTGTGACTGAGGTGTTTACATATGGAAAGCAGGCTGTGTTGCCAGTTCTATTTGTGGCTCATATCACATCCGCTGGACACACCTGTCATTTCACCTGTGGCTGTGGTGGATGCTTAGGGGTTTTCCAAAGTGGCCGGAAGCCCAGAGAGATCATGAGTCCTGTGGTCATTTCTACCCAGTGGTTGGAACCCACTGACACATGCGAGGAACCTGTGGACACGTCTCTGTCTGCTGTTCTTTAGAAACCAATTCCCAGTTCCTCACAGTTCTACGCAGTCCCTCAGAGAGTCCCCAGACTCCACCGTCAGGGGCCCATTCCAGGGCCCTACCTTTACCTGGCCTTTCCTCCTTCCTGTCTCATTTCTCTGCTCCAGTTTCCTGGAATGGCCGCGTGACTAAGCTCCCGGGTCCTTGTCTCAGGCTCCGCTTTGGAGGGAAACCACCCTAAAACGCAGAGGGGATGAGTTTGTGAGGCCACAGCCAGGTCTCGCCAGAAGCCGCAGCTGCCACAACTGCAGCAACCACGCTTACTGGGCCTCCAATCACGACAGCTTCCTGCTCCTGGGAACAATCAGCAAAGCAGGCGCCCATCTTCTCCTCCTGCCCGCAAAGGGGAATTGGACTTGGAAGAGAGGCCTTGTCGCCTATCTGAACGCATAGCAGAATGATTACTTCCTACAGATGGTGGCTCGTAAAGTTTCCAGGACAGGCCTGGAACTAAAAGAAGGACGCTGTTGTGGTTTAGATTCTAAAAGTCCCCAAAATTCCCATGTGCTGGAAGGTGATTGGGGGACGGGGGCCCTGTACTCAGGATTCATCCGCTAGCAAATCCGCAGCTGGACGTGCTGTAAGGAGGTGGGGTCTGGCTGGAAGAGGGTCCTAGGAGTGTGACCCGGAAGGGTTATCTACTTCCGGGGCATCCCTGGGCTCTCCGCTTTCTGACCACCCCAACGCGGCAGTTTTTTGGTCCACCACTGCCCTCTGCCATCCTTCTGCTTTGGAACCAGCCAGCCGTGGACTGAAACCAGGAGCCAAAATAAACCTCTCCTTTCAGCTGTGGGTGTCGAGTATTTTGTCCCAGGAAGGGAAGTTACTAGTACAGAGATCAAGGAAAGCTGCTTGTGTGTCCTCCTGGAAAAGTGGCCGGAAGAGAACTGTCTGACACCATGAGCCCTGTGATGCTGGTCTTTTCTTTAAATAAGATTTTGAAGTTACTCTTTTTACTTGTTTGTAAATTAATTAATTTTATTGGTACATTTAAGGTATACAGTGTAGTGACATTCATCACTGGAAATTTGCCCCTTTACATAATCCACCTTGGTTCTGATTTTTTCCCCATTCCCCTGCCCTCCCTTCAACCCCTCCACCCCTCCCTATCTATAAAGACTTTGTTCCCATTTTTTTCTCATGTTAATTCCATTCCCATCTTTCCTTTCCCCTACCCCTCCCACTTCCCCTTTCCCTTTGCAACTTTTCTTCTTATTTCACATTATCTATTATCCGTTATACCTTTTGGTCCTTATTACACTTTCAGTTTCTCACACTAGAGAAACTATTCAGTATTTACATGTATGTGTCCTATTTATTTTATTCTTTTTACTTTTTAACTCAAGTTTGTTTTATTTTTAAGTTGCTTTGACAGAAAAGAGACATTATCTATAATCCTAATAAAGCTCATTTGATTAAAAAAAAAAAACCCTTCCAAAATCTCTCTGGAAAATCAATGGAAAAATGAACCCAAAATCTGAAAAATAAATCAGAGTCAAATAAATACAAATGGCCAATAAAGAATGAAAAAACAAAGGACCCGAGTTTGATCCCTGGTACCAAAAAAAAAAAAAAAAGAAAAAAAAGAGAAAAGAATGAAAAAACATTTTTTTCCTAATAAGTAAAAATAATTGCAAAGCAAAATGACAAAACACTACCTTGACCTACCAGATTGGCAAAGGTTTTAAAATGTTAGTGCCCGGCACAGAGTAACTGGCTGTTATTTGTTCTCCCAGAGCACATTCATTCTTCCAAAGTTAGAGTATTAGGAGACACCAGGACACCGAGCTCGTGACTGTTTCCCAGCCTCCTTTGCAGTAGACATGGGCACATGATTAAACCCCAATGGACAGAACATACCAGATTGATGTGTTTTAGCTTCATTTGTGGTAATTGGGGTTGCACCCTTGAACTGAGTCAGTCAAAGGGAGATTTAAATAAAGGGACAAGTGGGCCAGGGATTTAGCTCAGCCGTGCCACCGCCTGCCTCACAAGAGCAAGGTCCTGAGTTCGATCCCCCGGTACTGAACAACAACAACAAAAATAACTAAAGCCATGGAAGATAAAGGGACAATTTATAAAGGTATGGGTAGTGTGCAGTAGAGACAATGCCCGAGCCCTTTCCCTGGGTGGTGACCTTCAAATCCACAGACTCTCCTGAGTGACAGGCGTGTTTTTGTTATTCATGAGGTGTCTGTTGGGGCCACAACACCTTATGTATGCCAGGAAGGTGATGTGTGGTCTCTAGAGAGTTTGTGCTAAGGCAGGGACTCAGAGTGGAGGATGGTCCTGCCTGGAAGTCCAGTGAGTGATTGGAGAGTTGGGATGCTGAGGCACAGGACACGAACCCTCCCTCTGGGGATAGAATGTGGGTAAAGCCACCCAGTGAGCTAATCAATATGCTTATGTAATGAAACCCAACAAAAAACTGGACATTGTAGTTTCAGTGAGCTTCTCTGGGTAACAACACCATGCATGTTGTCACACACTATTGTGTGCTACGGTGGGGTAACAGGTGCTGAAGTCCAAGGAAGCTTAGTGTTTGGGACCCTCCCAAGCCTTGCTTATGCATCTCTTATTTTGTCTGGTTCTTACTTGTATCTTCTTTTAAAAAAACAAAACAAAACAGAGGGTTGAACCTAGGGTCTTCACACTGAGTGACATCCCTAGCCCTTCTTCTTTAATTTTTATTTTGAGACAGAATCTTGCTAAGTCACTTGCCCAGGCTAAGCTCAGACTTGAGGCTCTCCTGCCTCGGCCTTCCAGAGTTCCAAGATTTTCTTCTACATATAATGCTGTCCTGAATCCTTTGAGATGTTCCAGAATGATTGAATCTGAGAGAGTAGTGGAAATCCCAAGGTCTGTGGCCAGCTGGTCCCATGAGAGGGTGACTTGGAGAACCTGAAACTTGCAGCAGGTTCCTGAAATGAGTCCAGTCTTCAGGACAGTTTGTGTTCTGAACCTGTGAAGTTGGGCCAAACTCTGGGTAGTCCAGGTCAGAAGTCTCTGGGTTCTGCAAAAGTAACCAGTGATGGTGTGGTCCCCGTGGGCTGGCAACGATGCGGGAAGAGGCAGGTATGGAGCATCAGACAGGAGGAGGTGTAGACTTCAGTAAGGGACACAGACAACCCCAGCAAAGAGAAGGAGAAGATGAGACTGTGATCTCTTTCCTTGACCCTCTCTCTGGTCTTTTACCTATTGCCTAAACTACAATAAAAGCCAGAGGAGGAAATCTATAGAGCCAGATCCCCAGGTGCAGAGCACAGCATAGACCCAACTGTCACAGTTCTTTCTATCTGTCCCAACTCCTTCCTCCTAGTAAGGGGGCAGGACTCCTCTGGAATGAAAGTCCTCAAGGGAAAAAGGAGGGACACAGCGACTCTTCTGAGGTTTGATAGCTTGCTTTAGGGGACAGGGGTTCTAGTTTCTATGGCCTGCCTAGGAAAAGAGGAATTCTAATTTGTATGATTCACTTTGAGAGAGGGACAGGAGACAGGAGGATAGAAAAAGGTTAGAAAGAATTTGCTTCTGAGACTGACTTTCTGATGTCCTTTAGTGCAAATGCCAAAGCACCAGCTGGGTGTGCACATCTGTAATCCCGGCACTCAGGAGGCTGAGGCAGGAGAATCTTGGCACTTTGAGGCAATCCTGGGCTCTATAGTGAATTCAAAGCCTGCCTGAACTACATAGTAAGACCCTTTCTCAAAAAACCAAACCAGGCTGAACAAACAAAACCCAAACTTTGCTGTATCATTTTTCAGTGCCACAGCAGGATCACTTCAGTTATGTCAATGTTCAAGAGAAGAAGACTGAGGTGCATATGCCAAAACAGGAAGCATGATTGTGTTTAGATTATGGGCAATGCTTCCCGCTGCCCTTGTTTCTACTCTTTTTTCTTCCCAATGCTCTATAACGGCCGTGTATTATTTTTAAAAATAGGAAAAGTAAAATGCACTGCTGTTACCAGAACGCTGGGGTCACACCCCACAGTGGTAAAGAATGAAACTGTGGATGAAGGAGGCAGGGTGCAAACAAGTTCATTTAAGATATGTAAAGGCAAGACAGCAAGAGATAGAAAGGCAAAGAAATAGAGCTCCTTCTATCCAGGAGAGGGTCCTGCTAGGATACCCAAGAAGGCTCTTTGTCTAGGAGTTATCGAGGGCTCTGGAAGGGCGCTCAGGCTGACGTGCAAGCAATATGACCCCCACTCTCTGGAAGACTACATACTTCTCGGGGTCCAATCTCTGCAGCGCCCAGGCAGGGGCCGTGTGCCCTTGAGCCCTGGCCTGCCTGGCCACCCTCTGGGGAGGTCCCAGCCTCCCTGCAGATGTGTCTGTAAGATCCCCGGAGGGTCGTGACTCAGCAGATTATGCTCCGGGTTGCTGTCCTTGCTGCCTAGTGGGATGCTAACTCTTGTCTCGCGCATTCCTCTTCCACTACTAAAAACTACCCACTAAGAAACAAACACCCACCAACCACCAAAACTCGGTCTGCTAGAATTGGGTGAATGCCCACACATCTTAGTGCTGTGTTCAGGCTTCTATGACAGAGCGCTGAAGATTGCGTGGCCTGAACAGCAGACATTTCTTTCTCACAATTCCAGAGATGGGTCCAAGATCAAGGCACCTGCAGGTTCACTATCAGGCGACAGCCACTTCCTGGGCCAGGGTGACAGCATCCTGTGTTTTCCTACATGGTAGAAGGGGTGAAGGGTTCTCCAGGGGCTCTCTTATAAGGGCACTAATCCCATCCGTGAGGGCTCTACGCTCAAGACCCACTCGTTTACCCAAATCCCACTTCCTTCCTTTTCTCTTTTTTCATTTTTTTTCCATATTTTCATTTTTACTGCTCCATGTTTGCAGTGCATAATGACTACGTTCCTCACAGGGAGTTGGTGCATGTACACAGCACAGCACATCTTATTTAATTCTTTTTTGGTACCAGGGATCAAACTTGGGACCTTGCTCTTGCAGGCAGCGGAACCACTGAGCTAAATTCCCAGCCTTATTTGATTCTTATTACATGCTCTTCTCCTTCTCTTTTCCCCTCCCTCCATCTCTTGGTTCCCCTTCCTTTTGCAAAAGATCTCTTGTTCCTTCTTATTTCTTTATTTTGTTCTTCAATTATTTATGTTTTTATGTTTCGCATATAAGAGAAACTATATGATATTTAAGCTTTTGTGTCTGATTTATTTCACTTAACATTACCATCTCAAGGGGCATCCATTTTCCTAAAAATATCAAACTTGTCCTTTTTATAGCAGAGGAGTACTCCATGGTGTGTAAATACCACATTCTCTGTATCCATTCATCTGTTGGTGGACACACAGTCTACTTCTAAGATTTAGGTATTACGAATTGTGCTGGTATAAATCTGAGTATGCATGTATTAGTGTAATCTGATGTCTTTAGCTGCATCCCATCTCTTTTTTTATTTCTATTTTGAGACAGGGTCTCCCTCAGTTGTTAAGCTGCCAAGGTTGGACTCAGACTTCTGATCCTCCTGCCTCAGCCTCCCAGAGTGATGGGATTACAGGAGTGCACTGCACACCCAGATTTCCCTTTTTTATGCCATCACATATGAAATTTAAGATTCCAACATGTGAATTTCAGGGAAATACAGTCTACAATACCTACAATGTAGACATTCAGTCTACAATTCAATCCTACAATAGGAGAAAGTGATTCTTTCTCACTTGCGTTCGCTAGTTGCCTGCATTTGGTTCTGATTTCCTGTCCCCGTGGGCTGCCCTGTCTTTGGGTCCAAGACCCAAAGATGAGCTTTGGTTGGCAACCCTGAGATTTGTGGGATGATCTAATGCTTGCCATGGCTTCTCTGAAACTGACTCCTGCAGTTGCCTGGACTCTGATCTTGCTTACTGTTAGCAAATCCTTTTAGAAGTATTTACCTCCCAAACTGATCATTCTCATCCCTTAAGAGCCTGGATTCTGTTTGTCTATGAGGTGCATCTCTGACAAATATGCAAAAATGGCTCTGTATGAATAATTGTGGGCACTCAGAAAGCAGTGCCTGGGGTTCTAAAAGGGAAATGCAGATCGATTTTTCAGCACCAAGGAGAGCTCTTAGGGGGCTGCCTACTAGGCGATCTGATAACCGAGGCCTTTGGTCCTGGGAACCTCACACCCATTCCCACAGGTCACATCCACAGGGAAGAATTACAGATCCCTGGGGTGTCAAATGATTTCATCTTTTATGCTAAGTATAATTGATTGGTAGTGGTTGCTCTTCTGGGGAGGAATCTTGTAGAAGTTCAATAGGAAATTGTTCCAAGATAGATTAATGATGTCTGCCGTGGGCAGAAAATGAGTAATGATGGGTCATTTGCTATGCATTTGCCATTTCTTGTCTAGGCCTTTGGGTATCTTGATTCTTGTATTGGTCAGCTTTCCCATTACTGCCAAAACGTTTGACATACACAACTTACAGGGAGAAATGGAGCTGGATGTGGTGGTGCATGCCTGTAATTCCAGCTCTCTGGGAGGCTGAGGCAGGAGGACTGAGAGTTGGAGCACCACTGTTGTCTTTTGAGTGTATATAATCTGGATATTTAAGGTTTGTATGATGTTTATACAGTTGTGAATTGTGTTCAGCTACTAGTTAGGGAGACTGAAAATCAGTAGTGGCATAAACAAAGTAGAAGTTCACTGCTATGTAAGACCATCTTTAAGGTAGGCATCATGGCAGCTCCATGGTGACCAGGGACCCAGACTCTTCTGAACTTTTTGATCCTCCATATTTAGTGTTGACTTTTAGTTTCTCTTGGTCATCAGTGGCTCCTGGAGTTCCAGCCATCATGTCCTTATCCAAAACAGAAGGAAGGAGAAAAGCTGGAAAAGCAAAAAGAGAGCACCTTGTTTATCTGCTTCTTTGAATCAGCCTTCTCAGAAAACTGTTCTAATAACTTGTTCACATATGGTCAGGAACGTTAACATTTGGCCATCCCCACATTCGGCCATCCCTAACTGTGAGAGAGGATGGGATCTGTGTTCTTTTAGCTAGTTATGTTTTATTTCAGTTACTAATGAAGAGAGAAAAAGAGATACAGGCTGAGTAACTAGTCCTTTCAATCACAATATTAGCATAAATGTTTTAGCACAATGTTTTAACATAAATGCAATCATATATTTATTGATGTTTTCATATTCAAATACATTTTAAAGGTTTCTCCAATGTCAGGAAATATGAATCCCATTCAATATTAAACCCCATTCAATATTTTTAACTGACATCCAGCATTTTATGACTTATTTAACTATTCCTGAACTGGTAAAAATTTAAGTGTATATGCTTTGTGCATTGTATAATTTTGCAGAGCAGGTCACCAGAAAATAAATTGCTCAAGAGTATGAATATTTAAATCATGGAGCAATAACACCAAATTGCCATCCAAAAACACTTTGTAAATTCACTGCTCTGCCAATCATGTATGAAAGAAACTGTTTCCCTCATATCCTCTCTGGATATCATTATTTTATAGTTTCTTCAAAATGAAGGTAAAATTGCCTATTCTTTTCATGTTGATTTCTGTAGTCATTGACAAGTTGAAGAAATCTCACTTTGCTTATCACCTATATTTCTTTTTTTTTTTAATTTACTGCTCAGATTTCCCTCCATTTCTCTGTGGGTTTCTTTCTAATAAATACATTCATTGGTTTTTTTTGGTACCGGGGATTGAACTCGGGTCCTTGTGCTTGCAAGGCAGGCCACCGAACCGCTACATGCTAATTTCTGTAGTCATTGACAAGTTGAAGAAATCTCACTTTGCTTATCACCTATATATTTTTTTTTTCTTAATTTACTGCTCAGATTTCCCTCCATTTCTCTGTGGGTTTCTTTCTAATAAATAAATTCATTGGTTTTTTTTTGGTACTGGGGATTGAACTCGGGTCCTTGTGCTTGCAAGGCAGGCCACCGAACCGCTGAGCTAAATCTCCGGCCCCTAAATTTGTTGTTTTGATATACACTGATTACAGTATTTTTTCCCCCTCAGTACCAGGGATCAAACTCCTGATCTTGTGCTTGCCAGGCAGGCACAGGGCCACTGAGCTAAATCCCCAGCCCCCGGTATTTCTTTTATCTGTAATATATGCTACAAATCTCTCCCATTCTATTAGTTTTCTTTTAATTTAATTTGTATTCCATAACACCAAACTTTTGTGTATTTTGCCATGTCTGTCCTTTTTGTTAGTTAGTTAGTTTGTTTGTTTGTTTCTGAGATAGGGTCTTGTTACGTTGCTAAGTGACCCCAGGTAGGCTCAAACTTGTAATTCTCCTGCCTCAGCCTCAGAGTTCTGGGATTACAAGCATATGCCGCCACTTGCAGCTTCCTTTTAGGTAATTTTTTATGTGCCTTTTCCTGTCATGAGCTTGTGAAAATATTATTCTATTCTATCTTTTTAAAAACACTTTATTTATATCAGCAGTATTGAATACTTTTCTTCATATAGACCATACACATTTCTTAAGCTTATTTCTGAATACTTTATACTTTTTATTTCATTATTTATGTAGATGTTTAAGCTTTCACAATAAGTTTTTACAAGCTGGTGAATTTTGAAGAATTACTTACTCCGTAGAACTATAACCACACGTTCTAGACAGTATAAATATATGGCCGAACTAATAATAATACACATCACCATTATCAATTACATGATAAAACAAATGATCAAGAATCCAAATATTAAGTCACACAACTCAAAAGACAAAATATCAGAGGTCTCTCAATTCATTAGCAGAATTCTTTTTTTTTTTTTTTGTAAGAAGTGGGGAAGAGAAAGATCACACTTCAAATAAAGACGAATCGGTAAGCAACTGATAAGTGTCAGAAATTTTATGATTAAGAACTGTCTTAGCTACAATAATAAAGCTTTTCTACCTTTTACAAGTGTTTGTTAAGATAAAGAGCATATCCTACATGTTCTGCACAAGACAAAGTCAACATTTGACGAATAATGTTTTTTTTTTCTTCTTCTTTTTTGTACTGGGGATCGAATTTGGGTCCTTGCGCTTGCTTGCCAGGCAGGCCAGCCAGAACCACTGACCTAAATCCCTGGCATTTCCTATTCTTTTTAGAGGCCCTCCCTCTTAAAGTGCAAGCTTTAATTTAACTGGAAGGCTTTTTTTTTGGTCTGGAGACATTAAAGACATGCTTCCGTAACAACGGAGACTTTCAAAACGAAGGTTTCCTACAACAGCACAAAATAAGACCTGTAGAAAGACATTAAATAATCACAAGACTTGGTAATAATTAAAAAAGAAAAATCAATGGCTAAGCAAATCTGATGTATACAGGTATGAAGGTGGAAAACAGATGCATAAACTGAGCAGGCAACAGCCTCACAAGCCCCGCCGTGTTAAAACAGCTGAAAGAATAAACCACAGAAGGCCTAGAGTGTTCTCAGTCCCAGGAATTTTGATTCTAGAGGACACTAAAAATATATGAGTATTGTGCTGGGTGCTTTGGCACCTATTCGTTCTAAATTTCTTATATACCCTTCCGATTCTGGTATGGGAATAGACTTAAAGACAACTCAACAGGGCATGATTTCAGGAAAGGCCAATTGGTACAAATGATCAGCACGTTTTAAAGACCGAGCAGGAAGGATCTTTTGGAAATTGTCCCTTTAATTCGATCATAAAGCAAACACGGATGCTGGGACTCTGCCAAGCTGGGCTGCGGCCTGCAAAGCTGGCTGCTGTACCTTCTGCGGAAGCTTACTGGACTCAGGCACCAAGCCAAGGCATTAACAGGAAGGACCCAGTTTTAGGGCATGCAGCAGTTATTCCGGTGACCATGGGACTGGGTGTTGGAAACACCAGGGCAGCCATGTTTCAGGACAATATTTCTCCAAGTGCAAAAGTCGCTTGCTGTTGAAAGCTCCATGCCACTTTTGTCTTAGGAAGGGCACGGTTTCTCCATATTTCATTCCTCCTTCCCTGAATGCTAGGGCCGCACGCCCTGGGACTCTCTGAGGCCTGCGACACAAAGACCGGCTCCTTCAGGAAACTCAGTCCTGACAAGATTTAACCAGTCGTCCTCACCTGGCTGGCAGTTGGCGCCCCATCACGGGAAGTCTTCTTTCTCCCTGGGAGCAGTGTCCCGAGTGGCTTCACATACACTCACTACGGAGGCAGCGCCCTACTTCTTGAGTTGCGTTGTACATTTGTTTAAGGTCGCATGGGTTGGATTGTGTGTAATAAGGAGTCTCAGGCTCTTGTTTGTGACTTCTTCAGGGAGCTAGGTGGTTCATTGGAGCCATGTTGATTTAGTTTTTTAAAAAAAACACTCAAGGGTATCATGAAAGATTTTTTTAAAAAATTAATTTTATTGATACACTTTTGACGTCCATAATGATCGCCTTCATCGTAGCAATTTGTGCCTGTACATGGTACAGCTTGATTCTTTTTTGCTCACTCCCCTCCCATCCCTTTGACTCTTTTCCTCCTCCTTATTTACAAAAGCTTTGTTTCCATTTTTTTCCTTCTATTTTTTTTAATCTTCTTTCCCTTCCTTCTACCCCTTTCCCTTCCTCCCCTTTCCATTTGAACATTTGCTTCCTATTTCCCAAAATCTGTCATCAGTTTGGGTCCTTATTTAAGGGAACTTTCTCACACAAGAGCAGTAATGCCACATTTAAACATGTATGTTAGATTTATTTCACTTAAAAGTACAGTCTCAAGGAACATCCAATTACCTTAAAATGTCTTAAGTTTATCCTTCTTTGTGCCATAGTAGTACTCCACTGAATATAAAAACCACATTTTTTAATCCATTCATCTATTGATGGGCATCTGATCTGTTTCCAAGATTTAGCCATTACAAACGGTGCTGCTATAAACATGGGTGCATATGTATCACTGTGGTATGATGCTTTCAATTCTTTTGCGAAGATACTTAGAATAGGAATAGCTGGGTCAAATGGAACCTCTAGTCTTAGTTTTGTGAGGAATCTCCATGCTGATTTTCATATTGTTTGTACCGTTACACTCCCATCAGCAGTAGAGAAGGGTTCCATTTTCCCCACAGCCTCACCAGCATTTGTTATTGGTTGGTTTCTTGATAGCAGCCATTCTTTCTGGAGTGAGATGAAATCTCAGGGTTGTTTTAATTTTCATTTCTCAAATGACCAATGATGTTGAATATTTTTTCATGTATTTATTTTCTGTTACTTCTTCATCCAATAAGTGTCTATTCATTTAAGATGCCCTTTTTTGGATTGGGTCTTAAAATTTGGGGGGCCTCATTTATTTTTGGTTCTTTATACAATTACATATTAGTCCTTTGTCTGAGGAACAGCTGATAAATATTTTTTCCCATTCTGTGGGTTTTCTCTTCACTCTATTGGTGGTTTATTTTGCTGTGCCAAAACCTTTTTAATATGTTGTAATCCCAGCTGTTGATTCTTTGTACTATTTCCTGTGCAATCAGGATTTTGTTCATAAAGTCTTTACCTATGCCTATGTCTTCGAGAGTTTTATATATTCTATCTTCCAGCAGATTAAGTGTAGCTGTTTTGATATTTAGATCTTTGATCCATTTCAATTTTAGTTTAGTGCATGGTGAGGCATACGGGTCTATGTTTAATCTTCAGCATATGGAAAGCCAGTTTTCCTAGCACTAATTTTTTGTTTTGTTTTATGGTATCGGGGGTCGAACTCGGGTCCTTGTGCTTGTGAGGCAGGCAGCGGCACCACTGAGCTAAATCCCCAGCCCTCTTAGCACAATTTATTAAAGATGCTATCTTTCTTCCAGTGAAAGTGTTTGGCCCCTTTGTCAAAGATGAGGTAGCTGAGTGTGTTTGAAGTTGTTTGTGCATTTTTTGTTCTGTTCCTCCGATTCTCAGGTCTGTTTTTTTTGTTTGTTTTGTTTTGTTTGTTTTTTAAAATTGTGCCAATACCATGCTGTTTTTATCATGGTAGCTGTGTAATATATCTTGAAGTCAGGGATTGTGATACTTCCTGCCTTGCCTTTGTGGCCCAGAGTTAATTTGGCTATTTTAGGTCTCCTGGTTTCAGATGAACTTTGGGGTTATTTTGGGGCTGGTATTTTAATTGGAATTGTGTTAAATCTGTGTGACAATTTTGGAAGTATGGTCATTTTCACCATATTGATTTCTCCTATAAAAGAATCTTTTAAATTGTGGAGAAATGATGCAATAAACTAAAGTCTACTTCGATATACTCACTTAAATGTCTCAGCACTTTGAGTAAGGTTGGGAGTACTGGGAAATGAAATGAACCTTCTAACAAGAAGCAGCAACCCTTCAGTCAGTCATACTGAGGCAATAGAAAGGCTGTGCCCCTTTAATAAATGGTGTCAGAAAAACTGGATTTTAACTAGTCAAAGATTAAAACTAGACCCGTATCTTTCACCATGCACTGAACTAAAATCCAAGTGAATTAAAGATCTAAATATTAAAACAGAAAAACTAAACTTGCTGGAGGATAAGTTAGGTAGAACTCTTGAAGATATCAGCATAGGAAAAGACTTTATGAACAAATCCTCAGTAGCACGGGAACTAGCACAAAGAATCAACACCTGGGATCGCATCTTTTTAAAAAGCTTCTGCACTGCCAGAGAAATCACCAGCAGAGCTAAGAGAGACATCCTACAATATGGGGAAAATTTTTACTAGCTGTTCCTCAGACAAAGGTCTACTATCTAGAATATATAAAGAACTCAAAAAAATCAGACCCCCCAAATATAAAGACCCAATTCAGAGTGTTTTTTCTGGGTTCCCTGCTGTTACAGTGGGCTCTGGTGAGGTCTTCTCCAGACTCTGCTGAGGACCCCAGGACTTGGGAAGGGGAGATGCGTGCCCTGCAGTGGATCTGAACGAGTGTGCGGGGGGCTTCAGAAAGCCAGATGCATTCACTGAGAAAAACTGGGATAGGGGAAAGGCAAAAAGGGAAAAGAAAGAATATGTGAAAAGGAAAAACATAGGAAAAAATGTCTTTGTAAACAGGGAAGGGTGGAGGGGGTGAAGGGAGGCCTGGGGAATGGGGAAAAATAAGAACCAAGATAAGTCATGCAAAGGTACAAGATCCTAATGATGAGTGTAATTGTACTGTATACCTAAAATGTACCAGTAAACTTAATGTAGACTTTAAAAAAAAAGAAAGAAAAGAAAAAAGAAAGGCTGCAGAGAAAGGTTTACTCCATCCGGGTTAGAACTCTGGCAAAAAGCTCTCTGGATTTCATTCACCACTTCTATGTCTGTGGTAGCCATTATTATGGGGGACTTCTTGGTGGAGTAGTAGTGAATTTCTGCAGTTCACTTGTGTGCAGAGAGGTTTGCTGTGCCTCGTAGTAATCTACACTCCCTTCAGAAACTCCACGACTGTGAGCAAGAATGGTGTGTTTAATCACTGAAGATGGTGGCCTAATCACTCAGCCAGTTCCAAGGTGGCATTTTCGTTTGCTTGTTTGTTTGTTTGTTTTTGTTTTTGTTCCATTTTGGTTTTGAGACAGGATCTAATCGTGTAGTTTAGGCTGGGCTTGAATTCACAGTGATCTTCCTGCCTCAGCCTTCCAAGTACTGGGATTACAGGTATGCATTACTCCACCTGGCTTACTTTCTTATACCATTGTGAAATTTTCCTTTTGGAGTTTTATAATTGATTAGTAGTGATGGTGAGGAGGACTATTAATTTTGTATGTCAGCCTGATATCCAGCCTCCTTACTGAATTCTCTTATTTACTTATTGCAAGTTTTCCATTATCATCCTCTTGGATTTTCTACTCTCCGTGTTTTCCAAGTGACAGTGGTCTTTCCTTTTCAATATTAATCTACCAACTATCTATCTAACCAACTATCAATCTGCCTTCTGTTTTATGTTCTTCAAAATAAGTTTGAGGCATCAGCATACTTAACCCCTTAGCGTTTCAGCCTGCAAAACTTTAATTTGTGTTCAATACTTGTTTACAGTTTTTTCTAAAAAAAAAAAAATAACACACAATGAAATATCTAAACTTAAGTGCATCATTCCACAAACTTTGATCAATGTCCATACTCATGAAATTGAAACCCCCAGTAAGTATAAAACAATACCACCACCCAAGAAAATTCTCTTATCCTCCTTCCCAGAGAATCTCATTTCTAGTTCCCTTTTGGTAAAACCAAATCCATGGTTGCAACTCTTTCCACCAGAGCTTGGTCTTTTTCTAGAATGTTGCCTAGATGGAATTACAGGATCGACTGCTCTGTTCAATGGTTTTGTTTATTTGTGGTTCTGGAGATAGGACCCAGAACCTCACACAAGCTAGGCAAGTGTTCCACCACTAAGCTACATCCCCAGCCATCATCATCATCATCATCATCATTGAAACAAATTCTGTTTTCCAAGCTGAGTTTGAGCTTGAGATCCTCCTGCTTCAGACTCCCAGGTAGCTGAGATTACATGTGTGTACCACTGTACCTGGCTTTTATTAATTGCCTTTACACTCAAAATAGGGTGGGTTTTTTTTGTTTTGTTTTTGGGGAGGTACTGGGGATCAAACTGAGGACCTTGAGCTTGCAAGGCAGGTGGTGGAACCACTGAGCTAAATCCCCAGCACAAAATAATTATTTTTAATAAAATTTATTCATGCTGTTGTCTTTGTAATCTGTTCCTATTATTACCAATTAATACTTTATTATATGACTACATTATAATTTATTCTCTCATTGATGGACATTTGGGCAATTTTCAGTTTGGGGCCAATAAGAATATATTTTGGGATAAGGGGAAAAAATGAGAACCAAGACCTGTCATGTAAAGGTACAAAATCCCAATGATGAATGTAACTATACTGTATACCTAAAATGTATACCGTATACCAATAAACTCAATGAGAAAAGATAAATAAATAATCCCAATTTTTAAAAAAGAATATATTTTCTAGGAAAAATTGTTGTACATTTTTTGGGAGGATTTTCATCTTTATTTCTCTTGAGTAAGTATCTGGGAATGAAATGGCAAGGTTATAAGGCAGATGGATGTTAAGTTTTATAGGAAATGGCTAGAATTTTTTCCAAAGTTATTAACTTCATCTGTTAGAGCAGTTTGAGGTGCACAGAAAATCGAGAGGAAGGTACAGAGATTTCTCTCCTACCTCCATCCATGTGTGCATAGCCTCTCCTCACATACGCATCTTGCATCTGAGCGACACATTTTTACAGTTAACGAGTCCATATCGACCCATTAGGATCTGCAGAGCCCATACTTTACTGTAGGCTCATTCCTGGTGCTGCATGTTCCTTGGGTTTAGATAAATGTTTGATGACAAATACCCACCCTCGTAGGATTGCCCACAGTATCTTCACTGCCCTAAAAGTCCTCTGTAATTCCACGATTCAACACTCACCACTCCAGCCCCGGGCAACCACTGAACTTTCCTCCTTGTCCGTAGTTCCAAGATGATTTTGACATTTACCATCAACCACATATGAGAATTTCAGGTGTTCTGCATGTCTTCCCGTAGAAGCTGTAGGCTCTAACTTTTAGGCTTATACTCTAATTCAAATAAATTCTTGTTTATGCTGTGAAACAGGGATCAGGGTCCAGCTTTCTGTACACATATCTAGTTGTTCCTCTGATGTCCTTGCTTACCATTAGATAAGTGAGCTCTCTATTTTGTCCCGTTGATAAACTGCTGAATCTCAGCATAGGACCACACGATCTTGATTATTTATGGTCAGGTAGGAAAACCCTTATAATAGTGTTCCCATTGCTGGGGCAAAAATACCTGACACCCACAACTTAGAGTTGAAGTTTCTTTTGGCTCAGGTTTCAGAGGTTTCAGCCCACGGCCAGCTGGCTCCAAGGCAGAAACATCATGGTAAAAGGGTGTGGTGGAAGAAAGCTGCTCAGTTCATGGTGACTGGGAAGCAGAGTACAGGGGAAGAGTAAAGAAGAAATAAAGAAGGGGCCAGGGAGCCCATCCAGCTATTACAATCCAATCACTCTTCCACAAGTCTCTTAGCTCCATCAAACTGACAATCAAGATTAACCAACAACAATCCATCCCGTGTCAACTTAACACCCAACCATATCTCCTTAAACCATACCTAATCTCCAAGTAAACACAATAATAAGGCCACAATTCTGCTATCATGACATAACAATCCCACCATTGCTCTAAAAACCATTATCGGTGAAACTCTATAAAATTCAAAGAGCAAATCCCACGATCCCCCGATACAATGGCATAAACATTTCCATTCCAAAAGGGAGAAATTGGAGTATAGAAAAGAACAGGACCAAAGCAAGATGAAAACCCAGCTCAGCAACATCAAATCCGTAGCCCCACATCCAACATCAGGGCGCGTGGTGGTGAGATGGGAGTTCCAGAGGGCTTGGGTGGCCCCACTGCATGGCCTTGCTGGTTGTAGTCCATGTCGCCTCTCTCTTGGGCTTTCTCCACTCGCTGTGGCTTTCCTTGGCAGACAGTCCAGGTTCCTAGCATCTCCAACCTCCTGGGGTCTCCAAAGCTTTGGCTTCACTCGCACGACTTCAGGCAGGGAGTCTCCAGTGTCACACTTTGCTCAGGCTCCTGGGCCGTTCTTTACACTCTGGGTGGAAGCTTTTCTTCCACCTCTTCCTCCCTCTTCCTTCTGGCTTGGATCTTGCTGTGTTGCCCAGGTTGATCTTAATCTCCTGAACTCAGTGCTGCTGCAATCTCTTGAGTACCTAGGGCTAGAGATGCATCCACCCAGCCCATGTTTGATTGATGATTGATTGATTTTTTACTCTATTTCTTAGTGAGTAGGCTTTTTAGTGAGTAGTGAATAGGTTGGTATCTTTCAGGGATTTTGACCATTTCATCTGAGTGGCTGAAGCTGTGAACATAGGATCCAGAATCTCTTATTATTCTTTTAAGGTGTGTATGTAGCACCTGAAGTCATATCTCATCTTTGACTCCTGGTGCTTATAATTCATGTATTGCCTCCCCGCCCCTGGCCATGTTGGCTAGAGATTGATGAATGCTAATAGTAACCTTTTCAAGAAACTATTTATAGTTTCATTTGATCATTTTATCAATTTTCATTGATTTCTGTTCGTATCTTTTTTGTTTCTTTCCATTACCATTAGCTTAATTTGTGCTTATTTTGATCTTCTTTTATTAGTTCATTAAATTAGGAGTAAAAATAGATTTGAAATGTTCTTCTCTTCTAAGTACTTGGCACTGTGCATTTTCTCTCAGTACTGCTTTTCTTGTGTTCAGCACATTTTGTTGTTGTTGTTGTTACCGGAGATCGAACTCAGGTCCTTGTGCTTGTGAGAACACACTTTTTATTTTATGGCTTTTGTTTCCTTTTGTTTTGCTGCTGGGGATCTTTGTGTGTGTGCTTAGCACACGCTCTGCTGCTTTACTATACCAGCAACCCCTCAATTAAAGTAGTTTATCCTTTCTTTCTATGCTGCTTCTTTGACTCGAGTGTTACTCATAAATGCATTCTTTCATTTCAGTCCACTTGCGGGTATTTTCCGGGTATATTTCTGTTATTCATATTTGCTTTCATTTTTTGTATTTCATGTTCCCTGGCCTGTTACTGATCTTTAATTCAGTTATACGAGGGTCTGGCTCTGCTGGGCTTTTTATTCAGAGAAGATCTCGATCTCCTCAGCATGAAGTAACTGAGACACTTGGTTCTCCCTTCGGCATTTGAGCTTGGTTCTTGGCCTCTTGAGGGAAGGACACCAGTGTTTACTTAGTCCCCTCTCTCGGACAGGACTGAGCACAGGGAACCATGGTGTTTACTCCATTTTCTGGAAACTTCGGACTCAGCCTCCCATCCAGACCCAGAATTAACAATCTAATGTCCTGTGGGGAGCAGTGGCCATGCACTAGGAACACTTTTCACTTTCATCATCACATTGGCCCCCTGAGACCATCCAAATAAATCCCTGCTGGCCTCTTTCCTCGGGAGAGTCCGTTAGCCTGAGCCTAGAATTGAGAACTCGAAAGGAGAATAGCATTACCCTGCCAAGGAAGGGTTCTGCCTTCTCTGGAGTTTAGCTCATCTTGTCCTTGTTACCACGGCCCTGGGATGGGTGTAAAGACATGATTTTCTAATTCTCTCTCTCTCTCTCTCTCTCTCTCTCTCTCTCTCTCTCTCTCTCTCTTTTATACCTAACATAATGAGAAGCTTGGCCTGTGATAGTCTGGTACATCCTATCCAGAAACAGAAATCTCCTTCCCTTCACCACACAACATAGCTTACTTGTACAGCCTCTTTGTATATCTGGCTAGAGATCCGCGGTAACAGTGTCCTCCGTTTCCATTTAAATAATGCTTTCACTCCCCGTGCTCACTCCTGCACACGTCCACATTGAAGTTGTCCCAGGACTTTAATTCCTGCATTGTTGTTGCTGTCTTTGCCACTGCTGGTGTTCTTATTTTATTCGGTAAAAGTCAGGTTTAACGACAAAGTTTTTGTCTTTGTTTCCCAGTGCTGAGGGTTGAACCCAAGGCCTCCCACATGCTAGACAAGGGCTCTACCACTGCACCAGCTCTGGCCCCTTTGACTTTATTTTGAGGCAGGGTCTGGCAAAGTTGCCCAGGCTGACATCAGACTCACAATTCTCCTGTGCCAAGGTAGATGTGATTTAACACCACCGTGCCTGGCTGCAATTTTATTGATTTTTAAATCTCTGTTTTCTGCATTTCCTTTCCTTCCTTCCTTCCTTTTTGTCTCCTAGTCATTTCCTTTTTCTTGATGATAATCATGTACCATATAGCAACATTTTGGTCAGCTATGCACCACAGGCAGACAACTGCAGTCCTGAAAATCCCCGTTACCCCATTTATCTTATTTATTTTGCTCCGCACTTGCCTGACTGTGTCAGCCTGAATATTCCCACCTTTCTTCAGTTCTTGAAAATATTCTCCTATTGACTGATTATCTACTCTTTTCCCCCCCACTTTCTCCTAGGGAACGTCTATCAAGAGCTGGATAAAAACTGAGGTGTCTCTAGTCTCTATGACATTAAGGTTTTCTAACTCATTCTTTTTTTCGTAGTCATTTTGCACTACAATTTGAGAAAAGCACTCAGCTCATTTTTTAATTCACTAATTCATCCGTTCAAAAACTAGTTTTGAAAAACCGTGCTAATACCAAAAGTATAAAGAATAACAAACACACTAGCACATAGGACCCAACTTTGTCTGATTTTAACTTTTCCCATAGTTGCTTCCTATATCTATTTTATTTTTTCTATGTTTCTAAGACACAGAGCGTTTCCAATACAGCTGAAGTGCTTGGTCTCCCCGTTTCCCCATTCCGCTCACCCCCACCCCTCTCCGGCAGGATCGTCTGTGTTGAATTTGGGATTTATGATCTCTGAATTGCCTTTTCATTCAGATATCATAGAAATTAGAATTCACAAGTTTTGTAACTGTTTAAAATTGTGCAAACACCATCACAATCAAAATACAAAGCAATCCTTTTCACCCCAGTGAAAAGACACCCCTTATGCCCCTTTAGGGTTGATCTCTCATTCTTTCCCTGGCCCTGAGTAATAACTGCTATCCACCCCTATAGTCTTGCTATTTCTAGTATTTCTAGTAAATGGAATCAAGCAGTGCATAGTCTTTTAATTTTTATTTGTTTCACTTAGCATAAAGTTTTTTCGGTACTGGGATTAAATCCAGGGCCTTTGTACTGAACGATACTCCCAGCCTTTAAAAATTTTTTTTTGCTTTGAAATAGGGACTCATCAAGTCACTGTTACCCAGGCTGGGCTCAAACTTGTGATCTATTCTTTGCATCTATTTTAATGTGAATTTCATTGAAGTATAATCTGCTATACTGAAGGTATAATATTGTTTTTATAACTTTATATAACAGATATTACACAAATCTGTCATTCTACAATTATTTTTAGGCATTATATGTTTAAATTTTATTCCTGTGGTTTCTTATAGTTCTGGGTAATTCATTTTACCTGCCGTATAGAGTTCTGTAATAGGATCAAAACATTTGCTTATTCATTTTCTGTTGGGTTGTAGGTAGTTTCTGACATTTTGCTATCACAAAGCGTTGTGCAGTGAGTGCTCGTGCACACTTCTTTACACACACACACACACACACACACACACTTCCGGTTAGCACGCACCCGGAAGAGCCACCAGGCTGCACACCTGCAAGTTTCTTCCCATTTCCTTCTTCAGCTGTATTCGTGCCACTCTTCAGCCAACTTACTCGTTTCAAATTTGAACAATTAATTTCAGTTTCCGGGATCTCTTAGTGACTTGTTTTAGTTAACAGCTCATTCTCAATTATGGACACGATGACTTCGCCAGGGTCCCTGGGGATAATCATTACACGACTTTAATGATTTGTGTTTGTGTTTGTCTCCTTAGGACGACCCCCATGGGTCTCACATCTGTTTGTTAAGTCTGATGCCTCTTTTTCATGGTGCCAATTTTGCTAGAGACGGTGTGTGGGTGGGGGGGTGTTCTTGGTTTTCTGCTCCCCTTTACCTGGACAACCCCCAGCAGCCCATCTCTGAAGGATGCTTCTGTCCCCTGATGACACTGGGAAGGAGCCGAGGTGCCGCCCGCAGGCAGGGGGTCTTCTTATTCCTGGAGTGTCCCGGATATCCCCAGGGCCATCCCTGAGTCCAGTGCCAGACACCCCCACTCACCCTGGCCTGTGGGCAAACTCCCCTCCGAGAGCTGCTCAGCCACAAGCCCTCATAAGGAGAGGGGGCAGGGGTGGCCAGCAGCCTGACAGTGAACAGATTCTCGGGGTAGTGATGGCCCTGGGACCCCCACAGGGCTGGACACCCCTCGGTCCTCTCCAAAGCCCCACTGAGCAGGGAATCTCTTCCTGTGCTTTGGGCTATGGACTCCTTAGTTAAGCCAACCCTTTCTACTTTCCATCTTTCTGGAATTTCTCAAAGTTTCTGGTCTCGTAAGGACTTTCTTGTTTTCTACAACTGTTATGGATGGCATACATTTATGAGTGCATATATTTTTTCTGTTATAATGAGAGATTTAGTGACAAGACTGTGTACCCAATCTTTTATCCAATCTTTATCTTCTCTTCTAAAATTATTATTTTTTAAAATGCTATCCTTTCCAGGCTGGCCTTGAACTCCTGGGCTCAAGAGATACTCCTGCCTCAGCTTCCTTAGTAGCTGAGACTACAGGTTTGTGCTACCATGCTTGGCTGTGCTTATCTTCTTCAAATTCTGTCATCTTTCTGTCTTCTTTGGACCTGCTTGATACTGGTCCTCCATGTCCATCAGTCCCTCTCTAGCTGTGTTTGTATCTCTCTCTTTGAGTCTCTGTCCCTAGCTGTGGCTCTGTTCCTGTCTCCCGGGCCCAGTTCTGGATCTCTCTCTCCATCTCTCTATCCTGGTGCTCCCGGCCCTTGGCCTCATCATCCCCCTAATCTCAATGGCTGCTCCATTCCAGTGCCAGGCCCTGGCCCCCGTGGCTGGCTGGCTCTGGAGCAGTTTGTGGGTTGGGGAGCCCCAGATTGCTGCAACGTGGAGCAAGGATTTCCAACACATGCTCCCGCTGGCAGCCTGCCACCACAGCTCACTGCCTGCCAACATCACACTTCGACTTAAAGAGGGAAAACTGCCAGACCAATGTTTTAGCTACAGCCCCGAGTCAGGGTTGCGTGGGGAATCTCACAGCAGCCCCTGCCAGGAGCTGGGGTGCGGAATTAGGGAAGGGGCTCTGGGTTGCTGGGTGGTGCTGGGGGTCCAGGCTGCTGCCCTCTCTGGCCTCTCTGGTCCTGTACCAGGATACTGGCTTGGAATCCAGTCTGGGCTTCCCCGGGGATGGGGTCCTTCCCTCGCCAGACCACTCCTGGGCAGGTAGGTCACGAGGGGCCCTGCTTCCTCATGTTACTGTCTCTCCTGCCCCATGCTACCCATCACGTGGCTGTCCCCTCTATCTGTGGGTGGGGTAGCCCTCGGCTGAGCTCAGGGGATGGTCATAGGTGGAAATCCGCGGAATTAATCTGGCGGTCCTGGGAAAGAAACAGGAAATGTCAGGGAGCAGCATAGAAGAGAAGAATCAGCTCTCTCCCTGTGAGAGCTCCCTCCTCTTTTCAGACTCAACCCTGCCTGTAGAGGTGAGTCATCCCTGCTAGTGTAGACACACCCGCCCACTGAAGCCCTTGTCCTAGCAAATACGGGGGCCCTATTTATGTGAGTGTAGAAGTGTCCATCTCTACCCTTGCCACGCACCCTTCCCGGCCAGTGTGGACTGCAGATCTCCCACGATATTCACACCCGTTCTTGTCCTGTGGACTCTCCCCACTCAATGTCTACACCTGCCTGCCTTCTGCTCGGTGTGGAAGCATCCTGCCCATGAGCCCTGTTCCTGTCGCCTTAGTGGTACCCTCTTGCGACACTTCAGATGCCCCTACCTCTGGGCAGCCTTGCTGTCCTTCTGAGGAAGGCTCAGGGCAAAGGAGAAACGAATCGTCTCTGCAGTGTTCAAACACGGCCCAGTCGGTGCCCTGCTGCTGACTCCTCCCAGCATGAGCGTGCCCATCGCAGACCCCAGCAGGGTCTCCTTTTAGGATCAGAAGCTCCTGTAGCCGCAAGTGTAAACACACAGGTGTATGTAAGCAGAGAGGGGCCTGTCCTGATTAGCACAGAAACCTCCGTCCTTGAGGGTGCAGAGGCTCCCACCAGCATAAAAGCGCCCATCGGTAGGGGGAGCCACTGCCGGCGCGAGCGCAGAAGCTCCCAGCTCTGCCAGTACAGATGCTCCCGTCTGCTGCCAGGGCCCGGGAGGAGGCCCCTGGAGACACCTGGCAGACCCAGAAGGAGCAGGTATCCATGAGGGAGGAGGGCGGCGGGGAGAGGTGGGTCGGGAGGAGCCACCCGATCAAACGGCCGGCTGGCGGAAGTGCCGCTGCCAATATAAACAGATAAGCACTAATAATCACTCTTTCTTAAAAGCCCCGCTTGTGTGTCCCGTTTTCCTGAGGACCCGCCACCTGCACAGCTGCTCCTAATCAAGGACCATTTAATTCGTTCCCAGATCATTGTCTGCACTAATTGTCTTAAACAAACCGAAGTTCATTTCACCTTATTCCCCAAGGGCCTGGAGGGCTTCTAATTACCTGTAGGTGGTTCGCCACACAGCCCTGCTTCATTAAAGACCACAGTATGTTCCTCTAATGGGTTTCCCATTAAAATCCAATGGGTTCCCATCAAAATGAGTTATGCCCCAGGGAAAAAAAATCCACTAAAATATATTTTAATTAAAGTGAATTAAATATTGCATATGTCTGTTTCTGCCAACAGGTTGCACTTGAGACCGATACTAGCAGAAAATGGAGGGGAGAGGTGACAAATAGCAGGACAGGTGAGGACAAAGGGCTCAGTCGTGGCCCTGCCACTCCTGACGGGATGACTTTGGGAAAACCACCCCATCTCTTTGAGCTTTACTTTCCCCATCTCCAAAATGGTGATTATAACCTGATTATAACCCCTAGCTTGCAAGTTATTTTTGCTAAGATTAGAATTTATGTACCACATAGACACAGCTTCACACATAAAAAAGTGCTCAGGAGATATCACAATTGCTGTATAATATTATGAATAAATATTGTATCAGTCAGCTCTCCCATGTGACAAACATGCCCCCCTCCAATCTCAATGGCTCACAAGTAAACTTCTGTTTCTCACAAGGACTGCAGGTTAGCTGTGCCCCTT
>NW_022900948.1:39737776-39777979 GCF_012274545.1 Fukomys damarensis
TTGTGTCTTGTTCTCAAACCCAGGATGATATTACAGCCCCTCTCTGGAACCTGTCATTATCACAGCAGAGAAAAGTGCAAGAGAATGTGCTGAGTCAGCCAACTGTGCCCAGAGCTTGTGCCAGGCGTGTGAAGGTCAGGCCACTCACTTGGCAAACCATGCTGCCATCAGACCCTGGTTCAAGGAACTATACTCCTGCCTAGCAGGAAGTAGGATGAGGGTGGGGCTGAATAATTCTTTTACAGGGAAGAGAATGAATAATTGTCATCAATAAAACCAAACACCTCAATCTTATCATTTAAGTGTTGTGGCAGTGTTTCCGGGTTTGCCTGATGATGAGGACTTCTGGTGGAAAATAAAAATATAGAGACTGAGCTCCACTCCAGAGCTGCTGAGCTGGAGGAGGGCCCTGAAAAGCTATTGCTTAAATAGGTGTCTGAGATCATGGTTCTCATTGGAATATTTGAGAAACACGATTCCATAGAATAGTATCAATTCTGATGGAAGATATAACAAATGTTGCCATTTAAAATTTTTCTTATACTGAAAGACACGTTGCCATTAACCCCCTCAAAATACAGTACTCCCCTCATTTGAACACAATTATCCCCACTTCCTGCCACTTTCTGAAGCAGTTCTGGAAGTCTTCTTTCATGAGTGTCTTTAGCTGTGTGGTCACGACCTCCTCCACATCCTGAATTGCTTCGAAATGTTTACCTTTCATGGTCATTTTGACTTTGGATAAGAGCCAGAAGTCGCACAGTGCCAGATCTGGGAAATAAGGCGAATGAGGATGCACTGTGGTGTCTTCTGAGCCTGCCTTTCCATTGGATACTCAGCAGCAACATTCACTGTATTTTTTTATTACATCTCCTAAAGATACTAGTCAGTGTCTTCCACAAGTGCTTCAGAGAGTGGCAAGCACGATGGAATGGGTGTGTTCAAAGCCGGGGGGAGTATTTGGGGGGAGATTAATGGAAACGTGTCTTTTAAAATGGAAACACGCACCATGTAGTTTGATCATAGCTCTTAGATGAGATAAGGGCTTTGGAACAGAACTGAGATGGCAGACTGTCCCTACGAGGCGCAACCATACAATCACGGGACGGTTTCTTCATCTCTGAATCTGCTTCTTTCATTTGTGAAATAATGCAATGCCTGCAAATCACCTGGCCAATGTGTGGTACAGGCAAGACTTCAGTTAGCTCCTTATTGCCACTTTCTCGATTTTTGAATGTAGTTTTAGGTTCACAGCAAACAGGATGAGGAAGTCCAGAGATTTCCGACCGACTCCCTGCACCACGCCTCCATGCGTCCGTTATCGGCTTCCCCGTGGGAGTGAAATATTTGCCCCAAGTGGTGGGCCTGCATCCGCACACCTTTTCCCCTTGAAGTCCATAGTTTACCCTGGAGTTCATTCATGTGTTATGCATTCTGTGGCTTGGGCAAATGTGCAGTGCCACGTGTCCCCCATCACGGGCTCATACGGAACAGTTCCATTGCTCTAAGGTCCTCTGTGCTCGGCCTGCTCATCCACCCAGTAGCTCTTCCTATTTTAAAAGCAATGATCAATGATGATGATGATGGTGGTGGGGGTGAGGATGATGATGATGAGTATAAAGTGCCCAGCTCGGTGCATTGCAATAGAGGATAAACACTAAGAAAAATATCTTTAAGTCATGACCGCGATAACAATAGTAATATACATAGTTGGACACCCAGCGCTGCAAAAGGCATGAAAAATAATACCCATGTAAGGATTAAAGGGAAGAACTAACTACAGCAGCAAACAAAGCTGATCTATCCCCACCTTTCACGGTGGATGGACCCCTCAACCTCTCAGTGGAGGGACAGTGTTATCAAACAGTTCCCCAGTGTTTGTTTGTTGAGACAGGGTCTTGCTATATAGTTCCAGCTGGCCTTGAGCTCATCATACCAGTCTTGCGCTCATAGCAATCCCCCTGCCTCAGCCTCCCCAAGTGCTGGGATTACAGGCGTGTGGCACCATACTCTGCTAATTCTCTAGTCTTGAAATAGACTTTCCCCTTTTGGCTTCCCTCACTCTTCTGAGTTTCTATGCTTCTGGCTCCTTCCGCATTTTTTCCTTGACTCTTCTTCTCGACTGACCTCTAAATGCTTGTGCCCAGAGGAGGCTCAGCGTGGGGGCCTCTCCTGTTCTCCGCTGCCCACGCTCCTTAGCCTTGCTCAAGTCCATAGCTTTGGATACCATCTGTTAAATACCATTGCATGGTTCTTGATTTGCAAGTGGTGCTGAGAAAATAATGAACCTTTTCAGGGCCAACTTCAGGGGCACAGGACCCACGCAGCCCCACATTGTGCCTCATGCTCTGTTGTCAGCATCTGGAAATTTGTAAGACTTTATGAACAACGGGCTCTGCATTTTTGGTTTGTGTTGGATTTGCATTTGCAGTTTGCATAATTTTCTCTGCAAATGGTGCAGCTGGTCCTGATTCTGCTCTCACCAAAAAATGGCAAAATATCCCCACGACGAGCTCTCCCTTCCTCAATTTGTCCTCTCCCGGGTTTCTCCCTTCTGGCGAACGGCACTGTCATCAGTCTGGTGATCAGACTGACCAGGTGGCAGCAGCCTCAGTCCCTTTGCCCAACTCCAACTCTCCCAAATCTATTTTGACCCCGTCTTTCTTCTCTCTAACGCAAGCATCCCTCATCTCTCGCTGGGACATTTGTCGCTGGTCCCATCTCCTCTTTCACCTCCAGAGCAGCCGGGTGACCTGTGGCGGGGCTGGGGATCGAGTGCCGGTCCTTCCGCTCCAGCGCTGCTGGGGGCTCCGCCTGCTCCATGTAGCCCCGCAGACAGAACTTCCCGCAGTCCTTCTCTTCTGTGCTCTTTACACAGCTACTCCCTTCCCCTCACCACCCCATCCAGCACCAGACTGAGACCAACTTCCTGTAGCTTCCCCGGGGAGGCTTTCCCCACCGCCCATGTGGGGTCAGATGCTCCCCCTCTGAGCTCTCTGGGCCCTGTGCCCCTGCCTGCTCTCCTGGTCCACAGCGCATTCACCTGCCTGTTTCCACCCCATTCTTCTTCCCGCCTGGCACTGCCCAAGGAACAGGCAGTGTCTAACGTTGCTCTTGTCACCCTACTGCCCAGAGCTGTGCCTGGCACATGATCAGAGCTCGTGAACTGTTTCTGAATGTATGAATGAACCCTGCCCTGTTCTGTGGCTTCGTTAGCCAGACTTCTGAGAAATGGACTCTTTCTTTATTTGCCAGACTGGGGCCTCACCAGGGTGGTCGCCCGCATTATGTCCCCCAGAGTCGTGCCGGGGATCCAGGCTCAGTGCCACCAGCAGCCAAAAGACCTGCTGTCTTCACTGCTCCTTTTGAGGGAGCCTCCTGCGACACAGGGAGACTGCAGCCCCACCCTCCGGGTGTCCCCAGGCCCCGGCCAGCATGCCCGTTTTGACCAGTTCCCCACATCTCCAGTCCCCGCACAGCCCAGCTGGAACTGGGCTTCCAGTTCAACCCAGCATTCGGGGCCGTCCAGCCGATATTGCAGAAGCAGCCATAGCGGGACCAGATACACCATGGGGATGGGCAAAAGCTGCAAACGAGGGTTTCGTCGTGGTTGAGAGTGTCGGTTCCCAGCATGTATTCTGCTGACTGCAATTTCAATGCTTGTTTAAACTCTTTGGGCTTTAAGACTCTGGACCCAGTGGGAGCGCACTGCTTTCCTTCATGTAGAACTTGGCATTCACCCTGTGGGTGCTCTGCTTCCCTCCCTCTTTTTGTCTGTTCCCTTGACACACACGGGAAGTCTGCCTCCTTGATTGGTCCAAACCACAAGGGCAGCACCCCATCCTACCCCAGTGTTCCTGAGAGCTGGGCTCAGGACAGCGCCCAAGGCCCAGCATTCTGAACCTGCATCTGGAGTCCTGTAGGGATTTTTTTTTTTGGGGGGGGTCCAAATTTGAGTTCCAGCTGGGACTTGCTGTGTGGCCTTGGGCAAGTCTCTTGCCTTTTCTGGGTCTTAGTTTCCTCATCTGCAAAATGACATGTTGGATCTTCACAACTACAACATTTGATGGTGTAAATTTAGCCCAGCCCGGCTGGCCTGGACTGACACCTGCCAGGCGGGTCCTCCCCAGCTTGAGGACAGAAAGAGGACTGAAGAGCCTGGGCCTCCCAGGGAGGAAGAGGAACCGGAGGCCCCAACACCCCAACCGCCCCCACACACTGCCACCATCTGACCTGACTGAAACCCAGCCGGACCGACGGGGCCCTGCTGGTGACTCAGCCCTGGCCCTATCTGATCATCGGAGTCGGTTCCTAGAAGTTGAAAGTCACTTCTCTACCGCAGCCATCGCCACCACCGCCCACCATGAGGCAAGTTCTAATTCCATCTCCTGACCACAGTTAGGAGGAAGGCAGTGATGGTAGCACCCGGGGCTTTCAGGGGAAAGTCTGGGCTGGGAGTCTGGGGCCCGGGCAGTGCCCCAGGGTGAGAGGGGCCCAGAGCCATCCCAGTCATGGGCAGAAATGGGCTGCAGGACGTGAGCTAAGGCAATGAGATTACGGCATCGTCAGCTCGACCTCCATGAGCGTGGGCACGTTGTGTAGCGTTCTGTGCCTCAGTCGTGTGTAGCCAAATGGGAAAGCCCAAGTTCATGTTTCAGAAATAGTCACCGCTAAAGGCTCAGAGCGTGTCCTCTGTGTCATCTGTGTAGCCACAAGCCCGGAAAAGAGACATCAACGCAAGAATGGAAGTGAAGACCATTCTGAACCTGCCAGTGGGGTCATTCGGTGCCAGAAGGTGGCTCCAAGCAGGGTTAAGGGAACAGGGCCTGCTCGGCAGACCTTGGCTTGGAAGCATTTTTCATCTCCCTCATGGCCTCCAAGAAAATCCAAGCTCAGCAGGAGCATTTGTGTATTCGCAGTCCGGAGTTCAGTTCCTGCACTGCAGGCAAACACACGAACAGAAGCGTGAGCAGGACCTTTTGTCTCGCTAGCACCCAGAGCCTGGAAAGGCGCCTGGCACATGGGTACTCGGACAGAGTAGCAGGAGGCCATGGAGCGGTGGACGTGCTTCTTTCTGCCCGCGCCAGGTGCCAGTAGATAAGTGACCACACACACGAGCTGTCACGGCGCCTTGCACCTGGAAGCCACCTTCCAGGCACAGAGTGGCCATGTCTGCTGCTTCACTTCCGTCTTCTACGTCTCCCTCAAAAGATCCTGTGACTCACACTGCCCCAGAGCTGTGTAGAGCAAGGGATTGGAAACTATGGTTTCAAGCGTAGTTAAATTATTATAATCCAAAGCCACCCAGTGCAGATAATCGGGATTCTTCTAGATTATGTTGTGTCGGAATGAATAATGCGCACGTCCTGCCTCTGTCCCAGGTGAGCGGGAATTTCTGACCCTCCTCTCTGCTGGGGATGGCAAACAACACATTCCACCCATCCAGAGCTGCATGTCCAGTGCCATGGGCTGTGCCGATCTGTTCTGTGAAGTTCCCGCACCTGGCACGGCAGCTGTGACAAGGAGCCCCTCAGTTAGGCTGTGGCAAGCCCCACCCTCCGCCATGCTCCCGCAGGTCCCACAGGGGTTCTCGTGGTGAATTAAATGCAGGCACAGTAAGAATCGCCACTCCCACACATGTGTCTTCAGGCTTTAGGGGTGACTCTAATGTCCCTCAGTCCTCCTGAGAAGCAGCGTCATTTCTGACTTAGTCTCGCGGCCGGGGTGGGAGCAGTCCATTCTGACATATCTGCCTCGCTAAGCTGCTTGATCTTTTCCTCAGAACTCTGCCATGACAGTTTGGTCATCTCCACCTTCGTGCCTATGCCCAGAAAGCCATCCCAGCAGAACAACAGTATGGGCTCAGGACTCCTGAGACCAGGACAATGCTCTGTATCCAGTCTTCCTCCTCTCTGCCCTAATGTAGAACCTCCAGAGCCACTCTGTGGGGCGTTCTCCTGGCTCTGGGCAGTAGACATTAGCCAGCTCCTGCACAGTCTGTTTCCTCCAGTCAAGGAAACCCTAGACCCTGCAAGACCTGACACTGGTTATGGTCTGAATAGCAGTCAGGAGGATGGGATAATGTCCACATTATCTCAAGAACCTTCCACCCAAGGGCTTACTGTCATCCCCGCCAAGGGGAGGCTGCTGTCCTCTAGCACTGGGAAGGGGGCCACTTCAGCAGTCCTGGCTTTCAGGGGATTCTGAGGTCCAGGTCTATGAGGTCTATGCACCCCAATATTCCCATCTCAGGCTTCAGGATGCCAGTCTTTTCCCATTGCTCTCTGACTTAGTCATAGAAGTCCTCTGGGGCTGTGAGGTTAGCCCTGGTGGATGGCTGTTTCTTTTTCTATCAGGAGTTGCTCCTGAACTGTCAGCATTCTGCTATCCAGCTTTGGGAATTAAGGCTCTACTTAAGCAAGGCCTGGTGGCCTTCTGGTGCTCACCATGGGCCCTGAGTAAATGGTGGGCTGACCTGAGCCTGCCACTTTCTTTCTTGAGGACTTTAGTTACAGTTAACTTCCAGCAATCAATGCTACAGTCCTCCAAGTCACCACTGCCTCGTCTTTACAGTCTCATTGGGGGGATCTTAGTCAGGGTGAGGCTGTAGTATGGCAGGGTTTACCACAAGTGCCCTCAGACAGCAATCTGTTCCTTATTGGCACCTGGCCTGTGAGTGATTTCTTTCAGATGCCCATCCTGAGATGCTGTGTTCTAGAACCACTTGGAATAACAGCTGTCTTTGGTGAGGTTTTCCCAGAAGCAGAGCCTGAGACAAGCGGATACAAGCAGCTGATTTTGAAGCCAATCCCGGCAAACAGCAGTAGGGAATAGGAAGCAACACAGAAAAGGAAAAATAATCAAGTGCGTGTTAACAAGTAGATTCCAACTGAGGGCAACTGGGGCACAGTATCTCTGCGAACTGAGCTGCCTTCTTCAAGGAGGCGCTGGGTGTTTATATCCTCCCATGCCTGCACACCACTGGCTAAACACTACTCCTGGCTTCACCCAAGCAACTCCGCAGTACAGCAAAGAGGAAGCAGTCAGGTGGAAAATGGCAGGTGCTTGCACAGAACACCATCGACATGTTCAAGAACATACGCTCAGTGATCTGCGTGGGGCATCCACAACTGCTGGGGCAATGGGTGTGTTGAAAGAACACAGTCGCATGTACTGAAGTTACTAAAGAATAAAAACTAAGTTACCGAGAGCTTATAATGTTTAAGCACTATCCTTGTTACTAATTCATCTTTGTGATAGCCCTGTTAGGTGACTGTTAAGAGCCCCGTTTTACAGATGCGGAACCTAAGACACAGAGACATGAAGCCATTTGCCTGAGATCTCACAGAAAGTAAATCCCTACACTTCAAGCTCCATGAAGGCTGTTAACCGGGCCTGGTCTTTTTCACCGACACATGTTTATACCAGGAAGCCATTAAATGACCGAGTGACGAGTTCCTCTCATGTCTGTGTGCAGTGACTTCCCCGAGGACAGGAGCTGGGCCTTTCCGTCTTGGTGTCAGTGCACCTGCCACTCAGGAAAAGCATTGAATACACGAGTAAATGGCTTCTGAAGAGCCCAAGACCGGAAGTCTCTTCTCTGCCACAGATAACTGCGACCCTGGATCAGTCTGGACCCTGGCTTGGCCTCGGTGCTCCCCTTTGTAATCCATCCCCAGTACCAACTCTTGCCCGCCCTCTCCTGCCCCTTCCTCAGGCACCACCGCTGGAATTCTCAGATCTCAGGGAACTGCCCATCCTTTAGCCCACCCCCCTTTGGTTTCCTCCTGCCTTCCTTCCTGTCTTGGAATAGCACACTCATCAATTTAAGATACTCTGTTGGTAAATCACCGTGCTTAGCAAAAGTCAATTTCAACCATTTCAAGTGGTCCGGACTGGATTAGAGCAGATACAACCAGCCAGTACTAGTGTGGAGTGGCTTAAATCAGAGGCAATGGTTTACTTACCTCAGACAAATTCTGTTGGCCCAATGTGGCTAAAACCAAGGGTAGAGGATAGGGCGCCCCCACTGGCAGGTCTGCAGGTTTCATCCAGTCTGCTCTGGTCACGGTGAACTTTTTAAGCATCGTAGGAACCCCATGCATTTTTGCTCGGGGAGAAGCACAGGGGAAAGCACTGGGTGGAAGGACTGCTAAGAGGGCGCTCACACTTGCACTCGAGAGTTTGAAATGCTGAGGAAAAAGCCAGTGTTGACCTCCATCCAACATTTTTAATTATTCATCTTTTTGAACTTTAATTTTTTAATTTTAGTTATTTTGGGGCAGGGCAATGTTGAGATAGGGTATTGCTACACAGTCCAATCTGGCCTTGAACTTGCAAAGACCCTTCTGCCTCAGCTTCCCTTCCCCCAGTGTTAGGATTACAGGCGTGCACCACCACACTTGGATCTTTCTACGTTAATTTTTTTTAATTTAAAAACATTTATTATTACTGTTTCGCAGTGCGAAGATGCAGTTCATTTGCACCAGCAGCCATAGGGGTTAAGGGAACTCTTAAGAGTAATCAGCTATCAGTGTAGGATGGATTACTTATGCAAAACTAAGAATCTTCAAAATAAAGTACAGTGGTAAGTGTCACGCTACCCTCCCCCAATGATTCTAGCATGCTGTTATGCCAGGCAGTGTCTACTGTAATTCTTTGAGGCTGCATTTTAGAACAATTCTTCATTTATAGGAAAAAGGAGCAAAAAGTACAGAGAATTCCCACGTACTGCACCCATTCCCACCTTTTCCCCGCTATTCACAACTGATGAACAAGTACTGATACATTATTACTGTTAACTAAAGTGCATGGCTCATGCAGGGTTTCCGTGTTGCACATTCGATGTATGACAGAAATGAGGCGTGTAGAATGACTAACGGGCCCAAGTATAATGTATGCATTATGACTAATGTATCCGCCATTACCGTAGCGTGCAAAATAGATTCGGGGCCCTAAACATCCCCCGGGCACTACCTATTCATTCCTTCCCCAGCCACTGGCAACCACCAACCTTTCTACTGTGTCTACAGTTTCACCTTTTCCAGAATGTCGTATAGTTGGAATCATATAGTAGGTAGCTATTCAGACTGGCTTTTTCCCTCTGTAATATGCACTTAAGTATTCCCTGTGTCTTTTCGTGGCTTCTTTCTTCTTCTTCTTCTTCTCCTCCTCCTCCTCGTCCTCCTCCTCCTCCTCCTCCTCCTCCTTCCTCTTCTCCTCTTCCTCCCTTTTTTTTTTTTTAGTACTGGGGATCGAACTCAGGTCCTTGTGCTTGTGAGGCAGGCAGCGGAACCACTCAGCTAAATCCCCGGCCTAAATTTCTTTCATTGTTATCATAAAATTTCCCACTTTGACCATTTCCAAGTGCACAGTTCCGGAGCATTAAGCACATTCCCACTGTTGTGCAATCTTTGCCACTATCTCTCTCTCCCAAACTGAAATTCTACACACATCAAACAATAACTCCCCAGCCCCATTGTTTGTTTCCCTTCTATCACAGAATAATATTCCATTGTCTGCTTGTGACACAGTTTGTTTGTCCAATCACCCACTGGAGGACATCTTGATTGCTTCCGAGTTTTGTCAGTTACGAATGAGGCAGCTGTGAAGAGTTGTGGGCAGTCTTTGCAGGGACAGGAGCTCCTCGGTCATAGGCAAACACAGCACCAAGCTGCATAATTGCTGGGCCTCTGTGTGAGCCGGGCCCAGCATTCAATGTAAGTTTCTCCATTTAATTGCCGTGATAGCCCTGCAAACAGGTACGGTTGTACCCAAATCCCGCATGAGCAAACCGAGGCTCGCGGGAGTGAAAGCATGAATCTGTACACTGGTGCAACCAGCGCCAGTCCAAGCATTTAGATTTAGAAAAATGTGCATGCCTGAGAGTTGGGGACAAAGGGACTATTTCCAGTTGTCATTCTCCTTTGGCTTTGCTTTGATCCTTTTCTCCTTTTAGGAAAATGAACAAATTTGTTTCCAATCTGGTTGTTCTTGAAGGAATGTCCCTTCCTTTCCAGTTTCTCACTGTGTAATTGGAAGAACCCTCTGACTGCAAAGTCAATGACCTACTTTTGGCTAATGAAGAGCACACACACACACACACACACACACACACGGATGCATGGACACACACGGATACACGGACACACACACACACACACCCACGGGCTGGTCCATGAGCCTCCTCCCTCACCCGGCGTCTCCCTGGACTCACTTGGTAGCAGTTTCTGGTTGTGGGAAAGGAAACAATTTCAAGTAAATGCAACCCTTTTTCTTATGGGGCCCTCCTGCCCTGTGTTCCCTGATTGCAGAGTCCCTGGGGAGAGGGTTAGGGCCTGTAGGGAGATGTCACAGGCAGTAACCTCCGCTGGTAGTTTTCACTGTGGTCCGTGGTGAGTGTGGGCAATGGAGCCAGGGCCCAAAGGAAAAGGCAACCGGAAAAGGCCTGGACCCACCTGCCCCATGGGCCTGGGTTCCAGGCCCCGTCAGCACCCGATGGCCTCCCCTTCCTTCCCACCCCTGCCCGTTCCCTCCATCCCCAAGCCCCCTTAAGTACCAATAATGGAAGTGCTTACTAGGCCCCGCAACAATTCACCCTTATCTTTTATTTATAGCTGACAAAGCTCCAAGCAGGAAAAATATAATCACACTTTAAATAATGGAAGTTGTAGGTATTAGAGCTACACAGGCAGTTACCGGAGTTGCAGGGATGTCTCCCTGCAGACCTGACGGGGCGCATGCCGACTGCATTTTTAATTTTTAAAACATATTTCTTCCCAAATTATTCTGCATTACCGAGGAGCCACATTTATGGGGGTGATAAATTACTGTAATAAAGTGCCTCTTCCTCAAATATATAGGACGAAGCCACGCTGAGAGCAGCCCCACACAGGCGGCCCCGAGAGAGTGGTGAGAAGTCCCGGTGCTGCGCGCCACACTTTAATTATTTGGCGATGTGTCCTACATTTTTAATACAGTCACAAGTTTCCTTTAAGCAAAGAATTCGAGCTGGCCACTCATTCATATCTGTGGGGCCAGTGTGCGTGAGGGCACGTACACGTGGGTGGGGCACACACAAGTGCAAACCCGTGTGATGCGCGTGGCAGTATCTGTCTGGGAATTTGCACAAGCGTTAACGCCTGTTTGTCTGTGCGGATGTGAGTGTGAAAGCTTGTGGATGCCCAGATGTGTGCCAGTGGATCCCTGAGTGTGCTGGACAGGTGTGCATGCACACATTTATCTGGATACAGGCGTGTGTCTGTGTGCACAGTGCCCACGCGCTGTGGCATGTGTGTTCAGACGTGTGTTCCTGCAGCGCTGTGCCTCTTCCCAGGCCCTGGTGTGCAGCCAAGTCCTTTCTTCTGCACCGAGCCAGCTCCCGTCTGCCTCCTCCTCCCTTGCACAGAGATGCACAGCGGCTACAGCTCAGTTCTGAGAGCAGCTGCCTGTCTCAGCTCTACGACTTTGGGCAAGCCCTTTGGTGTCCTAGCTTCCCCATGTGGAAAGGGAGTTCATACTAAAACTATTTGTCTCAGAGAGTAGCAGGAAGATTAATGGCTTAATACTTGGAAAGTACCTCATGGGTAGTAAATTCAAGTGTTAACTGTTTTTCTTCCCTTCTTTCCTTCCTTCCTCCCTTCTTGCCTGCCTGCACTCTGTGGCACAGGTTTCTGGAACCTTCCCTGGGAACGGACACTATGGCTGACTGAGGGAGAAGCTTCCCTCACATTTAACCTCCTCTGGCTCCAGGTCATCCAGAGGGAAAGGCGGTGATGGCAGGAGGACCCAGCTTTGTGGTGCCCTCAGCACCCCTCTCCAGCCCCCCAAGTCTGTGGGTCTTCAAGGACAAGGCTTTGCTCATGCCAGCTCTGCTCCCCTGGCCCCAGCAAAGCTCCAGCAGAGTGGGCCTCAGAGCATCACAGCGTGGATGCAGGCAGATGATGGGGCAGGGACAGGGGTGTGGTGGCCTATTTGGGCAGAGATAATCTCAGGAAATAGGAATGGGGGCGGGGTGCATCAGGGCCCCTCATGGGCACCTGGGACTCAATCCCAGAAACAATCGGAGAGGCTTCACAGAACGTGCCTAGGGTCGTCTTGTCCTGGGATGGGCAAGCCACCATGTTTTCTCACTATGACCATCCCTTACTGGGGGAGGACACTTCTGGCGGTCCTGACTTCCTGATAGCCCAGTGAGAAGTTGTGTGGACTCCCGTGGTGCCAGGGAGAGCCAAGCTGGGAAGCAGAGGGCAGGGGAGTCAAGAGTGGACAGAGAGGACACAGGCAGTACATCAATCAGTGCACCTGCTCCAGGTCAGCGTTGAAGGGACAGATTCACGGATCCGCATGGGATGAACAGACACATGTACTCCCAGCCATGCATCCTAGATTTGCAAACTCCTGGAGATCCTCTTTCTTCCTACAAACACCCCCGTGCCTCTTCAACGCTGCATGTGCTGTTTTCTGCCTGGAATTCCACTGCAATCAGCCCAGAGAACCTCTTAGAATCTATGAGGACTTGGCTCAAATACCTTATACACCCAGGCTTCTTGTCTAAAGGAATCCCCTCCTGCCTTCTTGGGGATTTCCTTGGGGCCCCAAACATAACACTTACTGGCAGCACTCCAGTGTTGCAATAAACATAGGCTCTGCCACCCCTGCCCCCTGTCAACCCCGGGCTCCTCAAGATCAAAGACAAGTCTGGGTCATGGTGCATGTCTCAGTCTCCCCATCTGGAACATGGGGCGATAACTGTACCCACCCCTCACATGGCCATGAGGGCTCGATGAGGCAAAGTGTTAAAGGTCTGCGCTGAAGGCAGTCTGGCCCAACATGAGCAGCAGCCCAGCACCTGGTGTCATTCTTACAGCATGGTGCAGAAGGGCCTCGGCGGGCCAGGGCGGAAGGAGCACCAGCTGCTAAGGGTGCAGTGCTGCAACTGCCCTCCATCACCGGAGGACCCTGAGGATCAGGAGGCACCGAGCAGCTCAGGGAGGGGAAGAGCACTTGGGACTCCATCTGGGCTCACCCATCCACACAGCCCGTGTCCCTGTGCCTCCCTTGTTCCTGTCTCTCCATCTCACCATCCCTCTTCCTCCTAAATGCCCTCTCTGCCATGTGTGGCTACCAGAGGCTACAGGGTAAAACGTAGGCATTGTTTCTTTTACGAATCTGAGTTCATCTTGCAGCCTGACATTCACCAGCTGTCAGACTGGGTTCTGCCTGTGCTATGGGTTCCCTGGGCCTCAGTTTCCCCCTATTCCCTGAGGACCCTGGGGATTCTCCAAAGGCAGATTTTATTTTAATTTAATTTAATTTATTTATTTATTTATTTATTTTTTTGGTATCAGAGATCGAACTCAGGACCTTGCCTTTGCAGGGCAGGTGCGATACCATTAAATCCCGACTCCAAAGGCCAATTTGCCATGACTGGGCAAAGCTTACACTTCAAGGCTCTTCAATTAGTCCCCATTCTAAGCAGAAATCCACTATCATAAGTAAATGTATAGCTGGTGTGGGATGCACACCTGTAATCTCAGCACTTGGGAGGCTGAGGCAGGAGGATCCCTGAGTTCAAGGCCAGCCTGAAATACATACTAAGTTCAAAGCCAGCCTGAACCATGTAGTAAGACCCTGTCTCAAAAAAAACAAAAAGAGAAAGATGAGAGAGAAAGAGTGAATCAGAAATTCAAATTTACTTTTTTTTTTTCTTTTTTCATTTGTTGAGACAGGGTCTTGCTACACAGGTCAGCTGGCCTTGAACTCACTATGCAGCCCAGGCTGGCTTCAAACTCATGGCAATCCTCCTGCCTCAGCCTCCTGAGTGTTGCATTACAGCTGCACCACCACACCTGACTTTTTTAAAGCTATCTTTTCTTGAAGACGGACATCCAGGAGCTGGAGGTATAGCTCCAGGGTGGAGCACAGGGGAGACGCTGAACCCCTCAAGTATAAGCTTCAGGCTCTCAGACCAGTCTGCCCCCAGGGTCTCTGGGGGCGCAGAGGTAAACTGTGGGAGGTCGAAGAGCACTCACCTCCCACCCCCCATGCTTCTCCCTGCATCACAGGTAGGAACACAGGCCTGGAAGGGTATAGGGACTCATAGGAGATCACACAGCAAGTTACTGTCAGAGCTGGACTTGAACCCAAGTCTCTCTGCTGCAAGACCAGGGCTCCTTGTTCTGCTGCCAGGAAGAGGTGTGAAGGGCTGGCCCAGGGGCAGGACCTGGTCCTCACCCAGGAGTGCTGTGGGCTGTGGCTCGGAGAATGACTCCATGTGTCTCTTAGAGCCTGGGGACAGGGCAGCTGTGGGTGGGGGTGTCCAGGGATTGCTGCTAAAATAAGCAGTGGCTTCCTCTGAACCGCCTCTGTGGTCTGGGCAGGGGAAGGAAGTGGAGGCCCGGAAACAGGAGGGGCTGAGGGGAGGCTGCAACTGCTGTCGGCAAGGCTGAGACCACACTGGGGCGTCCCCCACCCACCCAGACACAACACTGGGCCCGGCCAGGCTGCAGCCCTGAGACCTGAGACCAGGATGGCCTGGAGCTCGGCCCCAGCCCAATACAGCCCTCCCGCGGCTATGAAACCCTTCTCCAGGCCAGCTAGGGATGTGAGGCAGGAGGAGCATAAATTCAAGCCCACCTGGGCAATTTAGCAACTGCAAGCCTGTCTCAAAACGAACAGAAACACCCACCGACCTTTTGGCGTGCTGTCCCTTTTGCCTGGAATACCTTTCCTACCTTCCCTTTAGGACTCAACGGCAACGTCGCCTCTTCCAGGCAGCCTTCCCTGACCATGCTGGATGCATACACAAGCACACAGGCCAGAGCAGGCCCCCAGCCCCCCTTTGTACGCGGTGGTGTTCACTGAGGCAGCTGGCAGCTTCCGGGTGCCTGGTGTTTCCAGCTTACCTGGGTGCCGCCTTGGGTGGATGACCTTGCTGAATTTTTACAAAAACACCATGCCACAGCTCATCAGTAGTTTCATTTGCCAGGTGAGTAAACCAAGGCTCAGAGACAGTGAACCACTTCCCCAGGCTGTGTAGCAGAGAACGGCTGAGCGGGGTTTGCAACCACACCTAAGCCCACAGCTGGATCCTTCTCTTCAGCAAGGTGTGAGCATTGGGCAACGCACCTGCACAACGAGCCTGCACTGTGGTCCCAAGTGAAGCTCAACCTCAACCTGGCCCTGGACTGTGTCCTGGGTAGCTGGGAGCCATAGAGTGCTCTAAGAGAGAGAGGGGGGAAGCCTGGTAATAAGAACGCACTTCTGTGCAAACATTTCTGGTAAACTGCGCAGAGATCTCAGAAGTGTTGCCAAGGTTTCTAGACTGCCTTGGGTTTTCTTTTCTCTCTCTAAATAAATACTCATTGTTGACTCTAATTTTAAGTTCTATTTCAAAGGGAGAACCTCCCACAACTGAAGAACCGGGCTCCATGAGCCCCTGGTTGTGCCTGGTGAAAAACCACCACACAGCCTGCCCTCGTGTCCCCCCTAAAGCCCCACTATCTGCACACCCACCCCCAGCCTAGCACCCTGGAAGGCAGAGAGTAAAGTTGGGCTTCTCAGTACACGAGGGAGACTGTTAAGGGAGGGAACGAACGGATAGGGGATGAACACGGATGGATGAACGGATGGATGGATGGGAGAGTCAATGAATGAAAGCATAAAGATGCCATCCGGAAGTGTGAGAGGTCAGTGGCAGCCCTGCCTGAGTGTGAGGGTGGCTGATCCTGTGGACCCTCCTGCTACCTCTCAGGCCCGGCTCTGGCCCTCAGCAGGGCCCATGGGTGCTGCACGCAGCCTCTGCGGCCTCAAGGAGGAGGCCTCCTCTCGGCAGCCCAGCAGATTAAAGCCTCCTCCAGAGAAGAAGGAAGTGAAAGTGTTGCAGCTGGTGAGTCATCGAGGGTCCCCTGGGAGCCACCGGCCACAGGGGCAGGGCCAAGGCTGGGAGGAAGGGACACCAGCGTGAAGAGCCCTCATCAAATCCGCCAGGAGGACCCAGTGTCGCCTGCCAATCCCTCCCCGGATGCTGGGCCTGGAGAATGCCCAGGACGCTGAGGAGTGGTCTGCAAGAGGGGGCAGAAGAGCCCGCTCTGCCTCTGTGGGGACAGCCACCTGGGGTAATGACAGCCAACGGCAGGGGAGGCAGTGTGCCGCCCGGGGTATGCTCAGGGCCTGGCCACCTGCCTCAGCCCTGCCCCTCACGGCTGCAGGACCCCAGCAAGCGGTTTCTACTCTCACGCCCTCTCCCCACCCCTGGAATGAGCACGTGCTGTGGTCGGAGCACAACTGCCCCCACCAAAACACTTGTTGAGGTTTCAGTCCCCAGCCTAAGGCCACCAAGTCAGCGGGGCCTTGCGGCGATAGGGATCAATGTTTTTCTCTGAAGACTGGGTCAGTTACCTCTAGAGCAGGTTGCTAGAGAGCAGGTTCGGTTTTTCTGGTTTTGGTTTGGTTTTCTGAGATGACGTCTCACTATCTAGTTGAGGCGGGCCTGGAAGTCACTATGTAGCCCAGGCTGGCCTCAGACTCATGATGATCCTCCTGCCTCAGCTTCCCAAGCGCTGGTATGACAGGTGTGTGCCACTACACCCAGTTCTCAGGCAGGGTCTTAGCAAGAAAACTAAAGTGCCTAGGTTTCAAAGAGAGAGATTTAACGCAGGGGCTTGTTACACAAGTGACAGAAGATCTGAGGAACAAAACAGGGCGTGGTACAGCTACCCCACAATGTTCCTTTTCAGCCACACACTACTTCCAACTAGAGCCAACTTCATTTAACTGCTTTCTCTTTCAGAGCTTTGAACCTCGGGTGTAAAATGAGAATGAAAATGTTTCAAAGGATTAGATAAGATAACCTGAGCAGAGTTTGTAGAGTGTAGGAAAAAGTAAGGGCCACACGATAATTCTAGCCGACACCCATACAGCCCTCAGTTCTCACGAGACTTCTGTTAAAGTGGTACAGCTGTCACATTCACCCTCATTTTACAGATGAGGAAACTGAGGCAGAGAGAGACCAAGTCACATGAGCATTGAGGGGCAGAGCTGACTCGAACCAAGACACTGGCTGTGTCTGTGGCCTGCCTGGAAGCAGGTGCCCTGAAAAGGACTCCGTGGAACTGCAGTGTCCTCCAGTGGGGCCCATGGGTGACGGGACCACAGGGGCCCACCTGTAACCCTCCAGGATGCAGACTTGGGGCAGAGAAGGAGGATGTGATGGGGCAGAAAGAAAGCCCTAGACACCCACTGTACACATCTGGGCCAGTCAGACAAACAGAAGCCACTCCAGGTTTTCACCTAGAGGGATTTATTCTGGGGAATTGGCTGAGGGAAAAATGGAAGGGCCAAGAAGTCAAACAGCAAGTGAGAATTCAGTGCCCAACAATGGCAGGAGTTCACTCCAGGTCTTGAGGGCAGGAGGAGGTGGGAGATTCCATGGGAGGAGCTGGAACTGCAGATGGATGGGTGGCCCTGGCTGAGGATAAAGGAGAGAGCAGCTCTGCCACTCACTAAGAAGATGGACACACAGAGAGACAGAGATACCTGGCTTCGCCCTCAGTCTGCTATTCATCCAGTGTAGCAGGAAGCCAGATAGTGGAGGAGCCTAGCACTGGGGTTTGAACTCAGGTTACTTCAGCCAGCTCCTGTCCCCAGCATGGGCTGGCCAGATGGGAGGCTCCAGCAAATCCTTCGAGCCTCCCAGGGTCTGTCCTCCTCCTGGGTGCTGGGTCCCTGGCTCTGTCACTCAAAGCCTCCCATCCTTCCCCCAGGGACAAGGACAAATTGTAGACTTTCCGGGCTCTTACTTTCCCCGTTTGTGTATTTGGGGTTCCTTGTTATGGTTTATATCTAGATGAACCCCCAAACACACACACCAAAGCCTCATGAGGTCACAGGCGGAGCCTCTGGAAGGTGATTAGATTGTGGGACGTTCTAGCTGACTTGCTGCTAAGAGGTGGGGCCTTCCGGAAGAGGCAGTCACTGTCACTGTGGCTGTGACCCGGAAGGTCCCAGCTCTTCCCAGCTCCCACCCTGACTCCTGCTGCATCCTGGATGCCATGAGCTGAGCAGTCTTCCCCCACCACGTTGTCCTACCTGGGAGCCACTGGACTCTGGACGGAAATGACTACGAACTGTGAGCCATAATAAACCCCTCCTCCTTTAAGCTGTGGGTGCTGGAGATTGTGGCTCAGTGATGAGGGCAGGGACTGAGACCCAAGCCCCCACGAAGATGGGAGGAGCCTGAGAACCCAGACAGCCTTGCTCCTCACGGTATGGGTGGGGAAATCGAGGCTCCGGATGAGACTGAACACGAGCAAAGCTGCCGCCGGTGGCTGGTGAGAGCGATGGAGGAGATGCTCGTGGAGGCTGAGCCAGGCCCCAGGGATGTGTCCGGCGCCAGCATTGCCCGAGCACCCACATGTCACCTGCCGTCTGCACACTGAAGAGACCAGGTGTGTCTCAAACCGGCACACCTCTAAGAGACCGCAGGCCCAGCCTGGTGCACACACTTAGGTGCACATACATGTACCCAGTGGCACACACGCCCACCCACACTGTGCACATGTGTGTGGCTCTGCACCCATATGCACGCTCATCACAGAGCCACACACCTACCCGTGTCCCCATGGGCTCACACCTGTGTGCACAACCTCCCATGTGGGCCCTCTGCTCTGTGCCCCGACTGGAAGCAGAGGCAGGGCCCACGGCCCCCCTCCAGGAGCACCCCTTAGCCAGCCCCCCTCCCCCAGCCATGTGCTCTGACCCCTTCTCTGCGGGACCCTTCCCCGGGGACTAAGGCAGCATCCTGACCACCCACCCCCCAGCCCCGTCCCCCAGACTGGTGTCCTGCATCCCAGGGGAGGAGGCGCTGCCCAGAGCTCAAGGTCTGCAGGCCAAAGTCCTGATTGCGGGCGCTGAGGAGAAGTTGCACAACCTGCTCAGCTGCTGAGTGACTCAATTTATTGTCTTTGGCTTCAGGCCCAGCCAGGGACCTGTTTCTCTGGAAGATGGTGAGGAGGGCAGGCAGATCCTCCCTCCCTTTCCAGGGAACTGGTGGCCCTGGCTCTATGTGCTGCACCCCCAAATGGACAGGCACTGGCCTCAGAGCCCTGAGTCTCCTCTTCCAGCCCAGACAACAAAGCCCAGTGTAGGAAAGGGGCTTGACCGGGATCACCCAGCTAGCCGGGGTGGGGGGTAGCGGGACTGGATCCTCTCCTAACCCCTTTGTCCAAAGGTCACATGGGTGCCTGAGAGTTTGAATCAGCTGGGCAGGGCCACTGTGGGTGCAGAGTGAGGACCCCTGATATGGCAATGGCAGTGCCCTCTGCCCCCGGTGCCCACCCTATGTGTCCATCATAGACGTGCTGCCACCACAGATCACCAGCTTTTCCGTTTGTAAAATTTCTACCAACACCATGCCTGAGATGAGTTGGCAAGGCATCGAGGGCCACAGCAAATCAGGGAGGGTCGGTGGCCTGCTCCCCCAGGCTGGGCTCTGGCCCTCTGCCGCTGCAGCCACTGGGACGTGGGGGAGAGCCAGACTGGACAGCCCTGAAAATCCTAGACATCTGGTGTTATTCAGACCAGGCCTGCCGCCTTCCTGCCTTTCTTTTCTCAGCTCATCCACTCAGGATGACCGGGTGGTCCCAAGAAGGCAGCAGTGGTGGCCTTTGTGACACTGGGGTTCAACGGCATGGGGTAGCAGCCTGTCAGGGTAAGGGACAGGTCTACGCAGGGATGGAGTGTGTGAATAACCTATCACGGGTAAAAGGGGTCGGCTTCCTCCCTGGTGTGTGTGAGTGTGTGTGTGTGTGTGTGTGTGTGTGAGTGTGTGTGTGAGAGTGTGTGTGTGTGTGTGTGTCTCAAAGAAGAGAAGAGAGGGAAGGGAAGGGAAGGAAGAGAACAAAGAGGAGGAGAAGACATCAAAGAAAGATAGCAAAGTGTCAGAAAGATAGGAGCCAGCTACAGGGGCTTCTCCTGGCCAATGTGATATAACCGAACATAAAATAATTAATAACAGCAATGGATTATAACCCCGTGAATCAAATAAATCCACACTGCTATAAACAAACGCGTGAATGAAAAGATGAACAGAAGAGAAAGCTTTCCCTGAAGTAGAATGCCAAATAATTTTTAAAAAAATCACCTTTTGCAATGATTGCACTAATTATTATTTCAAGTAAGAAAGGTCAAGGAATTGGTAACACTCAGGGCGTGGAAGGAATGACGAAGCGGGTATTTACACAGCGCTAAAGGATCTCCATTCCAGGGCTTATCACTGACAAATGTAACAAAATAACTGACAACAGAGGAAACCGGTGAGATGCTGAAAGCGCACACCACGGCAATAACACGTCTCGCCCGGCGCTGCCCAGTCAGGGCAGCGAGGAGACTGTGGCACCACCTCCGCGATGTTCTACCCAGAATGCAGAATGGTGAGGAAATGCCGCTTCCCAAACACCTGAGTGTGGAACTCGAGGTGAGGTGGGCAGAAGAGGGTGTGAGACTCAGCAGCACCTGACCCTAGCTTGTGCTCCCCTCTTTAAGTGACCTCACGGGGCAGACTTGATTGGGAAATCGGGACAAGGGGCACTGGCACCCTTTGCACTGTTCTTGCGTATTTTCTGAAATTTGAAATATCTGAAAACAAAATGATTTGTTAATCCCAGAGAACAACTTTGTAGTGTAAAAGGAGTTCCTGGGTGGATGTTTCCAGGAAAAAAATAAATAAAGGAAGCAGAAAGCTTGTGATAAACCCATCATCTGGACAGGGTTTAAGGCAAACTGGGTGGGCACCTAGAAATCAAGAAAGCGACACAAGTCCTTCACCCTGCTGGTTCAGGCTTTCTGGCTTCCACCACTGGCCTTTGGGTCTTCGCTTGAAGATCCTCAGTACTGAGAAGCATGAGGTCTTGCTGTGGGTGCTAGGCCTCTGACTGGACTCGTGGAGGACGTTGTCCTGGGCCTAGGCCCTCAGCTGGACTTGTGCGGGCCATTGCTGAGAGATCCAGGCCTCGGCTGGACCCTTCGGGTCTCTGGTTTGTGGAGAGATCTTTCACACGTCTCTGCATTTGACTTTTTTCGGTGGATATTATAAAATAGTCCTATAAACTATGTGTCCTGTATTAAATCCAAAAAAAAAAAAGAAAGAAAGAAAGCGACACACAGGCAAATGGACAATTTTTTCTTGAGACAAAGGCTCACTATATAGTTCAGGCTGGCCTGGAACTCTCAGTGTAGCCCAGGCTGGCCTTGAAGTTGTGGCAAATCTCTTGCTTCAGCCTCCCGAGTGCTGGGATTACAGGCGTGTGCCACCAAATCTGGCAACATGGACATATGAAAACCCTGTCTAAAATAAGATAAATCCCAAAAATCCATCAAACCAAAGATTATGATATGATCTTCTCAGAACAATAATACCAGAAGATGCATGAGGTGGGTTGCATAGGAAGGAAATCCTTATTTTCCAAGGTCAGGAGACAGCAGTTTATATCTAAATTGAAAATTTAAAAATAGCAGAATAAGCATAGAGGTAAGTAAGAAACAAATTTGTTTCTTGTTAAAAAATGTTTGCCTCTGGTCCCTGGGAATTGAGGGTAAAAGCAAATTAGACAGAAGACAGCTGTTTTTCACTATAAATCTTGCCAAATAAAGCACATGTCAAACTTTAATAAAAGCAAAATCAAAATATAAAATTATATTTTTAATATATTTGGACAATGTGTTGACTTGACTAACGAAATTTGCGAAAGAATCCCTCAGACACTTAAGAGCTGTTAAAACTGAAAGTTACCATTTCAGGAATGTATCAGCTTTCTGTTACTGTAACAAATACCTGAGATTATCAACTCCCAAAGAAAGAAGATTTGTTTTGGTTCAGGTTTTCAGCTCATTACTTTAGTCCACCTTTGGTTGGCTCTACAGGGGATTAGGGACCCCTGGCCAGGACCAGGAAGGAGGAAGAGAGACAGATTGAGAAAGACTGAGACCGAGACAGACAGAGACAGACAGACAGAAAGACAGAGGCACAGACAGATAGGCAGTCAGGGAGGCAGGCACTGGGTCCCACAATCTGGGGCACACTTCAGATGACTTAAAATTTCCCCAAACACCCTGCCTCTTTCTTTTTCTTTCAGTGCTGTCTGTTGAATCCAGAGACTCACGTGGGCTAATCAAATGCTCAGCCACAGAGATATATCTCCAGCCCTAAGCCTCACCCCACCTCTTAAAGTTGAGAACTAAGCTGAGAAGCTGAGAACTAAGGTTTTAACACACACATCTTTGGGGGATATTCTGGATCTGGACTACAGCCCAGGGATTTTTGAAAAAAAAAAAAAAGCAGACTAAAATGAAAATTTCTCGTGCAAAAGTTTGGAAAGCGTATCCACAAAATATTATGTAAGAATGCTTGTACTAGCAGAGCAGATATCTTAACATCCTGAGGGGGCCATGGTGGTATGTACCTATAATCCCAGCAGTTGGGAGGCTGAGGCAGGAGGATCAATGCTAGTTCCAGGCCAACTTGGGCTACAGACTGAGTTCAAGCTCAGCCTGAACTGCATAGCATTACCCTGCCTCAAATAAATAAATAATTAAATAAATCCTTGAGATACTTAGTTTGGGACAAGTTGGGTAAGCCTCGAAACACTGGTAGGGAAAGAATATATCTGCTTGAAAAATGTGCATAGGACATAAAAGGAGAATATTCTTAAAGAAGTTTCTGGAAAATCGGTCAACTTGGTGACATGGGGGCAGGGGTCTTTCCATGAGCTGTTTGAGCTACCCGTTGCCAAACTGGCCTGTGGAGTTTGACACTGTCCCAGTCCCCTGCCCAGGACCAGTGTCCAGCCTGGGGCAATGGGCCCGGTGTTTACAGATGAGGAATTGGAGGTTGGAGAACAGACCTGCCAGGTCCAAAGCCTTACAGCCAACAAGGAACCAAGCCGGACCAGGTATCAGGATGACACGGCCCAGGTTCTCTCCTCGCTCCCTCAGGCCTGGATCTCCTGCCCCTGGCGCCAGACCTAATTAGAGCCTTGCGGTCCCAATGCACTGGGAGCCGGGTGTGCAGGGGATTCTAGGAGTCCTGAGGGGGTCATTATGTCTAATTACAGGAGTTCAGGCTTCTGCGTGGGCCAGCGGAGCCAGGGTGTCTCGGGGCCCAGCTGTCGGGAAACTGCTGCAGCCAGGCAGGGACAGAGGCTGCCAAAGACTCTTGCACCTTATTCTCTGCATCTGCTGGGGAAAGCTGAGCCCCAGGCCCCGCATGAGGCAGCAGGGAGGATCTGGGGAGTAGATGCTGTCTATGTCTCTCTGGAGGTTCTTTTCTTCTTTTAAGACAGTGTCTTGCTATGTAGTCCAGGCCGGCCTGGAACTCACTCTGTAGCTCATGTTGACCTTGAACTCATGGGGATCCTCCTGCCTCAGCTTCCTGAGTGCTGAGATTACAGGAATGTGCCATCACACTGGCTCTCTCTCTCTCTCTGGATGTTCTTAACCATCTTCTCTCCTGGGAAGGGAACATAGCAGAATAAGATGGCTGCACAAGGAGCAGGGTTCCCAGACAGACAGACAGACACGGGGGCCCACACACCCCACCCAACCATGGGTCTGGAACATGCATGGGAACTTCTGGGTAAAGAACTCTCCTTGACTCCACGGTGTGTTCCCGTGCAGGGACTGCGAGGCAGAAGGCATGTGCGACAGGGCCGGGGGCAGACACAGACGGTGGGCAACCTCCTGCAGGTGGTCGTGTAGGAAACAGGTTTTGGGTGGCTTCCGTGTGCCAGGCACTGAAATACAGCCCCTGGCCTCCGGGAATCTGCTTTCTAAAGGACAGGGGGGCAGTGACCACACGAATAAATGTACGTTCCACCAGTTGCTGGCAAGGGGTATGAAGAAACAGGGTGAGGGTGAGTGGCTCATGACCATAGAGCCTGACCTGACAGGAAAAACGGGCAAACCCCCGGCCCCAAGCCCAAAGGGTCAAAGGAGAGGCAACTTGAGGGGCAGAAAAACTTGAGGGGCCCAGCTGCCCTCCCTGTCCTCACCTACCTCTTCTTCCCTAATGTTAGTTTTCCTTTAAAATTTACACATTTATTTACTTGTTTGTTTGTCTTTTGAAGACATGGTCTCACTATGTAGTTCAGGCTGGCCTTGAACTCACAATAATCCTCCTTCCTCACCCTCCCAAGTTCTGGGATTATAGGTGTGGGCTGCCATGTTCGGCTCTAACAATTAAATATTTAAAACATACAGAAAACACAGGAGATCTTATGACAAACTCTCATGTGCCTACTACCTATAGAATGAATCTACAGATTCGTGCAAATGCAAAACCCTAAGCTCAGTTGCTTTTGGCAAAGGTGCATTCACCCCGTGCTTTCTGTACCTGTGAGGACGATGGGAGAGGCGCTGTACTCGGGATAGACTCTCAAGGGTGCAGCCCTCAGTGCCAGTCTCAGGGGGTGCCATGGGGACTCACACACTGGCTCTTAAGATGTTTTCCACGTGGGAGTGTTAATTTCAGTGGCTAAAGCAAGCCACGAAAGGCGCAGTGAAGTGTAATCTCAGATCCCCGAGGAAGAAAAGGGAAAGGCTAGTGATCAGTGTTCACATCTACCAATCTCCCTGCTCCGTTTCCACCTAACCTTCACTCCCAGGAATAACCTCATCTAGAAGTTGCCATCTGTTTACTTATTAATTTAAAAATTGTAATATACTTGTGCACACCAAAAACGAATAGATTAAAAAAAAAGCATGAAGGAAATTAGAAACTAATTTAGCTGAATTTCAATGAAAATATAACATGCCAAAGCCTGTTTGGTACAGCTAAAGCAGAATAAATAGAAGGAAAATTACAGCAGTAAATGGCTGTATTCCAAAAGAATAAAGTTCCAAAGTCAGTTTGCTAAACTCTCAACTTAAGGAACTAGGCAAAGGAGAGCAAATTAAGCCCAAAACAAGTAGCACAAAAGAAAGAATAAAGATATTATCAGAAATCAATGAATAAAAAACCAAAAAATAAAAAAAAACGATGGAGAAAATAAATGAAACCACAATTTTGTTCTTTGAAAATGTCAACAAAATCAGCAAACATTAGGGCTGGGGATTTAGCTTAGGGCTGGGGATTTAGCTTAGTGGTGCCACTGCCTGCCTTGGAAGTACAAGGACCCAAGTTAGATCCCGGTACCACAAACAAACAAACAAACAAACAAAAAGTCAATAAATATTATTAGCCATGACTGATCAGGGGAAAAAAAAGTATTACCCAAAGGCCCAATATAAAAAATGAAGAGAGGCTCTGCCTTCAGATCCTAAGAACATTAAAGGTATAACAAGGGAATATTATGCACATAAATCTGACAACTTAGATGAAATGGGCAAGTTTCTTTAAAGATACAAACTACCATAGTTCATTCAAGAGGAAACAGATAACCCCCTACAGTCCTACAAAGAAATATGACTTCATAGTTTGAAAATTTTTCCCATGAAAGAAATTTCCAGACCCAGATGCCCCTCACAAATATAAAGACAAAACCTCAAACAAAATATTAGCAAACCAAACCTAGCAACATATAAAATGAATAATACTTCTAAGACCAACCAGGGTCTATCACAGGACTACAAGATTGGGCCAACATTAAAAAAAAAAAATCAATGCAATTTACCACATCAATAGATTTAAAAAGAAAAACAAATGACCTTCATAAATGCAGAGAAAGCCTTTGATAAAATTTGAAATCTACTCATGATTTTTAAAAATTTTTCAGAAAGTAGACACAGACAAGATCGTCTACAAACTGATAGAGAGCTTCTACAGTATAGCTCATGTTGTCCTTAGTGGTGATGAGGCCATACTTTTGGCTGGGCATGGTGGTGCACCTCTGTAATCCCGGCACTCAGGAAGCTGAGGCAGGAGGATTGCTAGTAGTTTGAGGTCAACCTGGGCTACATAGTGAGTTCCAAGTCAGCCTGTTTTTCTCCTGAAGTTGGGAGCTGTGGAAGGAAGGATCTCCTCTGTTGTCATTGTACCAAATGTCCTAACATTATATCAAATGTCCTAACCAGTACAGTAAAATAAGAAATCAAGTAAATAAGTAAATACCTAATATTTCTAAATAAATAAATAAACCCAGATTTGTAGATAACATGATCATCTAGGTAGAAAAATTCCCAAAATGTACTAAAAAGCTGGTATAAGCAAAGAGAGTTTAGTAAGGTTGCAGAATACAGGTCTAATATGTAAAAATCAATTATATTTATATAGAGAAGAAATAAAAATAGAAATAAAAAACCCAATATTAACAATAGCATGAAAAATTAAGAGCTAAGTCTAATGAAATAGGATTTATACACTGAAAACTGGAAATCATTGCCGAGGTAAATCCAAGATGACCTAAATATGTGGAAAGATACACCATTTTCATGGGGAAGATTCAATAAGTTAACAAAATATTAGCAATTCTAGGAAATCATATTAATTCTTCCTCTATTGATTTATGGTCAATACAATCCTAATAAAATCTAACAGTCTTTTTTGTAGATGCTGAAAAATTGATTCTAAATTATTTATGGAAATTCAAAGGACTGGAAATAGGCCCCAAAAAATTTAAACAGTATAGTAATGGCATAAGATTTGACTTAGAGTTAATGGAACAAAATAGAGCATTCAGAAAGAGACCAAGACATATTTGGTCCACTGATTTTTTTTAATAAGAGATCAAGATAATTCAAAGGAGAAAGAACTTTTTAAAACAAATAATGAAGAAACAATCAAACATCCATATCCAAAACAATCCAAAACAACCTTAACTCTCACAACATACAAACATTAACTCAAAATAGAACATAGACTTAAATGCAAAATATAGGGCATTTAGCTCAGTGGCACTGAGCCTGCCTTACAAGCACATGGTCCTGAGTTTGATCGCTGGTACCAAAAAAATACAACTGCAAAACTTCTAAAAGATAATATAGAAAATACCTTTGTGACCTTGATACAGATTCTTAGAATGATGCAAATAGTATAAACCATAAAAGACAAAAACTGATAAATTGAATTTCATCAAATACATCTGAATACATTTGCTTTCTGAAAGTCATTGTTAAGAAAATGGAAAGACAAATGACACTGAGAGAAAATGTCTGGTAAACAACTTGTATCCAGAATTTTAAAATAACATAATTAAATAATAAGAAGATAACCAACCAATTATAAAAAATGAGCAATGGCTCTGCAGATACACTTCTCCAGAGAAGATGCATGGCTAGAAAATAAGAGCATAAAATGCTTATTACTATTCTTAGATGAAAATTAAAGCCATGCCAAAGTAGCACTCCACATCTATGGAACAGCTTTAAATTGGTTTTGTTTTGTTTTTTTGAGACAAGCTCTCACTATACAGTCCAGTCTGACCTTGAACTCACTATGTACCCCAGGCTGGCTTCAAACTGGAGAGCAATCCTCCTGCCTCAGTCTCCCAAGTGTTGGGATCAGATCAGCTAAAATTTTAAATCTTTCACAATACCAAGGACTGGTGAAGATCTAGAACAAGCAGAACACACGTTGCTGCAGAAATTGTACAACCACATTGGAAAATAGTTTGACAGTTTTTTATTTGGTCAATGGAAGAACCATGAGAACACTGTGCTAAGTGAAAGAAGCCAGTCACAAAAGAGCCCCTATTGTATTTGCACGAAATTTCTAAAACAGGCAAATCCAGGCGCACAGAAAGTAGATTCCTGGTTGCTTAGGGCTGAATGAAGGAGGGAAGTTTCCTCTTCTGCAGAATGTCTTAATGTTGACAGTGGGAGATGGCTGCGCAGATCTGAAACTGCATTCTTTTCTAAAATGTTGAATTTTAGCATCTCAATTAAGCATTTATTTAAACACTGACCCTAGTGATTCTTCTCATCCCCCCCACCCCGTGGGTTTCCTAGATCTCTCTGTATTTGCCTTCTCTCCTGGTGTTTCTTGGCTGTCCCCAAGCATTCCTCTTCCCAGGTCCTCATCTTTGCCTGCTTTAACCAAGTGTCCCTTTCATGTGTCAGCTGATGGCAGGATTAGCTGCCAGAGAAAGGAAGCTGCTGGGGCCTGGCGGGTGTGGGAGAAATCAGGAGCTGGCACAGAGCTGCCTACGCCACGGGGAGGCTGTGGACCCCAGGACGTGATGGGGCCAGGGCCACAAGGTCCACAGAGGGACTCGCCCAGGGCAGCCAGCGCAGCTCAGGTCCTGAGAGTGAGTGCAGTTTATATTTTTATCTTGAGGGAAATACATATGACATAAAATTTGCCACTTCTGAGCATTTTACATGAACAGAATCATACAGTATGTGAATTTTTATTATTTATTTATTTATTGGCTTTTTGAGACAGGGTCTTGCTACATAGCCTAGGCTGGCTTTGAATTTGGGGCAATATTCTTGCCTCAGCTTCCCATGAGCTGGGTATACACCATCACACTCAGCAACATGCGATGTTTTTCATGGGCTTTCGTCCTTAGCATGGTGTGTTCGAGCCCCCCACTCCCTGCCCGCCTGTGTTGTGGCTCGTGTCAGTGCCCTGTTGCCTTTGGCAGTGGAAATGTTCTACTGTCTGTGTAGACCACACCGTGTTTATCCGGTCACTTCTTAGTGACCATTTTAATTGTTTCTACTTCTTGACTATTGTGAATAATGCTGCGATGAACAATGGAACATTCATGCATGCTTTTTTTTTTTTCCTCTCTTTTGAACACCCATTTTGAGTTCCTTTGGATATAAACCAAGCATGGGGTTGCTGGGTCAATGGTAACTCCGAGTCTCCTTGTATTTTATCCCTGGATACCTTACCCGCCTCATCTCCTCCCGGGCCTGGGACTCAGGGTCCATTCATAACTTATGTCCTTACATCACCACCGTGCTTGTCCCCATCTGCAGCTTTCAGGCACAGGTGCTGACAGTGGCATTGAATCTCAGTCACATTCGAGGGCCCTGGGGGTCCCGGGAAGCGGGGCTGAGAAGGGGCTGAGGCCAGCGTGCAGAACCTTGGGTGCCATTGTCAGGCCATGGACTCCATGCTGGGCCCACACAGTGACCGCAGGAGAATGGCTTTAAACTGTGCAGTGACAGGAAAAGGTCTCATTCCCTGAAATGCCCACACCTCGGGGCCCGAATGTCATTCTAACTTGAGTGGCTCGAGCAAGGCGCAGAGAGGTGTGCCGAGTTTGAATTTGTAAAGCGGGACCTGTTTACCGCGCGCACAGGACAGCTGGGGATTTAAAGCAAGTGGCAGTGAGTCCTCAGCCTCAACTTTGTTCAGTACACTGGGGTCTGCAGATACTGGCTTTGCAGCTCTGCCAGTTTCTGTGAAGTGGGAGCCCAGCCTCCAGAGGTGGAGGTGGCAGGACTCAGATCTCTGTGGTTTGCAGGGCACAGGGACTTTTCTTTGGGGCAATCGCCTCATCTGAAAGCAGCCGGGGACTCTCATGAGGGTTTGGAGGGAGAAAACCTGGACAGCAGAGGGAAGGGCAGGTGGGATTTCCCTGCCCATGGAGCCCGGAGGTGTAGCCAGAGCTTGCGACAGCAAGGTGACTTCTTCCTGGGGGACTCTGCAGATTACCGGGACTGTCAGGGAAAGACAGGGAGGATGGACTTTCTCCAAGGAGCAGGGATGATCTAGACACTAATTTGGTCCCTACCCATGGCGGGAACATCGACCCTCAGCCAGGCACTTCTTGTTGAATCTTTCCCCAAATCCCTTCATTTACAGAGGAAAGGTCAGAAAGGCGAGCCAGCTTTTCAAAGTCACAAGTTCAGCACCAGGCTCGAATTTGAATCCAGATCTCATGATCAAGCTGCCCTGAGTCCTCCTGAGCGGAACAGAGATAGGGAGTGTGAGCCACGTCTGGGTCAGAGGGGACATTCTCAGCCAGCCGCACTCATGTGACCCCAGGGGAGGGATGTCGCATCTTCTCTTTTTGGTTTATCCTGGGAAGTCCCACATCTTTTGCAGAACTGCTTCCTAGCATCCTGTCTGGAATTTACAGCAAGGGCAGCCAAAGGCCAGGATTAGCTTGGAGGCCGGAGACAGGGTCCTGTCCTTGGGGGGAGCTTCATGACCTGGGCCCCAGCAAGTGGGTGGGGTAGGGCTGTGTCCCTCTCCCCAAACCCCTGCTGTCCTGAGCAGGGTCTGCAGGCCTGGCAGAGTCCCCTGAGCCCAGACTGCTCTTGCCCAAACTGCCTGGGTTTGAAAGAGACGGATGGGGAGACCAGGGACTTCACATTTAGACCTAGCTCTATCACTTACTTGCTGTACAACCTCAGCTGATTTCCCTCTCCATCTGTAAAGTGGGATCGATCTGGCATGGTGCTACACGCCCGCAATCCCGGCACTCAGGAAGCTGAGGCAGGAGCATGGCTGAGTTTGAGGCCAGCCTGCGCTACATGGTAAGCTAGAGGCCAGTCTGAACTACATAGCAAGACCTTATCTCATAAGAGATAAATAAATAGTATGAAATAAAAATAAAATGGGACCGATACTCACCAGATGGAAGGGATGAGCCGATATGAGATCACGTGACCATGTGTCACGTGGGAAGCACTTCCCACAGGGGACAGGAGCTAGTGAGAGCCCACCCGGGACTCTTCCAGTGCCTGGAAGCTCCCTTCCAAGGAGCTGAACCTGTACCCAAAGCACCCACTCTCGCCTGGGCTTGGCCCTCAGAGCTTGAGGTCTAGGGAGACAGGCAGACCAAAGTGACCAGCGGCAGCGTGCGGGACAGAGCGCAGACCAGCCCCAGGAGAGGCAAGGGTGACGCTGCCTGGGGCAAGTCGAGTGACCTGTCAGGAAGGCCGTCCACTGTAAACCATCCACAGGACCTCTCGGTGTCTACCAGCTCGTTCTTACAGCCCTTGGTCCTCACGGATGGCTGGTGGGGAGAAAGGCTACTCCAGGAAGAGGGAGCAGCATATATTAAATCCGGATGACCCCGATGAATCCCTTTCCTGCGAATCCTCAACACTCCTGACACACAGCCCCGGAACAAAAAGGCAGGTTAACAAGAGAGAAGCAGAGTACTTTCATTTATGCGGCACAAGGGCTTCCGTGAGAAGCCCCAAAAACTCATGTTGAATGATCCATTCTCATCCTCAGGCTCAGTGATGCACGGACAGCGGTGTGGAAACTCGACTGGGCAGAAGAAGGGTGTGAGCTGGTGGAAACAGACAGGTGGGGAAAGCCGGCAATGTCTGTCTGTTCACATGCTTTTTGGCCCCTCCAGGCTAACGATTCCTCTTCCTGGTGTGGGGCACAGCCCTTCCTGGAACTGGGGTCTCACGGCTTACAATCGAACGAGGTAGTTGGAGGATCGTGGCCAGCTCTTACTCAGAAAGACAGAGCATCAGTGATATTTTTAGGTTCGTGGCTGGCTTTGGGTCACAAGAGGTTCTAGTTTGCAGGACCGTCCTTGGGGAAGAGGAATTCTAGTTTCCGTGGCTTGCTTGGGAAGAAGGTGGATGAGGGACAGAGGGAAGAGAAAGTCAGAGACTTTGCTTGCAGGCCTCCCCATCTGGGCGCCTTTTTGTTTTTTTTACACAGGTTCTCACTATGTATTCAGGCTGGCCTCGAACTTTCAGGGACCCTCCTGCCTCAGTTTCCTGAGTGCTGGGATTATAGGCTCAGTCAAGGGGCTCTAAAGAGAATTCAGGGAAACTGAGGCAGGCATGCAGATATAGGGGTGGGATCAACATAGTGGTGGTAGAGACGCTAATGACCCAGACTCCCCTGGCCCTGGGTCCCACCTCTGTAGTGTGAAGAACTCAGGCTTTCTGTCTGCTCAGGAAAAATAAAATTTTGAGAATGAGATTTGCCTTATTCTAGCGCAAATCCTGCTTGTTTCTTATGCACTGTGTGATTTCTTTTTATTGTTATTATTATTCTGCAATACTGGGGACTGAACCCAGGGCCTTCACACTTACCACTCCAGCTATTTAAAAATTTGTTTTCTTTTAAATTTTGAGACAGGATCTCACTAAGTTGCTAAGTTGCCCAGGCCAGACTTGAACTTGCCATCCTCCTGCCTCAGCCTCCCCAAGTGCTAGGATTACAGGCGTGTACCACCATGTCCAACTACTATGTGACCTTGAGTCAGGCACAAACCCTCTTCAGGCCTGCAGCACAAGAGAACCTGCCAGTTTCTCCCTTGGAGATGAGGAATGTCCCACGCCAATCACTCCTGCAACCCAGGAAACGCGAGGGTTTGGGACCGGCACAGCTGCTCTTGAATCCCAGCTTCATAGAGGCCCCGGATGTTGAACCCTGAGTGCTAAGCACAAAGCTCCATGTCCTCACCTGCAGAATGGGGAGTTCACTAGCAAGGTCAATATCGTATGGACTAAAAGAAAACTCCGGCCCTGGAGACAGGCAATAAAAGTGGAGCAGAAAGCCCGCCCAGCTGGGCTTTTGCTGACACTGGAGGTCAGCGGCCAGTGGGGAGGGGACTGCCATTTATTTTTCTCCCAGGATACTTTGAGCACAAAAGGAGGAGCCATTGGCGCTAAACAGCCATGAACCTGGTCTGTCCTGGGGAGAGGGAAATTGAGAGACACAGAAATCGAGATGGAAGATGGAGATGGAGGCAGGGGAGGGGACACGAGCGGGTGCCAGGAGGAGGGGCCTGGGAGACAGCGCGTCAGGTGCCCAGCTGGCTCTGTAATGTCCTGACCATTGCCCTTCCCCGAGGTCCCACGAGAACCTCAGGAAAAAGCTGCGATGCTTTGCTTTGCAGCTTTTTGGAGCTGCATTTGGTGAGATAAACTTTTGTAATCCTGGGCCTCAGCTTGCTGGTGGTGGCGGCTTCTTTTTTTCTGGGATGGGACTTCCTGTTGAGACGGGTCTCTGGCTGGGAACAGGACAGCCTATCACCGTAGAGTCACGCAAGTAAAGAGGCTTTTATGTTGCTGAGGAGGCAGTAGCTGCTCAATAAATGTCCAGCTCCTTCCATTTTCACCGGAAGTGCCCTTGCACAGAGAGCCTGGCTCACGGATGTTCCAGGCCCCTGTAACAACCGTCTCCTCCTTACTTTCCAGCCAGCTAAATTCTTGGCTCCCGGTGCTCCCCATGCAGGAATTCCCAGCCTCTGAGTATAGGAAGGCCCCTGAGAGCAGAGGGCTGGGCTGCTTTCCATTTCCTTCCCCTTCCTCTCTGCTGGCAGCTGGATTGGGCTGCAGCTGGCCAGGTCGGGGACTCTTCCCTGGACTGCTTCTCTGCAAGGCCCCTGCATTCCTCCACACTTAATGTCTTCGCTAGGAATGCAGCTTTCAGAAACCCAGCTGCCCAGCCCACAGCGCAGGTCCAAGGAGGTGGCCCAGAGAGCCAGAGAGAGGGGTTCCACTTGCGCTTTGTGGAAACAGAAACCCAAGACCTCTGCTCCCATCTCAGCTGCTCTTGGGCCAGCAGCAAAGAGTGTTGGTTTTGGCTTCAACCCACTTAGGGAGAGGGCCTGGAGAAAGAAAGCAGTCATGACAGTTGGCAAGGCCATGCCTCCCAGATGCTGAATTTCTCACACAGGCGTCCCTTCAGTGCCCCTTGAGGTTTCTGGACAACAGGACAGATAGCAAAACCAAAACCGACCAGAGCAGGGAAGCTACTAGCCCGAGGTAACTCAGTCTGGAACTGGAAGGGCTGGGGTTCACTGCAGGCTGGTTCCACAGCACCACACAGCCTCCAGATCCCTGTCTTCAGGGTGTAGTGCACCCTGCCCTGCTTAGCTATGAATTCAACCCACTGAGCACATTTGGACCCCTCCCCTCCCCTCTACCCCCTTGAAATCTTGTTTATTTGTTTTTGGTTTTTGTTTATTTGAAACAGGGTCTCACTATGTAGCCCAGGCTGGCCTCGAACTCATGGCGATCCTCCCTCTTCTGCCTTCCAAGTGCTGGGTTTATGGGCACATGCCACCACATCTGGCTTATCCCCTTAAAATCTTATGGTTCTGTCTCACTAAGCTCCAAGGGACCATGAGAAATTAACGTGTCCCATCCCTTCTCCTGCAGATGGGGAAACCGAAGACCAGGAAGGGGATACAGCTTGTTAGGTCCGAGCCCATCTTCCTAAGATGGGGTGTTGCTTTGGTAGAGTCTTGTCAGGCAGGTCTAGACTTGGTCCTGACACTGTCGTTGATCTTCCCGGGACTGTGGCCAGGAGAAATCACTTTTGTGAGCCTCCATTTCTGCATCTATTAGGTGAGGAAGCATTGCTGCGAGGTTTAGGGGTGGGTGCTTAGCTCAGCCTGGCTGCCTTCCTTCTTCCTTACTGGGGTGGAATAGGGCGGTCCCCTTCCTGCCCACCTCCAGGGTCACTGCCAGCACCCCTAACAACAGACATGTTAACAAGAGACAGGCAGAACAATTCAGTTACGCATAGTTTTATGGAACACAAGAGCCTTCAGAGTGCAAACTCAAAGACACAGAGAAAATACATAGATTTTTTTTTTAAATTATTATTTTATGCCTAGGCTCAAGGAAGTGTAGAAATGTTTTTCATTTTTATTATGTTGCGGTTTATTGTTGTGTTGCTTTTTGAGACAAAATTTTGCTTTGTAATCTAGGCTGGCCTTGAACTGACTATGGCTCAGGCTGGCCTTGAACTTGCAGCGATCTTCCTGCCTCAGCCTCCTGAGTACTGACTGGGATTACATATTTACACCGCCACCGCCATGTGCCCTAGGCTAGCAGCCACATAGAAATGTGACTGGACAAAAAGACTGCGAGCTAATGGAAACAGGCCTGTCCAGATTCTTCTCGGCTTCTGTGTGCGCATTCCTGACTCCTGGGCATGGGATGGGACCCCCAAATGAGGGTCTTATGACCTACTATCAGATCCAGGTCGGTGGGACCCTCTCCTGTGGCCAGCTCCTGGTCAGAAAGGCAGGGGAAGGTTAAGAAGGAGAGTTTTGCAGTTTCGGTTTGGCTTTGGCAAAAAGAGACTGGTTTCTGGGATTGGCCTTTGGGAAGAATTCTATTATCTCCCACTTGCCTTACACGGAAAAAGAAGCAAGAGGGGCCAGAGGGTGGGAGCACATCCGGTTCTGAGGCTGCTGCGAGACCTTCCAACGCCCTTTGTTTTCAAGTTCTGTACCCGGTACTACTTTAGGACATTGTTTTCTGAGTTCCAGCAAAAGGAAGATTGAGCGTTAAGGCTCTGAGACCGAGCGCCCCCTTTATAGAGCTTGGATGAGGACAGATGGGACCAGCACTGGTAGAAGTGGTTTGCACTGGCTGGTGGAAGCTGACTGTTAAGTAAAGGCTGCTCGTGGGGCTGGCGTTGTACTCAGTGGCACACAGCTTGCCTCACACATGCAAGGCCCTGGGTTCCAGTCTGTCACCACAAAAATTAAAAGTCGCTTGTTTAATACATGGGAATTGCAAAATGGTTGTTGGTGACTTGAAATTAGCCATAGTGGGAGCATTTTGACTTTGGGGAGGAGCCAGAGGTCACACAGTGCCAGATCCAGTGAATAAGGTGGATGAGGACACACAGGGATGTTTTGCGAGCCTGCCTTTCCATTGCATGGCCCTGGGCAGTAGCATTCACTGTGTTTTTGATCAGATTTCATAAAGAACGTGGCAAGGACATGGGCTAAGAGTATTCAGAGTGCGGAAGAATATTTTGAGTAATTAATGGCAATGTCTTTTACTGTAATAAGCACGTTTTTAATTTAAATATTCACTGTATGTTTCAATCATGCCCTGCATACTGCAGAAATAGGCAAACCTTACAAATGGATTCTTTTTAAAATACAGGCCTACAGGATGGGATCTGCCAGTGGCAGGGAGTAATGCGTGGTATCCTGTTTCCTGCTGACTGTATCTGCATATCCACAGTGAATTATAGCTGTGCTCTGTCCCAGCGGCCTTGGGTTCCATCCCCAGCGCAGCAAAACCAAAAACACCATTAAAAGTCAAAGCAAAGGCCTCAAAAGCAAGCTTCCTCTCTGACGTCCTCCTGCCTTCCTGCCTCCTCCTACCCTCCTTTCTCTCCCAAGGCAGCCCATAGGAACAAGGATTCCTCTTCCTGTATCATTCTTCCCTTGACTTTCTGTTGTGGAGGGAACCATGTAGGAATTCTCCACCTACTTTGTCTGGTAGGAGGTGCTTGTGATCCCAGCACTCAGGAGGCTGAGGCAGGAGGATCACCATGAGTTTGAGGCTAGCCTGGCTTACACAGTGAGTTCAAGGTCAACCTGAATTATATAGTGGGAGCTTGTCTCAAAACAAACAAACTGGAAGGAGTACTGCTGCACACACAGGAGGAAGGAATGCTGTGGCCAGGCCAGGAGGAACCTGAACACCAGGCCTCACTGGCATCCCCCTTGTTCTGTCACTGTGAAGTCAATCACCTTTCCACACAGCTGCCAACTTCTCGTGAAACCAAAGCATCACAGTGGAGAGTTCTCCCTGGGTCTTAGGTATGAAGGCTCCTGTGTCATGCACACGAATTTGGTACTCTTTTCTCTGATCCGTGGGGGCCCAGACTCCACCCTGCTTCCTGGGGAATCACCTGAACAGGGGCCTTCAAGGACCTAGTCCTGAAGACTGTCCTGTGAAGAAGGGTAAGCGTAACCTTTCCTGGTGAGGCCGTTAGTTCCTGCTGCTCCCATACCTGGCACACAGGGAGCTTGGGATGGCAGTGGCCAGAACCCTGCAAGCCCCTTCTCAAAGAAACCTGAAGCACGCCAGGTGTGGTGGTGCACTGCTATAATCCCAGCACTTGGGAGGCTGAAGCAGGAGGATTGCTGTGAGTTTGAGGCCAGCCTGGACTACATAGTGACTTCAAGTCCAGCCCGAACTACACTGAGAGACACTATCTCAGTTAACAAAAGAAAGAAAGAAAGAAAGGAAGGAAGGAAGGAAGGAAGGAAGGAAGGAAGGAAGGAAGGAAGGAAGGAAGGAAGGAAGTTCAAGGCCAAGATGATATTTCTAGCTCCCGCATCATGCCTGTGCCTGTTCCTCTCCATCTCTTCATCTGTGAGACAGGTGACGGTCACTCCCTCAAAGTGAGGTTGAAAAGATCACTCAAGGAAAGTTCTAGAAAGATGTAGGTCTTGGTGTTCACTGTGTGGAATCTGCGAGTTGAACTAGGAAAAAGGAAGTATGGAGAGAGGTGCAGGGCCACGGCGGAGGGGTCGGGGGGACAGCATCGCCAGGGTTTCTGCCTCCTGTCGGCTGCGTGGCCTCCGCCAGTCCCATCTGCCGTCCCCCGAGGGACTCCCTGCCTCCCTGAAAGTGGGTTAACTTGTGCTGTTTCCCCCTTTGGTCAGGGGTTCTGCAAGACGTGAGGGTTAGGGCACTGAAGTCAGGAGCTGGCAGAGGCAGGAGGAGGTAACTCTTTCTCTCACAGGGAGCAAGCAAAGCTCTATCCTCAGTTCCTAGGCTCAGGAATGCTCCCCGGGGAGGAGAGCCACGCATGCGCTTAATGTTGCCCATTCCTCTCAGCCTCTCCTTCTCCCCTAAGTCTGTCCACATTTCCTCCCGGGACCACAGCATTTGACTCTGCTTTAAGCATTTGTAGGAATTCAATCTCAGGCGACCGCTCAATCCTAGGCGAGGGGCTGACTACTGCCATTTAACAAATGAGGAAACTGAGGCCGGGAAAGGGGAAGGGGCTAGTGCGAACTTGCACTACAAAGAAGAGACAGCCTGGGGCTAAACCAAGGAGTATTAGCCCCAAAGCCAAGCCTCACAGTGAACATGGAGATTCCTTCTTGTCCCCTAATAAGATCATAAGTCCTTCAGGGCAGGAGCCATGGCTGGAAATCCTGTCATCTCCCATAGATCACATTTTTGAAATACTACACAGTCATGAAAAGGACATAACTCTTTATGGGATGATAGAAAATGGTCTAAGCATAAATGTCTTCTGCAGATCCAGGCACAAGACATGGTACAAGCCCAAGTTTCTCTTCCCTGTGTGCAGAGAAATAATGAAACGACAAGAGCTTAATCCTGAAACTCTTGGGGTGAACAGAGTGAGCCTTTCTCCCAGATTAAAAACTCCTTTGAGTTAAAAACAAAAGTTGAGTGGGACTCAGGTTGGACCGTACTGTTTCCCCTTGTCCTGGCCAGGGGTGGGGCCACAGGGAACTTGAGGGTCTTTGTCCCCAACCCCTCACCAGGTGCTGGGACCATCTGCACAGGGCCGGCCCAGCAGGAAGGAAGTGAGGGTTGAGAAGGAAGAAATCCATGAAAATGGGTACGATGGCTTCTCTCAGCCCACCCATCCCTCAAGTCCTGGGCCCGGCTGTCCATAGCAGCCTAAAGTGACCCTTCCACCCCATCCATTCCTGAGTTACACCCCACGGACAGAAGAAGGGGAGACAGGGCCGTGCTGCTCCCCGATACTCAACCTCAGACGTCAGCTGACCCACAGCACACATGCTTCTGCTGATGTCACTGGCTGTGTCACCCGGGCCATGTCGCTTGCCCTCTCTGAGTCTCAGAGAACATGGTGAGTACTTGTTACAGGGCTCAGAGGTGGGGAAGGGCTTTGCAAACAGGGAGTCCCTGTCCTCTCTCCAGTGACCTGGCTGCCTCCAGAGTTTCTAAGAGTGGCTCTAGCTGCTCCCCTGTCCCTCATGCAGGCCTCTGCTAACGTCCGCTCCTTAGGTCATGACCAGTGCCCTCTGCTAAGACACACCCTGGACCCTTCTGCCCTGCCCTGCTAGTTTCTTCAGCTAAAGCTGATCATCTTCCAAACACGGGATACTTCCAGGGCCCTCCTTCCAGCCTACCCTGCTCCTAGTTGAGGGCCCAAGAGAGCCAGGGCTAGATTTTATTCACGATGATATCCAGTGCCTGCCCTGGTGCCCAGGGAACAAGTGAACGGACTTTGTGGCACAAAGCTGGCCAGGTCACTGCCAGGCTAGTAACCCGGCCATACTCCATCTCAGAGCTTCTGTTTCTTTCCATTGTTTTTTGCAATATTTATTTAGTTATTCACAGTAGTAGGGATTAAAGCCACGGAGTGCTGAGCTACATTCCCAGCCCTTCATTTATTTTAAATTTTTGAGACAGGGTCTCTCTAAGCTGCCCAGGATGGCCTTAAACTTAGGATCCTCCTGCCTCAGCCTGCTGAATAGCTGGGACTATAAGGCGTGTGTCAACATGCCTGTCGTTCAATGTTTCTTATATTTAACTTTTCCGTCTGACATTGTGGTGTATATTACGTGAGGCTGTAAACAGATTCTCAGCTAAACAACTAAACAGTTTGTAGAAACATCCCTTTCTCCTGTTGGTCTGTGACATCCACATTTCCACCAACAAAGGCAGAGACCAGGCTGGCTCCTCTGGGCGGAGGCCCTGGCAACCCCTTCTTGTAGCAGCAGCCCGGAGCCCGGCGTGGTGGGCAGGTGCTGGAATTAGACCATCTGTGGCTACTCTTCCAGCCCTACCACTAACCCCAGGTGACTCTGGGCAAGAGCTTTCCTAAACTGCATTTCCAAGCCTCATTAACCCCACCTGTGAAATGGGCAGAGCCGCGCACACCACCTCCTTCACAGAGTGCTGTGGGTCTGAATACAAGGCAACGTGCAGCGCAAGCCCGGTACACACAGGTTGTGGCTGTCATTGTTATGGGTCGCAGCCAGCGGGGGCACATTCAGGGGGGCAGCTGGCAGGAGGGATGTAGGGCAGAAGCAGCAAGAGTGGAAAGAGGAACCGTCCTGGCCGGGGCATGCGCTCTGGGCAGAGTGTGTGTGTGTGTGGGGGGTCTCCTGAGGAAGTGAAGCAGCTCTGACCAGTGGAGGCTTCTCCTGCTGCACCGGGTCCACAGGGGTGGGGTGGGTGTGCTAATACAAGCGCAGGGAACAGGGCCTTCACGTGGGGACACCCTTGGAGCCTACTTCAGAGCCTAAGCTCAGCGGGCGCGCGGGAAGCTCTTTCAGTTTCGGTAGGACCAGGGCTGTAATGGGCATAATGTTAGCTGATGGGGACCCCAAAGACGCGTTGGAGAGGTCCAGGGCTCCGCTGACTGCAGATCTCATTGCAAGTGTCTGGAGCTCCTCAGGGAGAGGCGGCTACTGATCCAGACTTGCTGTGAGCCTCCGTGTCCCCCCTTGTGAATCGGAGGCGGGGGACCTGGTTGAGCCGATCACTGGGTGTCCCACAAGCGCGGCGCCGAGGAAGGGTCGGCGTTGGAAGCTCTCAGCCCGGAGCCCCCCGGAGCCT
>NW_022900948.1:39778689-39787510 GCF_012274545.1 Fukomys damarensis
GCGCGCACCTCCGGGATCTGGTCGCGTATCCCCGGGGAAACGGTTCTGGCCCCCGTTCATCCCCGCGCTGGCGTTGACTGTGGGCCGGGTGTGCGCTCAGAGCCTGACAGAGTGTGGATCTCTGGGAGTCTGTGTGCCCACGTGTCTGAGTGTTCACAAGTGATCGTGTACACATGTGTGAGTCAGCGAGTGCAACAGTGTACATGTGTTTACGAATATCATTTGTATGCAGGAATGGGAGAGTGTCTATTCTCCAGGCCGAGCCCCCCCCAGCACACACTTTGCGCCCACCAGGTCAAATAGCTGTGATGTGTCCTGCTCCTGTCCTTGATGCTAGGGAACCTTGGATTGCAGCAGGCCTGGTGAGGACTCGGGTGGGGGCACATCCTGATTTGGTAACTCCCAGATCCTGGCTAAGCTTGGTAGGTCGCAAGCCGTGGAGCCAGGCCTTGGCAGGACCCTGCATGGCCGCACAGGCTGGGGGACGCAGGGCTGGGGTGGACAACTCATAGGACACCAGAGGACTTCTGTTCACGTTTCCTGAACGCCCTCTGCGTTCCCTGGTTTTGTTCTCGGCCTGCCAGGTCTCCAGCCAGTTCAAATTTTGACCTGGTCCTTAGGTGTGGGAGAGTGTCTGGCCCTAGGGAAAACAGGCTCTCAGACACTTGTCCATGTGTTTGAGGGCTTTTCTCTGTCTGTTCTGCTAAGTAGTTAATATTGGTCTGATTAATTTGTGCAGTGTTTGGGCTCCAAATATTAGCCCCCAAGATGGTAGCAAATTTGTCAAAGTAAGCTTGGGACAAATTTTCCAAAAGCTGACCTTACAGTTTGGACTGACAGGTTTTTCTGTGTGTGCATACACAGGTGTGCTTTATACATGTTGACAGTCTTTGTCAGAAGTCTCAGTTGTTTTAAGACAAACTTTAGGAACTCAAGAGCTCCCTAGCTCCCCTGCATTTTGAAGTCAGCGTGCCTTTCTGAGGGAAAATGTCACCGGAGTGGAGCTCCTCGTGCATGCAGGGGAAAGTTCCTTGTACATGCAGGGGAACCTTCAAGGTGAGTTTAAAAGCCATGTGGCTAATGGAAGAAGAATTTCATTGAAAGGGGCGCAGCGGAGGACTTAAGCTTGAACTTTCTTAAGCTTGCCGCCTTCCAGCAAACAAAACTTGGAAGGAAACATTCTTTTTCTTTTTTGTCCCCCAAAATGAAAAAAAAAACACCTTCTGGGTTTGCTGGAAATGTTGCCTCCCCCTCCCCCATCAAGGCCAAGCCCTCCCTGGATCCCCCACCCCCAAATAAAATATGCCTGTGGGGAGCCTGGAATGAATCACTCCCTGGCAGAGAGCCCCATGGCAAACATTTGGGAAGGTTCTTGCCTAACTTCCCAGAAGAAAAGGCCCAGGATTTAAAACGGTCCCTGTGGTTTGTCAGCCTCTGCTGTCCCGACTGCTTTGGAAATGACTAAAAAGTAGTTTCTAGCTCCACAAAATCGAGTTTCAGACTTAGGCAGTGGCCAGGTTGGTCTGAAGTTAGAGCTGTTCAGGTTTCCAGAAATGGAGCCTGACTGCCTGGGCGGCGGCGGGGGCAGGGTTTCAGGTGTGATTGAGCTGGGAAGCAGGGGTGGAGACAAATTTGTGAGGCACCTCCTGTGTGCTGGGAATTGTTCTGGGGGGTCTCACTCCTCCCTGGAGCCTTCTGCTGCAGAGAGAGGCTTTTGCTTTCAAGTTCCACTGAAACTGAGGCCCTGAGAGATCAAGCGTGTGCCCTGGCCGTGGGGAGGGGGTGGTGGCAGAACTCTTGGTCACCTGAGTGACTTTACCACCCTTCCCATTTACGCTACACCCAGGATGTGACTTCTAAGGTGCACAGGCCAGGTGCTGAGGATCTGCACACACATTCATTCCACTCTCACTGTGAGATAGGGAGTCTTCTCTCCGTTTTACAGATGGGAAAACTGAATCTCACAGAGATGAACTGATATACATAATTTTGTTAGAGTGGCACTACGACCAACAGGCCCCCACTTATTAAGGATGTGCCCGGTGCCAGGCATGGTGCTCACAGCTTGAAGTGACTTATTGCACTCCATCTGCTCACCAGCACTATGAAATAGGAGCTGTGATGATGCCCAGTTTATGGATGAGAAAAGTGAGTACAGACAGATTCTATAAGGTGGGTAAAGGTGTCGGAGGTCACATGCTACCCAGAAGCCTCTGGATTTGAACTCACGTTTTTCTGAACAGAGCCTACAGGTTGCCCACTGAGCTTGGAAGCTTGCCAGGCTAAGTCATTTGTTAGGGTTATAGACTGGCAAATGGCAAAGTCAGGATTCGAACCCACATCTTCACCTCCAAGATTGAAGTTCTAAATGTGAAACCACTTCTGGCTGGCTTGTGCTCTTCAGTACTCTACAAAGCCAGGTTTGTTCAGGACCCCAGGACTCCAGTGTTCTGGCTTAGTCTTCCTGAGGCACTGCAGGCTTCTGTGCCCACCCTTCTACCTCTGGTGCAGATGGCCAGTGTCCAGGACCATAGCTACCAGAGAGAAAGGGCTGCCGTTTACATAGTTTCTTTCCTTTCCAAGTGCCATGGATCGGTTTCATAAGGGAAGTGTCAAAACAATTGTCAAAAAGAGAATAATATTTCCTTCCTCTTCTCGCATTGGACCAAACATGGGAGGTGGAGGGCGGAGGGCCCTGGTGAATGACCCACGATTAGGCACAGGTTGGCACCTCCGGGCTTGTGTGGGATGAAGCCAGACGCCGCCCCAGGAAGAGCTCAGTGTTCCGACCCCGGGGATGGCGGAGCCCATGCACTGGGCCGCTCTCTCTTCTCAGTATCTGACGACACGATCCCGTCTGTGAAGGCTTCTTGTCACTTCTCCTTTCAGTCCTGGGCCTGCTGTGTCCTCTTCATTCTCATTTCCATTGCGAGTTCTGATTCCCTGTGCCTGAGCCTATACTCAAGCAGGAGGAGCTGCATGGCTTGGGCTGTGCCGTGCCTCTGCCCAGTGCCCTTTGGTGTGGAAGGGGAGACGTTTTTCCCTTCCTCCCAAGTCTTCTCTGCATCTTGATGAACATTTGCAAATTGCTTTGAGATGCGTTAATTTAAGGTGTGAAATAATAGATCTTGTGCAAAGGCTCAGCCGTATTTCTGGCATTGATGGATTTCTCTCCCGTCTGGCCTGTGATTTGGAGAGGTAAAAATAGTCCTTGTTGCTACATTTTTATCTTTTTTTTTTCCTTTTTGCTGACGTCGTTGTTAGGAAGTGAAGCCTACAGGCCGTGCAAGTTTCCCAGGCCATCACTGGGGAAGTCGGAGCCCTGGGCTGCTGCGGCGGGAGAGGTGGTCCTATCCGCAAAGAGCTTTGAAGCAAGCAAGCAAGGGCCAGCCAGGTGTGGTGACTGTGACAGGCATGGGTGGCACTTTGGTGTTTGGCCATCTTCTCATTTCTGACTCCTGAGGTAACTTCAGGGGGAAATACTAGTTGAAAAAGAAAAAAAAGTAGGCAGGCAGGCAGGGTCACCCAGTTCTGTCTGTGGCGAGTGACGTACACATAGTCGGTCCTTTGGCCAAACCTGCACTAAACCAGTAGCCTCCTCCAACTCCACGTCCAGACGGAGACGCCGCTGGGGCACATCAGTCAGTGGTGTCATTTCCTGTGACGCTGGCGCTGGGAACTGGAGTTCAGAGCATGATCTCGCATTTTGATATTGTTCCTCTTAGTGGGGCTGGCCTGTGTGAAAACAGACCCACAACACGGGTTGCACTGTGCTCTCCAGTTCTGGATTTTTCCATAGACTTCTTGTGTGGTTTGGGGGCACAGGCACTGGTCTTCTAGCCGGACTTCTTGGCTCCCAACCGGCAGGGTCACAGCCCAGGCCACCGTCTCTGGAGCTGGGCACTGGGGACATCAGAAGCAACGGTGGGGGATGCCAGGGTCTGAAATGCATCCGTTCCGAGGGCCCCGGTTCACATGGAGCCGTTCTTTCTTTCTCTTAGACATCTGCATGATGGTGACCTCATAGAAGAGAAAAAAGGGGCTTTGTGTAGGAATTCCATAGAGTGTGAAGGAATTCTGACGGGGTGGGGAGGGAACGGCCTTTTCCCCAAACTCTTTAACCCTCACACTTCAAAATCAGACTGGCCCTGGTAGACAGAGACCTGTGTAAGGAACCCCCACCTTGTCCCCACTTGAAACAGGCTGCTGGGGTTTGTTCCTCAGACCCTCAGAGGCACCCTCACTGCAGGTGGGCGGCCGAGTTGGAATTTATTCACAGCCTCTTTTACCAGCGCCTGCCCCCTTTGTCCCTTGTGCTCAAATCCTTTGAAACTGGCATTTCTGGGAAGAGGCCTGCAAAGGAAGGCAGTTACTTTACCAGCGACCTTCAGTTCTGATCAGTCCAAGCTGCAAGGAGGAATTGGGTGGGTGCATAATCCGGAGACAAGCACTGAACCAGAGAGAGGGGGTTGGCATACGCCTGTGATTCCCAGCACTCGGGAGGCTGAGGCAGGAGGATCGCTGTGAGTTCAAGGCCAGCTTGGACTACATAGTGAGACCCTGTCCAAAAAAAAAAAAAAAGAGAAGGAAAAAGACGATTGTCATATATGTATGGTGGACTTTCAGACATGCCATCTATCCCAGTTGCTCATTTTATAGAAGGGAAACTGAGGCCCCAAGACCAGGAGGCGCTCATATCACATCAAGAACTTGAGTTTCAGCACCAAATGAAGTGAGGTTTGAGTCCCTCCCAGGCCTGCCTCTCATGAGCAGTTCAGCCGCTATGCTCAGCCTCAGTTTCCCCATCTAGAAAATGGACAATTTAATGACCTCATACAGTCGGGGAAGGACTAAGTGACGTGCTCAGCGCCGCCTCAGTACTGAACAGTCATTCCCTGAAATGGTGTACAGAGGATTTTGTTACAAAAGCCCTGCCCAGGGTTGCACAGCCAGGAAGGTCGGCTCCTTGCCAGGAACCCTTCTGGTGCCTCTGAGGAGGTCCTGGCAGGGGTAGGGGGTGACAGGAACCCCTCCAGCTGCCTCTGAAGGGCTTTTCTCTGAGGGTTACCCCCAAAGTACAGCAAGGAGACAGTGGCTATTTGGAATGGATCAGGGTCTCAGTGCCGGGGGGCCCTGTGGTGTCTCAGGAAAATGTTTGAAATTGGTATTTGCCCCCACCGGGGTAGAGCAGCGAACCTCCCAAGTTTTGGCGAGGATCAGGAAGTCTGCAGAGGCCCCAGAGCTGTGCCGGCACAGTGTGTTATGAAGCGGCAGATGTTTTGTTAATTATTTACACAGTGTGGCCCCAGCAGGGCCTGCACTGACAGAAGTGGCCATCACAGAGCCGGGCAGGCCGTGGGGCAGTGCGACCTTGTCGCTCCTGCCACACCAGAGTCCTCAGAGGCTCCGAACCTCGAGGCCTGAGTGAGTCCGTTGTATTTGGGGCTTAGCTGTTTGGGGCTCCCTCAGACCAGCACTCCCTGAGAGAGAAGGGAGTCCTTGTCCCCCAGAAGTGGCTGCTCCTGCTGAGGTGGCTCCCGTGGACTCCTCCCAGCTCTTCCCCTCCTGAGACACCACAGTGGCTTGTGTGATGAGGACAGGACAGCAGGCTGTGGACATCTCCCCACCTCTTGTGAGGGTCACACGTGGGTCCAGACTCCAGCCCTGGCCTGGAAAGTGGGCTGGTGACACCCTAACCCTCCATTCTTAGGCACCACTTGGGGTGATTTGCCTTAGAAACCGAACTTTGGGAATAGAATTATGATTTGGGGGGTTTTTGTTTGTTTGAATTTTGAGACTGGGTCTCGCTATGTAGTTCAGGCTGTCCTTAAACTCACTATGTACTCCAGGCTGGCCTTGAACTCACAGCAATCCTCCTGCCTCAGTCTCCCAAGTGCCAGGATTACAGGTATGTGCTGCCACACCTGCTGAAGAATAGAATTCTGAAAAGTAAGGGGTCTGGAAACAGAGCCTCTCCTGAAAGGTCACTGAGATTAAGGGGTACGAGCTCTGGGGAGGGGGACAGAAAGCCACCCTGCCCTCTGGTCACCTGGAGGTTTCATCCAGGAGTCACTGTAAGAGAAGGTGCTTATGGAAACTGTCCAGACTAGAGAAGCCCATCAAGATTGAGGTAGATTGGTAGTGACCAGGGCTGGGAGGAGGGAGGATGAGGAGCAAGGACAAAAGGGTGTGGGCTTCTTTCAGGGTCCTGAAAATGTTTGGAACTGGGTAACAGGCGCACAACAGTGTGAATGTGTCGATTTGAAATTGTTAATTGGGGCCGGGGCCGTTGCTTGGCAGAGCACTCAGCCAGTGCGAGGCCCTGGGTCCAGTCCCAGCGGCACCAAAAAAAATTTTTTTATGTTATTTTGGGGAAAAAAACAGAAAGGATTCTGATGGTTAATACAAAAAGGAAAGCACAAAAGTCTCCCATTCTCCAGATGGCGACACTGAGAAAGAGAGAGAAAACAAGACCAGCCTAAAAGCTCACACATACCTGAGGCTGCTCTGTGGCTTCAGTCTTGATCACTCTCCCAGCTTTCAGGCCAAGGCATCCTGGCCTCTGGGCCTGGGCTGCGGGTGAAACACAGTACCATTGCTGGTGGGCTGAGTAGACTCTGTTGTGCCAGGGCTGCCTATGTGCCAGTGTGTGGCACATCCATTCACTCAAGGAATATTGGGAGCTGTCATCTCAGCACTCTGGGAGGCTGAGGCAGGAGGGTTGCAAGTTTGAGTCCAGCTTGGGCAACAATTTATTAAGACCCAGCTGACCCAAAGGTCTTTTGATGGCCCTGCCCCTTGGCCTCTTACCAAAGGAAAACCACAGCAAGGGGTTGCTGCTGAACAGCCTGTGACTACATGTGTATCCTCAGCACCCAGCTCTGTGCCTGGCGATGCTAGGCACTAGCACTAGAAGGAAGCACTAGAAGTTAGTTATCTGAAACTGAGCACCAGCTTGATGGTATGACACTCAAAAGTTTCAGACTTTGGAGCATTTCAGATTTTAAAAGTCTGCATTTGCAAAATCCAAATGACTCTGAAAACTGAAACACTTAGTTAAGCATTTCGGATAAGGGATCCTCACTTGTGGGAAGAACCTAAGCCTGGAAGTGCCTGCCCCCACTGTTTCGGAGGCTCCTTTCTGTGTCCGCTCTCTGCAGAGGGGCCTCTTAGTGTCTGTGTGCAAGGGCTCGGGTGATTGGTATGGTTGGCGCCATGTCTTAAAGGTGCGTGTTTTTAAGGTGCCAGGGATTGAACCCAGGGCCTTGCGCACACTAAGCCTGTGCTCCACCACTGAGCTACACACCCATACCTGAAGCTACACTTCCTGTCCGGCGTGCTGTGTGGTTCACAGGGCCTGTCTCTTGTGGGGTTGCTTGGGGAAGGGGAGTGTTGCTGATTGCAAATGAGCAGGATCCGGAATTCTTCCCCGTCCCAGAAACAGAGAAGCCAGCGTTGTGATTGGAAGCAACACCCTTGCTGGTGTGACATTGGTGGGCCACAGGGTGGGAGCCCAGGCGGTGGGATCCCTGGGCACCACATGGCAGCAGACAGGGCACAGAGGAGGGGAGCCCACCCCCGGGGCCTGGCAGGTCCTGCAGAGTCCGGCTGGCTTCGGTTACAGAGGACCCCAGTGTGCACTGACTCAGTGCGTGTGCATTTCCTTTGTTCGTCTCCTCCAGGAATTTTAGTGGCCTTTTGTGTTTGTTTGAAATGCCAGCCTCCTCAGCGAGCCCAGGAGGAAATGAGGCCTGTCTCATTTTTGTCTCTGCAGAGGCTAGGGACAAGGTTGGGGACTGCATGCTCTTGGAACCAGCCCAGGAGTAACAGCATGGCATTTGTGACAGCTCTGTGGTTTTCTATAAGGGGTGATGGGCAAGTGGGTGCACTGGGATCCCCGATGCGAATAAGACTGGCGGCCAGGCTCACAGTGCTGCTCAGCAAGGGGCCGCTGAGTGCCTGTGCAGGCCCAGACCTGCGCAGGCCACTGGGGACACAGGCGTCAGACGAGGTCCTGTTCCCCGCTCCCGGGGAAGCACTGCTCCCGGTGGGCACGCTTCTGTGGGATCTGCAGACACTGATTGTCTACAGGTTAGGCACCAGCTAACCCCGCTTTCCCAATGCCCCCCCACCCCGGCAGCGATCTGTAAAAGTATTCTAGTGGCACTTGGGAACAGGAGAGTTGGAAGATGCCTTTGGGTCGCTGGTGTGTGAAAAGTTCCTGGATGCTTGAATGGCTTACAGGGCAGCAGCCTTGAAATTGCACACTGCTGAAAATTCCGGGACATATGGTCACTCTGATGTGCTAATGTTAGCAATCAAGATATTTAATTATGCAGAAAAACGCCTTTCCCTATCCACTACAGGTTACAGAGAGCCTGTATTTCTCAGGGGGAGGGTCTTACACAGCTTAATTCGGACAAGCAGATAGAGAATCATTATTCCTCATTAGTTTATGAGCTAATTAAGTTTTTTATCTGGTCACAATTTCATCTGGCAGTCCCTTCAGTTGCTGCCTACCTAGTTGTGTTCTCTGGGCCTCACTGTGCCTGGCCTGGTGCAGGGAACTAAACAGAAATACAACTGAGTCTCTGCCATGTGCCAGCCTTGGGTGGTACCACAAGTTTTTAAGGTGAACCCTTTTTTTTCCCGGGCAACATTTACTGAACACCTACTGTGTGCAGCTCCAGGGGCCAGGGAGACGCCAGTAAAGATGACCCCAGTTGGGCCAGAGATTTAGCTCAGTGGTGCTGCCTGCCTCACAAGCACAAGGTCCTGAGTTCAATCCATGGTACTGCAAAAAAAAAAAAAAAAAAAAGGA
>NW_022900948.1:39787788-39796302 GCF_012274545.1 Fukomys damarensis
AAAAAAAAAAAAAAAAAAATGGACCCCAGTTGTAGTGGTTTGATGGGCTCTTTCAGTCCTGGCCTCTCCTTGCTGTGACAAACCCCGCAGGCCATGTGATGACGTCCCCAGAACAAACCAGAAACCATCCAGATGCCCCAGGAAGCGACGTGAGAACAAGGCATTCCCTTCACACGTCGCATCCCAGTTCAGCGCCTTCCCACCACCCAGCATTGTGAGACAGAATGTGAGATCTCGTGGTTGGCTAAATACATAAATATTTTATGTCTCAATATTCTGAAAATGAAGCCCAAATGCACAGAACTGCAGCACATCAGTGCTATAGATCATATGTTATAATAATCTGATGACATGTTGTTTAAATATTTATGGGCTGATGCGACCTGACAATGGGGGAGAGGGGTGTCGGGGAGCAGAGTCGTGGCAGATGCTAGATAGGAGGGAGCAGATTCTCTCCATCCTGAGCGGTATCGTGTGATGCCAGGGTTTCTCATGTGATGTTTTGGGGTTTCGGGGCACTCGCGATGGCTGGCGTTTATCAAGCACTTGCCGCGTCCCTCACTGATGTCGTTTCATTTAATCATCACAGCAACCCGGAGAAGACGGGACTGTTAGTAATGCCACGTTACAGGTGGTAAACTGAGGCCCAAGGCAGGACCCGCATCTGGCCCAGGCCCCATAGCTAATGAGTGGCCGGGGATCTGGGCCGGGGATCTGTCCCAGGGTGACCCAAGTCTGCTCTATGGGTGGTGGCTCACGTCGGAAAGGCCCCGCACTCCTGCCTGGGGCACCCCTCACTCAGTACTAACTGAGCTGTCTAAATTGCGGGGAAGGAGGGCGGGCGGTGGCTGTAAAATGGCAGGTGGGAATAGAATCCACGCAGAATGGCCTCTAACCCAGCGGGGCTGGCCCCTTGGTGGCATGGTGAGCAGCATGGAACGCTGCTCCAGCGGCCGGCGTGTGAAATGTTGGTTCTGCCCTTCCGCAGTCACTGAGGGAGCTCACTGCAGACTGTCTCCCTGGAAGTACGCTGGGTCCCCAGCCTCAGCCTCACCCTCTCTCTGCAGATCCCGGGAGAGCCCAGCCAGTGAAGTCGAGGAGTCCTCCCGATACAGAGGAGGGCTCCTGTGTCTCCCAGAGTTGGCGCCAGAGTCCCTCCCTTCAGCGAGCCACCTGAGTGTGCCACCCGGTGTGGCCGTTCCTTGATGCCACCTGTTGGATGTGCCGAGCACTGTGCCCCTGAGTCAGCTTCCACCTGTCCTACCTGTTTCACTGCCGCTGTCACTGCCACTGTCCTGGGAGCAGCGTCAGACCAGAGGCTCGGAAGGTCACTTATCACATCCCCAGCCCCTGACACAGAGCCTGGCACACAGACACATGTCACAATAAAGGCTGATGTGGAAATTCAATGAACAAGGGCCTCTGGTGGGCCTGGGAGTCTGGGCAGCCTCCCGTGCAGTGACAGTCACTGACCTGGTGGTGTCTCCCACTTGTACAGACTTGGAGGTATCCCCAAAGGCCTTGGAGCCAGATAAGGCGTGTCAGTGGGGGTCACATAAGTGGAAGAAGGCAAGACCTGCTATGCCATTGGTTGGGCCCAGTGCCGATGGGAATGGCAGCCCCCTTGTCCCCAAAGCAGTAAGGGACAGGAAACCTGTTTTCTCCTTTCCTTTGCCACCCCTCTCTCCACCTGTCCTGATGTGTTTTGTTAGTGTCATGCTCCCTTGGGCACAGGGACACTCGGGGCAGGTGCAGCTGCCCCAGAGAAGAGGGAGGGGTGCCGCTGAGGGCTGAGGCTCTGAACTCCAGCACGTGCTCTGTGGTTCCACATCCAGAGCTCACATCAGGACTGTCGGGACAGTGGACACAGTGTGACTCCCTTCAGAGGGCAGGGCCGATGTGACTTGTACGTGAAGCCAGCCTGTCACCCAGATACCCAAGTCCAGCTGATTAAGGTCCCCATGTCATTTCCATGCAGGGGCTGGGACCAGCTCTTGCTGGAAGGGAGAGCTGCGCTCTGAGGCACCGTCTGCAGACTGCTGGCCCGGGTGGCTCTGTCAGTCGCCTCTCGTGTGGGCCTCATATGTGGGCCTCTCATGCCAAGGATATCCTGGCCCATCACATTATGGCTGGTCATCAGTGTATTGACAACCCCATCCCCTTGGACTTCCTATCGTGCATTGACAGGGGTCAGAGATCAGGTGACAAGATTGCTGACCTGCTGTCTCAGGGAAGTGCCACGCAGGTGATGCCCAGAGATCAGCGAGAATAGGGAGCTTGGATTCCCTCAGCTGCCCAACACTGTTCCAGCCCTGAAATCGGGGCCGGGCAACTATAGGGAGGCTTGGGGGAGAAAATAAAAGCTTACCTACTATGCACCATGGAACTGGCCAGGTACTTTCTGCTTCCTTCTTTCTTTCTTTCAACTTTGGGCTGACTTCATTTTTCAGATGAGGCTAACTGAGGTACCTAAAAGGATACCATTGCCCCAAATCCCTAAGCCATACATTTTGGAAACAGATTTAAACCCAGGCCCAGCTGACCCCCAAAGCCAGTGCTCTTTGTGCAGCCAGGCACACCTAAGTGGCTGCAGTCCTTGCCTGGCTGGACCTCCTGCCCCAAAGGGGTACTGGGTGGGAACCAGGCCTTAGGGCTGTGGCCCCAGCTTTTCTCCTGTGACCCCCAGCCAGCCCTACAGCCCTTCTCATGCTGCAGGGAGGGGGCAGGTAAGACCGACCCAGTTGCAGATCAACCTCTGCCTTTACCCAGCATGTCCCCTGGGCTTGTCACCACCCCTTCGGGCCTTGGTTTTCTCATTTGTGACGAGAGAGGTCACACGGGCCCCTGTCTTGGGGAATTTTTATAATGCAGTGAGCAGGTAAGCATGGGGCTGATTGTGTGCTAGGTGCGGAGTGGCGTTCAGCAACCAGACTGGTAATCAGTGATGGTGTACAGGGTGAAGTTTGGAGCGCGGTGGCCCTGTGACACTCAGGAGCACCACCCCATCCTGGGACATGGGAGGCCACGGCTCAGGGCTACTCTTTCTTGCAGTTCATCCCTGCCCCCTCGTTCGGTCATTCATTTATCTGAATGAGCTACGCACTGTCAGAAGGCACAGTAAGGAGGCACAGGGACAAAGTCCCTGCCCCACAGAGCTGGCCCGCTGGCTCATAAACAAGGGTGAGTCAGGGTTACTGGCCACAGAGCAGCAGGGATGCGTCCTGGAGAAAGCCGTGCCTGTTGGGGCTCCAGTGTGGAGCAGTGCGGTGTCCCCAGCTGCCCTTGGAGTGGACAGAGCCCCCTCTGTCTCTCTCCTGCCTGGGGACAGTGCATTCTGTCTGTCTTTAAGGTCCCAGTGCTCCCAGGAACCCTAGGAGGCTTTGCCTCCTTGGTGTCTCTGAAAAAATGGTTTTCCCAGTTGGAATGTGGGGGGTTTCCTACACTTTCCCAAGGGTCACCATTACTCACTAGTGTGCTGGCTCCAGGGGCTGTCCTGGGCCAGGCTGCCCATGCGCAATCATGTTGAGACCTCCCGGAGCCCGTGAGGTAGGGCCTATCAGTTCTGCTTTGCAAAGTAGGGAAGGGTGGCTGAGCAGGGCTGGATCTGTTGTTGAACATTATATAGTAGGTCCACAGCCAAAGCAGGATTTGAACCCAAGCCTTCAGCTCCAAGAGTACAGTCCCTGACCCACTGAGCTCTAGTGTGAATGGATATCTTTGTTGCTCTGGGCAGCAAAAAGCCACAGATTCTGCCCAGAGCAATGGTGGTTCGTGGGCCTCTATTGTGCGTCAGTGTGGTGCTGGGTGCCGGGAGGAACAGAGCCAGCCATGGGTGTTGAAGTGGCCAGCACTGTGTTTATTCCTCGTCGGGGGGGTCGGTGGGGTCAGCCTCATATTAGAATGAGAAGCCGGGCCGGAGAGGTTCTATGGCTTCCTGGGTCACACCGCCGCAGGGGGCCCAACCACATTACTTCTCTGTCTTTGTCACTCACAGCTGCCTCGACTTCCGCTCCCACCTTCAGTTTGCATTTGGACAAACCCCGGCCACAGAAATAGTTTAGCAGCTTTACCCCAAACTGGGAGCAGCGGGAGTGAGCCCTTCGCATAAATGGACACAGTGAAAGCGCCTTTGAAATGTCACTGATTTTCAGGACTGGAGGAGACTGAAGGCCGTGTGTGTCTGTGACATCTGTGGAGAGGGCCCATGTGAGGCTCCTCCTGGGGCTGACAGTGATGGCGATGAGCTTTATAGCAAGTGGACAGGCAGTTTTAAAAGAATGTGTCCCCGAGTTGTCCCACACTCTCTCGCGAACAGTCCTTAAACAGAAGGGACAGCCGCATTCTGTGTTCACAAAATGGTGAGCTGGCATTTAGGCCCATTTATTTAAAGCAGGAGTCGGGGAGGCTAAAGACTCCAGCTCCGAGCTGCTCGCTGCCTTGCTGCAGCAGGGGAGCGCAGTCTTCAGGGTTTTCTTCCCATTTACGGGGGTTTTTTTGTTGTTGTATATTTGTAAAACGAAGCTTGTGCTGGCAAAAGCAGGTTTTAGTGAGTGCGGTGGCTCTTTCAAGACCTAATAAGGCCCCAAAGGAGGGTGAGTTCCAGCAATACTTCCTCCCCTGGCCTCCCATTCCATCTTGTCTCGTGCACTCTGGGCACCGGCTACCATCCGTCTTGCTTCCCATTCATGGAATTACGGCCATCACTTCTACGGGACAAGATGGGCCCTGTGGAACTGTCTTGGGGACAGAGGCAAGCTTGGCCGTCAAGTAGTTTTGCTTAAGGAAAGAAGCAAAGAGAGCAAGCCTGGGAGAGGAAACTCTTCCAGCTGGTCGGTTCCTCGGGTGTCAGAGACCTGAGTTGTGGAGGAAAGGGGCCCATCCAACCTGCTCCCTGCTTCTTGGTCACATTCCCCCGTGAGCTGCTTGGTGACGATGCCTGTGATGGCTCTGTGTACCTGGCCCTGCTGCCAAGGAAGGGAAGGAGGAGACCCAGAATTTGTGCAGGGCTCGTACATGCCTCCCACTGTCCTGGTCACTTTGGGTGTGTCTTAAGGAATGGGTATCTTTGGGCCATTTTCACGTGAAAAAGCAGAGGCCCGGAGAACACAGAAGCGTGCTTCAGGTCACACAGCTCGTACTTGGTGGCTCAGAGGGTTGAGCCCTCATCTGTCCATTTCCCAGGGGCCCCGGGGACGTCCTTCCTGGAGGCTCCAGGAAGTAGCAGATCAAGGCCTCGCCGTCCAGCTGCCTGTCATTCATCTCCATCCCGTGCACAAGTGTGCCGAGCTCCAGGGCTCTTTGCTGATGTACAAGAATGCCAGCCCGGGGCAGTGATGGACCTCAGATGTTCCATCCAGAGATCAGATAGGATTTCAAGGGTCTGGGCCTGAGAGATTGAGGGAGGGCAGCGTGGAGCAATCTGCTCCTGCTGCTGGCATCCTGCTCACGCATTTGCTGCAGGAACAGCAGTAGTTGTCCTCTCCAGTGCTAGTTCTGATGGATTGTTCCTGGCTGCCTAAGAAACTGTGGGATTGATTAGCAATGTCTGCTGTGTACAAGAATGAGGGAGAGCAGGCATGAAAAGGGCCAAACCTAAGTGAATGAAATTCTTAACCCGAGCTCTGACCTTGAGCACTGTCAGCCTTAGTTCACTACAGGTTTTACCACCCTGTACACTCCAGGGTGAGACCTGAGCCCAGCACATGGTAGGAATTCCACAGATACCAGAAGGAAGGATTGATGGAGGCTCTGCCCTTTGAGAGAGCCCTGGGTTGGAATTCTCCAGTGAATGCTTTTAAGAATGTGTTTAAAGTTGTAGGGATAAGATTTGGGTACCCACACATTGAGTCCAGGGCTCTCCCCTCCATGTCACCTCTTGGCTGGTACTCATCTTGGAAGTGAATATCACTGCTGAAGGGTGACTGAGGAGGTGACAGTTGTAGAGCCCAGACCCACAGCAATGGGTGGCATTCCAAAATGGCAGCTGCACTTGTCTCTCGCCCACCCGCTGGCACCTGCCAGGCCCTGTCCTTTTTTGCTTCTTCAGTGCCACAGCTTTGAGCCTTTTCTGACTCCTGAACACGGCCTAGAACCTCTACTCTGAGCCCCTGTGGCGCCCCATGCTCCCCTCCCTTGGTGTGCCCCCCATGTCCTGAGACTCAGTGATAAGTTGCCCTGGCTTGGCGCAGCCTTTGGTGATGGTAATGGGGCACAACTCTTTCTTCCTCAGGCCTTGTTTCTGTGAGCTGAGCACTAGGGACAGAGAGGCTATATCCGAAGCTCCAGCCTCTCAAGGGCAAATAGGGTAGGTGGCCGGACCGAACCTGTCCTGTGTGCCAGAACCACCATGACTCACGTGCCTGTGGTGCCTGCAATGGCCGATTCTTTTTGTTTTTGCTTTTAAAGACAGTCTTGATTCAGACTGCCCTTGAACTCAGGCTGGCCTCCAACTTGAGCCGATCCTCCCACCTCAGCCTCCTGAGTGCTAGGATTACAGATGTGTACCACCATGCCCAGCTGATGGCCAGTTCTTTAGAGGACAGTGGTTGGGCTTGGTCCAGTGGGCAATGGGCATCCGGAAGTGTTTGGAGCAGGGATGTGGCTCATGAAGGCTGGGGTCAGGATGGCAGGGGATGTGGCAGCCTGCAGAGGGACTAGAGGGCCCCGGAGTCAGTTCTCTGGGCTCCTGCCTGGGAAGCCCTTGGTTGGGAGCAGGAGTGGAGGAGAAGTTGGGCTGCAGATTAGAAAGGCTGTTGTTTCCCCACGGCTTCAACTGCTGCAAGGGGCCTGGAGAGGCAGATGAAGTGTGAGACCAGCCTCAGTCTCCCCTGCTGTAAAATGGGTCTGTTGGTGGCCAGATCCCAGATACGTGAAGTTATCCAGCCCGATCTGGCTTGTCAGCCTCCTCCCTCTCATTCATTCATTCATCTGGAGAACATTCTGCCTTCTCAGGCCCAGGTCCAAGGCTGAGCCACGCCCCTGGCTGGTGGGCAGAACCCTGTTCCTCTGGAATTACCCTGCGTTACCACCGCCCTGAGGGAGCGAGCAGGGGCTCACCATCCCGGGGCAGCCTCACTTCCGTGGGAACCAATGCGTGCTCAATTCCTGGTGCCCCGTGGAGTCGCCTCTGCCCGCTGGAGACCAGCGAGTTAACGAGGGGAGAGCTGAAGCCAGTCGCAGTGACCCGCAGTGCTCCCCGGCCTCTCACAGATTAACGAGCCCTCCCCGAGATGTGCTCCGAGGCAGGCGACCCGAACAGCGAACAGCGCGGGCCTCGGCTGATCCCTCCCGTTAACTCCGGCCTCTCGCATCCCCTGATCAAAACAGCCTCTCTGACAAGGGAGGGGAAAAAATGACACGCAGAAATCCAGATTTAGGGGAAATAACACATCCATGGCACTTTCTTCCCTTCCCGGCAAGCTTTACATATTTTATCATCTATTCTCACATTGTCCCCAGCAAGTCGGCAGGCGTAGGCCTTGTTTTTCGCAGGAAAGCTGTGAGGGAGGCTGACGGTGCGGGGGTGAGGGGCCTCCCACCCAGCACCCAGCACCCAGCAGGGAAGTGGGGCGGGTGGCGCCAGGCCCCAGACACTGACAGGCGTGGGCGTCAGGGCCTCCCCGCCAGCTTCCCGGTGTCCTCCCGCCCCAGCACCCCCCTTGCCAAGCCCTTTTCCACCCCGCCCGGAAGCACATTCCTAGTCCTCTTATCAACCTTTCAGGCATCCAGATAAAGTGGCCACTCTGGCGCTCAGCACCTAAGGCCTCCTTACCCTCCAACCCCCATCCCAGGTGATTCTCGTCACCTGCCACATTGGTCCCACGGGGCCTCTTCCATTTCCCCGCAGCTGCACGAGGTGGCTTCATGTTTTACCTGGTGGGCTGACTCCTGCTGAGATTAGAAGGGATCCACTCAGGGCTTTCCAGAGGAGGCAGATGGGGGCTAGGAGCCTTGCTGTGTGACCTTGGGTAAGTTGCTGCACCTCTCTGAGTTGTGGGTTCCTTTAAAAAATTTAGCTGTTTACAGATGGGTGCTCTGATAAAAACGTAATAACAGTGAGAGAAGGAGATGTTTTAACGATGCCCGACAATTTCTGTATTAATAACAACACATTGTTAAGAGAATTGGTGTTTGTGGAGGGGTGCTGGGTGGAGGGCTGGGCTAAGACACTTCCTCTCTGGACGGACTCAGACTCGGTACTCCAGGGACAGCAGGAGGGCCTGGCACTCGTGGGAGGCCTGAATCCCTGGGGACTCCACGGCCCCCTCATTGTCATAGGGATTCATTATCACTTTGAGGTTTTTCTCATTTTTCCCTCTCACCCTTCAGCTGACCCCATGGCTCCTGTAGGCTGTGGACTCAGCCCACTGGGCCCATATCCAGGTACAGAGGCATTGTCTGTGACTGAGTGGACCGACACTGAGGTCCCATCCTCTTTTGGGGGACTGGGCCAGGGCCTTCATACCAAGCTACATTCCCAGCCTGCTCCTTTTTTTTTTTTTTTTTTTTTTTTTT
>NW_022900948.1:39796389-39859205 GCF_012274545.1 Fukomys damarensis
TTTGAAACAAGGTCTAGCTAAGTTGCCTAGACGAGGCAGTCCTTGCATCCTCCTGCCTCAGCTTCCCAGAGTGCATGGGTCACCACACCTGGCTGCAGTTATCCTCTTCCTGGTTTTGGCTACCCCATCCGTGCAGGAGGAGGATGGGAGAGCCCCATTTTTCTGTGAGTCTGATTACATGCCAAGCAGTTTGTTGCAAAACCTAAGTTAATTGTGAGGCCAGGTCCCCTCATTTGTACCCCCGACCGTCTCCGGGGCTTCCTTTCCTTTGGAGCGCTGACTGCGCTCTGAAGTGACTGAGTGTGTCTGCTTCTGTGTCCGTGTCACCTCCCCACTTCCCACATATCTGGGAGGGCAGGACCTTCCCTCCCTGTCCAGATGTTCCTGGGTCCCGGCCGCCCAGACAGGCCCTGCCTCCCCCAGCCTCCCGATGCACACTTGGCAAATGGTGGCGGAAGGAACTAACCCCCTTTTTCTCAAAAAGGGCACCAAGGCCCACAGGGGATAGATAGGTCTGTCCCTCGGCCATGCCCTGGGGGCAGGATTGGTGCTCCTGCTGTTCCTGGGTCAGCTGGGCCCCCTCGCCCTGCCCAGCTCTGAGTCTGGATCCCAGGTGTTCCCGTCCACGTCCCTGCAGGTTCACGCTGCCCAGAGAAGCTTCTACTCCACGCCTGTGGCTTTGGAGCGGCTCAGAAAGTGTCCTGTGACTGCTCCAGGAATCTGGGCACTTAGCCCAGAAAAGAGTGTGTTTCCTGGCTTCCTGAGAACGGGGCCCACCCTGCCCCTGCCTGGGTGTGCTGAGCAGGAGGGAGGGGAGCCCAGCTCCGGGCCTAGGAGGTGACAGTGGCGTCAGACCTTATCATCTGAGGCTGTCCTGGCCGGCCGGCAGCCTGAGCCCTCCTGTCCCCTGTGACGGGAGCACCCCGGGCTGGGAGCAGAGCTCTTGAGTTCCTGGGAAGAAAACCTTGGCACGATGCCCTCCGGGGCACCTCTGCTCACTAAGGGGCAGGTGTGGGTGGATGTGACCTTCTCAGAGCTCAGGGCAACCGTCATCTATCGGGTCATTGGGCCATCAGGGCCACATGTTTCGAAAGCTCCTCCCAGAGCACCAGCGTCTGGCCTCTCACTCTGCAGCCAGGCTCAAGTTTATGAGGTGACTTTGAAGAGAGCTGGAGTTACCGGCCCGTCACGTCTGCACATTTCGTACTTCTATAGTTTGCTTTGCTTTTCCTGAGAAAGGCCAGTGTTTCTCTCTCCCTCCCTCTGTCTCCCTCTCTCTCCCTCCCTCTCTCTCCCTTCCCCTCCCCCTGCAGGTGGCTTTTCCTCTTCTTTCCCCCTTACTGATGGCCTGGGATGCCTCCTGCCTTGGCCTAGGTCTGCCACTCCGAGGGGCTTAACCAGAATGACGCCAGCTCGGGAACGTACTCATCGTGTTCTTTTCTTTTTGTTCTGTTTTGTTTTTCTTGTTCTGCCTCTTCCTCTTCCTCTTCCTCTTCCTCCTCCACCCCCACTCTCCTCTTGCCTCTGCCTCCCCGGTCCTGCGATTGCAGGCAGGCACTACCACACCCGGCTCCCATCACGTTTTTAACATGATCTGCATCATACCTTTTTTGTGCTCGTAGAAGAGTGGAGGAGGATGGAAGAAATCACCAAGCCCAGTGGCTTGAGTTCACTGGGTCTCCAAAACTGGGCCAGGCCTGGCATTAGCTGCCTTCTGATGTCTGGGGTCCCTAAAAGATGATGACATGAGATGGAAATTTTACTTTAGATGCAGAAAAACTTCTGTCTTCAGAGTTTGGGGGAAAGCTTTGCAGACCTGGGAAGCCCCCCAGGCCTGGGAATGGCAGATTTCGCTTCTATGTGAGTCCCCACAGCAGAAATCCACTTGCCAGGCTCTGAGGGAGAGGTCGTTCCGTGCTGCTCCCCACCTGCTGGTGGCTGCCTGGTCCTCGGGGTTCTGAGTACAGACACAGAACTAGTTTCTGCCTCTGCTGTTATGTGTCATTCTTTGCATATTGACCCCAGTCGTCCCAGCTGACCTTAACTTTATACCTGCAAAAACCCTATAGGTGCTCCTCTCCTTGTAGGCTATGTCCAGATAACCCCACCACAAATTGAAGCTATCACAGTTCAAAATCACACTGAGCACCCTAACCTTACCATCGTGCTGGTTATCGCACAGCGCTCTGTGGTGTGTTGCGGTCACGTGTGGCTGGCATCACGAGAGTACCCTGCTCCCCACAGCTAGCCTGGGAAAAGAGCAAAGCCGCAGTGTCATTTCTACAGAATGCTTAGCACTTTTGCACCATCGTGAGGTCAGAAAACACCCAGTTGGAACCACCCTAAGCTGGGGACTGTCTGGACTTCCAAGAAAGGTTACATCCCAGGTCGCAGGTGGACAAGTGTTTGACACCGTTTAGTCAGTGCCGGGTGAGGGAGCCGGGCCCTGCAGGTCCGGGGAGCCAGCTGGCGATCCTGTGGAGGAGACACGGGAGCCATGGCCGGCGGGCCACAGGAGCCCCACATCACCCCACCGAGTAGACACGGGCTCAGGGGAGAGTAGGGTCACTGACTCCAGAGCCCGAGCACCCCGGGCTGTAGCTGGGTGCTAAGGACAGTAGGCCAGTGGATTAGTCTTAGGCCTCTGGCACATGAGTCGGTACCCCGAGGTCTGAGAGCCCCTCCCTGCTCAGCATAAGTGCCAGCCCTGGCCTGGCTCCGTGGGGCAGGAGAGGGGCCCCTCCCAGGAATGACAGGACCCTGCCAATCCGAGCAGTGCCACTGCACCAACCAGGCCTCGCCTGCTCCTGGATAAAGGGCAGCCTGTGGGCAGGAAGCAGGGAATCCAGGCCTTCCTGTTCCCCCAGGGACCCTTATCTGTTCTGGCAGAGGCTCTGTGGCTGGTGTTTCCAGGTGGGAGGCAGCCCTGACACCTTCAGCCTGAGTGATGTTGAACAAGAGCCTCCCTGCCAGACACTCACTACTCCCTCCTGTGAGCTGGGTGTGACTTTGTGGCTGGCCAAGTCTGTAGGAAGAACTGCAAGGGGTGCAAGAGGTTGTGACGACTTTTGAGAATCCTTCCTCTGCCTGGCACACAGTAGTGCACAGTAATGAAGAGCGACCTTGGAACCCGGATCATAGGCATCACATCGCTCTAGAAGGGGTACTGTAGGTGTTCCCTTCCCCCATTCTGGGCGGAGCACTGGGAGGGGTGTCTGCAGCACTGAGTTCTAGCTCTGGCTCTGCACTCCTTGCCAGCTGTGTGTAGGGGTACCTGCTGCCCCGTAGACCCTACTCCCAGAGCCTCCCTGCTCTACAGAACCAAGCTGTCACTTGGACTTCTGTCTTCTCACAATTCACAGCTGGGCCTCCCTGGCCACTGGGCCTTTGTATGTGCTGTGCCTTCTGCGTGGTGCTCCTCAGATGCCTGCCCACAGCTCCTTCCTGTTCTGAGGAGTCTGTACCTTAGTGTGCAAAGCCACGGCCACAGGACTTGTGGTTCCTGGCTTCTAACACTCATCTTTAAACCAGGAGCCCCATGGAGAACAGAGACTCACCCCCTTGTTGCTATGAAAAGGGGCTTCAATGATTGAATGTCTTTGGGTATCTCATTTCTCTGCTCTGAGCCTCAGTTTCCTCATCTTCGAAATAGAGCTGCTCGAAACACTCTGCTCATGGGCCAAGCTGGTGGATGCAGATCCATGGCACCGTGCATGGCGTGGTTTCATGGCTGTTCTGTTGCACAAACTATCCCTTATCCCAGAGATTAGAGTGAATGGCAGTTTGTGTAAAGCAAAAAAAAAAAAAAAAAAAAAAGTCTGTTATCAGAAGAATTTTGTTTTGGAAGACAAGCCCAGGTTTTGGGTCGGAACCATATTCTGTCTGGAGTTGCACGGCCAAGCATCCAGGTGTAGTTTAGGGCATGGTGACCACCCAAGCCTTTGAGCTCTACACGTGGATGCTCCGGACTGGGCTTTTTGGGAATCCCTTGCACAGCTGGGCTGCTTGTTGCACCGGTAGCATCGTTTCTGCAGAGCCAGCTCTGTCTGGCTATGAATAGATGTTTTTTTCTCTCTTTCTTGGATGTCTGAATGGCAGTCTCCCTCCTGCGGTCCCAGAGGCCGACCTGAGTGTGAAACTCCAAAACGGACATTGCAGTGGGGTCGCCCACGCCTGCTTGGGTTCTTGGCTCTCAGCAAGGTTCAAAGAGGCAGGTTGATGGCCAAGGTGACCCCAGGGGCCTCCAGAGGGGCTTCTGGGCTGTGGTTTGTAAAGACTGCTGAGTGAACCGAAGAAACCAGAGTTCACTGCAAAGACAGCAGACAGGAGCGGCGGTGAGATGGCGGTGGGGGGGGAGACACAGGACGGTTCAGTCTCTCCAGGATGGGCTGCTGGCCAATCCACGGTCTCCGTGCCACAGGTGCCAGGCCTGTTAGGACAGAATGGTGCTGGGGACTAGCCAGCGCCCCCACAGGCTGGAGGGCCTTGCAGCCTAGTGGTTAGAGCATAGATTCTGGAGCTGTACCACCTAGGTGTGAATCCCAGTTCTGCCCGTACTAGGCAACCTACCTTTATGTCCATTTTCCACTTCTGTAAACTGGAAATAATAATGCACTGTTACAGGGACTAATAGGTTAGTATCACTTAAGTCCACAGAACAGTGCTTAGTGCAGAGTAAATATATGAGGGTAAACTGAGGCTGAGAGGGGGCCAGGGACTCCTCCAGCTCATCAGTGGGGCAGCCAGGGCTGAACTCATGATTCCCAGTCTCGTGGCCACTTCCCTCCCCTTCTTCTCCCCCTCAGCCAGACTTTTTCAACCTTGCCTTTTGCAGAGGAAATCGCGTGACCCTTCAGCCCACAGGAATCCAGACTGCACAGAACGTCTGCAGCCTCTTCGGGCTGGCTGGGGGCCGTGTTGCTCTGCTATTCAGCCGATCCTTCTTTCCCTCCCTCTCCCTCCCTCCCTTCCTCTCTCTCTCTCGCTCTCTCTCTCTCTCTCTCTCAAAGCTCTGTGGGGTCCTTCCTCCCTGCCCCTGCAGATAGACACGTTAACCTGTTGGCAAGGGCCTTTGAAGGCTTAAGACCCTGTGGTGTGTCCCGGAACCAGCCCCCTCTCCCAGCCTGGCTTCCTGTCTGTGAGCCGAGAAGGTGGCCCCACCTGCAGCCCATGGCTGCTGCAGGGACCGGCCAGCAGGGAGGTGGATGGCCAGGACGAGTACTGACTAACCAGACCCTGGTGACGCATCCTTCTAGGAAGAGAGGTGAAACCCCCCAGAAAGGCCTCCCGTTCCGCCTGCCTCCTGCTTTCACAAGTCACTTGAGTCATCAGGGTTGCCCATACTTGTCCCGCTCTCCTGTTTTGTTAAAGTGCTGAGGCTTGTGGCCAGGAGTGTCCCCTCCATGGACCCCTGGGACATCAGAACTAAAGGGCTTGGTGGCTTCCTGATTTCTGCTAGGCACTCAGCCACAGTCTCTGGGGTAAAGCCGGCTTCCGGGCTCTTAACACTACTGAAGGAACTTCCCTGGTCTGAGCCTCAGTTTCCTCATCTGTGGATTGGAGGGCAAGTCCAGCACAGTGCACGAGAGCTGCGCCGTCCCTGCTCATTCCTCTCCTTCCTGCCTAAGACCCATGCTCACCCGGGATTCCTCTGGGCACGGAAGATGTTGATGTGCCCATGTCCTCCCCCCCCACTGCATGAACAGAGGGCCCCTTGGCTTGGCCAGGAATCCTGGAGGCAACAGACCCTTGATTGCCAGCCGCAGGGGAGCCCAGGGTGCAGCCCTCTCTGCCTTTTGATGAGCACCCAGGGCACAGGAGAAAGACCTAAAGCAAGGAGACCATGAGCCCTGACTGAGACCCAGAGTCTAAAGCCCGTCTTCCTGAGTGGCCTGGCGTCATATTGGCATTCATAGGCAGGTGCCACAATGGGCCCAGAGTAGAAAGTGGGGGCCTGAAGCTGAGCCCCACCTCGCTGCCAGCCCTGCCCACCCCTGAGCCATTTCCTCATCTCAGACACAGATATTCCTGCAGAGCCTGCCTCTCGGGATGTCACGAGGTCCCATGAGACATGGGGGCGGAAGTCCCTCTGCAGACTCTCAGGACCTGCCCAGATGGGAAGAATTTGTCATCTGCCATCCCTTGGGGCATTTTTGTATCTCTTTTACGCGGGTGGTTGGTGAGGGTTGAATAGATGAGTGATAACAGCTGTCAGTTATAAAGCACCCACTTACACCAAGCGTGACCCAAAGAAACTTCCAGAAGATGCTCTCTCATCCTCCTACCCTGCCCCAGAGTTTGAGTTCGTGCCCATTTTACAGATAAGGAAGCCGAGGTTCAACAGGAGAAATAACCTAAGGTCCCTGGCCAGTGTCCAGGGAAGCCAAGATTCACACCTTCTGGGTCACCCCCTCCACGGGGAATGTTTAACGAACAGTTCCACGGAGGGTGTGTACAAATCCCATATTTGTAGCATCTTCTAGTTTCCATAGTGTAAATATTCTTGCCATGGCTCAGTTCAAGCACATGATATCAACTGTCTCATAAAATCCCTGAAATTTTTTTTTCAAAAACAGCCCCCACGTGCCAGTTTCATGCATCTCTGTGTTCCCTGTGGACAGCACCCCAGATCCCTGAGCTAGACCAGCAACCCAGAGCTAGATCTAGATACCCCTGCACTGCTCCCCACCCAAGGCCCTGAAGCCCCCAGGATCCCCAGACCACACAAGACAGGCGGAAGGATGGGTCTGCACCGCCATGGCTAGAATATTCAGACACGCCAGCCCCACCCGTGCGATATTCCTGCCGGGCCCGGAGCAGAGCCCTGTAAACGCCAGGATATAATGGACAATAAAAGTCACTGGAAAATAGTGACTCTCCTAGGACCACTGTCATCCCTGCCACATGCTGCCTGCCAGAACCACAGGCCCTGTGATCACGAGGCACGGCTGTCATGTAAATATATAGGGTCTCTTGCCAGTCGCAGGCAGGCCAAGATTTATTTTATTGAGAGTGCGGGGGAGGGGGACCGGCTTGGGTCCCTCGACCTGGTAATTTTGTAAAATGCTTTGCCATTGCTTCCCAGCCTCTGGGAGGATGAAGCAGGAGCCAGGTGCTCTCTCTCTGGTGAGGGCTCGGGCCATATCTGCAGGGCCAGTGCCCTGATCCTTGTCCAGGAGCCTGGTGTCCCCGGGGAGTGGACGCTGGCGACACTGGGAGCTGTCTCTTGAATGAGCCTCAGTGGTTTATAATCACACCACAGTGCCACAGTAGCCTCTGTCACTGAGCTCTTGTGTGACCTCGGACCCTCTGGGCCAGCGCTTTACCTGCACGCCGTCACTCAGTCTTGCACTGGCCATACACGGGACCTGTGTGGACAGAGGAGGGAGCAGCAAAGAGGTGACCGTGGGCCTGCCTCACCCTCACATGGCCAGACAGAGGCAGCACAGGGTTTGAAGTCCAGCCTCAGCCTCTGCTGGGCTCCCTGTTGGCCTCCTCCCTGGTCACCTACTGTCCCCTCGTGTGCTGTCCCCCTGAGATTGCCTCACACAACACAGGTGAGAGCTCTGGCTGGCCCCGCCTCCACCCTCGTGCCCAGCCCACCCCATTTTCTGATTCTCTACAGACAGCTGGGGCCTGTGTGTTTATCCAAGCTCTGCCTCTGTCTGCTCGTCTGTCAAATGGGTGCCCTGTCCACCTTGCAGGGTTGATTTGGGAGTGCACACTGCCAGTGTCCCTGGAGGATGTGGTCCAGTCCCAGTCACCTAGGAGTTTTCTGCAAGTGATGCCCCTCTGCATACACACAACACCTGCCTGGCCATGGCTGGGAGCCCGGGAGCCACATAAGCCCTGGTGTGAATAGGGAGAGCGGTGTGCAGGAGCTGAGGGCTCAAAATATGTTCCTAGGCCAGGGAGCAAATCCACTTAGCCATTCCAGACCCAGAAGATCTGGGTTTTCTTCTAGAAATGAACACATGGTTGGATACCAGGTTCCCCAGCTCAGTTTTAGGGAAGCCCGGTAAGGTACAAATCCATCAGCCTCGTAAAACTTATCAGTGGTGGAGCCCTATCCACTTTACTCTGTGTTTGGAGAAACTGAGGCCCAGAGGTGGGTTATGGTTTATCCACGTCACCTGGCCGCCAGTCTGCACACGCTATGGCTCAGAGTGAAGATCATTCCAGAAGAGTTAGAAGGGGTCACATGTGTCCCAGGCCAAACTCAGGTCCAGTGAGGATCCGGTCAGGAGGGTAATACAGGAAGTCACCACTGAAGCGCTGATTGTGTGCCAGGCTTGTAACCCCAGGGGGATGGCAGGACTGGGTGGAGGAGACAGTGTCACTGAGACACACTGAGCCATACTCAGCTGCTTGGAAATGAGGCTGGGGCTTGGTGTGTTTCTCAGAAGGCCCAGCCTGGCCCACTTGGAATCTTCTCTAGGAACTGAGGCTGGCAGTGCCCACCTTACCGAGTCACGGAAGTCATGGGTGTATGGCCACCACGTCCTGGAGTGAGCCTGGGCCTCGAATCCAGTCCCTGAGAACCCATGGAATCGTGGCCTGGGCCCAGCTGCAGCCACCCAGGGGTCCAGCACCTGACACGTGCCCAGCGGTGGGGAAGGTGTGCTGACAGGTGGCCGGGCCCTGGTGCCAGGGTCTGGCTCTGCACAGCCTCTACAGCCTCAGCTGCTGTGTCCTGTGCCAGCTGCCATGTGCCCGTGCCAGCCCCCAGGTTGGTGGGGCTGCAGATGAGGTGGGGAGACGTGCAGGGTGGAGGTGGCTCTGGCTCTGGGGGAAGAGGCAGGTGTGCCACGGGGAACCCCCTCGAGGGCCTGCAACACTGTCTGGCCGCCGTGCCTTCGAGCCCACCGTGTCTGTGCCCTGAACTTCCTTCCCCTCAGTCCACTCCAGCTGTCCATAGGGCTGCGTCGGACACCGCCCTGGTGTGGAGCTGTCTGTGACATGGCCTCCCCTCTCCCTAGAGCCCTAGTGTGCTCTTTTCCGGCTGTGGATGTCTGTGCTGGGGTTCTGGCTTGTGGACATCATGAGAGCTGGACTTCGTCTGTGGCATCCTGGAGGCATCAGTTGAGGCGCTGCTGGGAAAGAGGAGCACTCAGAGTCCCCAGTCCCTGGGCCTGTGGAATCAAACAGTGACCTGTTGATTGGGCCTCTGTTGGGTGCCAGGCCGGAGCTAAGCATTTCAACCCTTGTAATGTCACAGAAACCTGTAGCGGCCCAAGGCAGTAGGTACTGTTCTTATCCTTGTTTTGCCTTCGAGGATACTAGGCACACACTGGGAGATGTGGCAGAGCTGGACTTGAACCCAGGACTGCCACCTGCCAAGCTCTCAGTGCCATGGACAGCAGACACATTTGGCCCTGAGTGCAAAGGAAGGAATAATAAGGGCTAAGTGTTTGAAGGGACAGCAAGGATTCTGTGCTTCTTAGCATTTGCTGGCCCCAGTGGGGGCAAGTGGGGATGGAGCATAGGAGAAGGGAAAGACCCTTGTCCCTCCCAGAGCCCAGACTGGCTTCTCCCAGCTTCTGCTGTCCAAATGCCCAGGAGGCAGGGAGGCTGGCAACCTGCAAAAATCCCCTTGCCTGAGCTGTCTGGGTGTGGCGTCCATTAAGGGAGCCCCTCTCTGGGCATTCCTGCCCTTCCCCTGCCCACGGCCCTGGGAAACCTTGTGTCGTCCTGCCTCAGTTTCCTTGTGAGTCAAATATGGAAGCAGGATTCCACTTCATTCCCAGTTGTGCTGGCTCCAACACCAGCCCATGGCCACTGCCGCCAGCTTAGGGTCCCTGATGAGCTGCGGGCTTCAGGGCGGCCCCAATAAGCTCCATTCGCCATAGAGGTGGCAGCGGAGCTATTTTTGGACCAGTGTGTGGTAGGGGAGTTTCCTTGTGGTGACGCCTGGGGACTGGAGTCTTGGGAAGGGGAAGTCCCATGCACAGATGGAGTAGCTCTTGTCTTTCACCCATCTCAGCCCAGAGACTGCTCGGGTTCCTGGAGGTGCCGGCCAGTGGAGACCTTCCCAGAACTGCCTGGGCGCCCCTGTGAAAGGTACGAACGCAGCTTCTGGCAGCCTCCTGCTGTGAGGAGCCACTCGCCCTTTCCTGCTACCTGTGCCCTCTGGGAGTCTATACCCAGCAAGGGACAGGGGAGCCTGGCCCGAGAGACCTCCAGGACCTGTGTTCACAGGGCCACCTGACCTGGCTGCACCTCTGCCACCTGTTGCTTGCCACCTGCCTGCCCCGCAGGGTCAGCCAGCGAGGGCACAGTGCGGTCGGCCAGGGCGGTTGCTGCCTGCAGGTTTCGGGTTGAGTGATGCCTAGCTGGGCCATAGCTTCTGCAGTGGTGAGGGCAGCAGAAAGCACAGCCCTCCTCCTGGGGTCCTGGGCCCCGTCCTGCAGGAAGGAGAGGGATTCAGCACTATCCTGGCTAGGAACCATGGGGGCCCAGGGCGAGCTGGTGACAGACACTGCTTCCTGCCAGCCTCCTCGCGGACGCACTGCAGCTGTCCTTCCTTCTGCTCGTGTTTGCAAGGAGTAGCTATGGTCAGGGACAGGAGATAGGAGGAGAGAATTTCTGCTCTGAGACAGGTGTGGTGACGCCTGCCTGCAACCCCAGCACTCGGGAGGCAGGGGCAGAAGGATGGCCATGAGTTCAAGGCAAGACCCTGTTGCAAAACAAAACAAAACATTCATCCACACCTGCAGGGCTGTGTAGATCCATAGGTAATTCTTAGTTCTCTACCTTCAAGGAAAGCTCCATGTCAAAGGAGAGGAAGGCACATGGTTAGGCAGAAACAGCATGAAGGACCAGGATTGTAGAGCAGGGACAGGCCATCTGGGGTGTCCGGGAAGACCGCCCGGAGGAGATGCCTAGGTGGCCTTGAAGGAGGAGCAAGGTTTGGCAGGAGGCAGCTCCCCCTGGCAGGGAAGCAGTGTCTGCCAAGGTTCTTGGGGTTGAGCAGGTTCATTTCTGGAAGGCAGGGGTCCTTGGGACCATAGCTGTGCTAAGGAGTCTTGGGCTCCCGGCAGGAAGAGATCCCCATTTTCCCTACAAATTGGGTTTGGGATCAGAACAGGTTCGACAAGCCACGTGAGCTTGACGAGTCACCAAGTTCTGTGAGCCTCGGTTTCCTCATCTGTAAAATGGAGGAATGTGCTGATAGGAGGCCTTCACAGCATCCCCCGGGGCTGGGGCCAGGCTTGGACCCCGGGCTCCCCAGCCAGAACCCCAGTGCCTCTCTGTCCCTTTAAGTGACACACGAGATGGTTACAACCCTACATTCTTACTCTTCTAGAATTTGCTTTATTACCCAAGGAAGAGGAAGTGAAATGTGATCGGTAGCCTTCTCAGTTTTAGAAAAGGTCCTGGGGCCCGGCAAGCATGGTGTGGTTTGCTTTTGAATCTCCAGGTGTCTTGGGTGATCGATCTGTGACTGGGGGATGCTGAGGTTTCCTGGGGTTTCAGGAGGAAGGTAAGAGCCTCTCCGCCTTTTGGGCAGCGTGTGTCAGTCCTGTTTTGTGCCAGTCCTGGGCAAGACACTGGAGGTCTAGAGGTGACTGCTGCTGTCAGTCTCTGCTCTTAAAGGCCAGTATCAGAGGCAGACTCCGTGACAAAGGAAGCAGTTCGTGCCCCAACACGATTTTGGGGAAAAGCCAGTGCGGACCCCGACCCTGGGGAAGGGAGGCACTTGGTTGCCTGCTTGTGCCTGGAGTCCTCTGAGCCACTCTTTGAGGTCTGGCTGTCCCCTGTCTTTATGGACAAGGATGTTGAGGCTTAGGGAGGGGATGGGACTTTCCCGAGGCCCCACCAGAAGGGCTGAGCCTGACTCCACAGATGAATGCACCTTAGCCGGTGTAGAAGGTGGGGATGGTTCTTCCAGGCTGAGGCAGTGCGTAGAAGAGTCCGGAAAGACTGTCACTGGGGAGGCATGGCCCTGCAGTGGGGGCACACGAAGCGGGCAGACTAGTGCCAGCTGGGCAGAGCTTGAGGTGGGGTTGGCCTTTGCGGTGAGCTTTGAGTGGGGAACCTTCGGTATTAGGAAAATTTCCATGGTGGGCTGGAGGTGGGACCAGAGGAGAGCATGAGGACAGCCGGGGCTTTAGGATGGAGACATTTGGAGAAGAATCAGCAGCGCTGCATGACCAGGTGTGGCCATGAGGAAGACAGGAGTCAGACCACACCTGGTTCCCACCCAGTCCTTCAGCTAACAGAGGTGACTCTGTCACTAAGATGGGGACCCAGGGAAGGGCGGGAGGAGCTCCCACTCAGGTGCGTTGAGCTTCCCATGCCTGTGGCTGTTGATAGCTGAGGTCTGGAGAGGAGGGTGGCGGTGGGCAGTGGACATGGAGAGCTGAGCTAGGAGGACAAGTTGAGCAGGGTGACCAGGGAGGCAGGTGGGTGCCAGGGCAGTCGGCTCTAGGTCCTGCTTTCCCACCTGGGCGTCCTGGCTGCTCCGGGGAAAGGGGAGCATTAGGAACCTCTGCACTCTCCTTCCAGGGCATGGCTTCTGGTCAAGAATGCCCCTCAGAGAAACCAGGCTTCCCTGGGCTGTGGAGCCACAGAATCTCAGCAGTGTGTGTGGCCTTCGGATGTCACAGGGGGAGGGTACAGAACCATTCCGGAAACCAGACACCATCTGTGGCTCATCCCCTCAGCTTGACAGGCCCCACAACTCTGGTCGGATAGCTGGCTGCTTCCTGTCAAGTGATGAATGGGTAACGTCTGGTTATCCCAAGACCAGACAAGAAGGGGCCCAGGGCAAGGGAAGGGCACAGCAGCCTGAGCAGCATCTCTGGACAGAATCCATCCACCCATCCATCCAACCACCTCCATCCCATGCATTCATTCACAAACCCCTCTTCCATGGTGGTATGGATGGACCAGGGCAGACTTGGCTTCAGGCGTGGATTCTGCCCATCACCTGCTGTGTGACCTTGAGTCCACTGTGTAACCTGTCTGAGCTTTCATTTCCTCCTTTGCAGTGTGGTAGCATTAGAGGAGCCACGCTGGTGGGGTCTGCAGGGAGCACGCCTAGAACTAGCACAGTCCTTGCTGTTATCATCAGATGCCCCATCGGCTGGTCCACGTAGGCAGGGCCTTCCTGACCACCGGCTTGGGCTGGGCCTCTTCAGTCCATTGAATTTCTCTGCTTCTCAGTTGTGCCCATCTGAGAAACAGGTCAGTGGAAGCTTCCTCCAGTGTGGACTTGGCAAGTCATGGTTCTCCTTGGAGAGCCTCATTCACCCAAGAGGGCCGATGGCACCCGTGTGCCCTAGGAGATGTGAAATCACTGTGGATATCGGTGCATGCTGATGCTGGTCCAATGGCCAGGCGCGGCGAGCCACGATGTCTCTTTGCTGGGCCCCAGATCCTCAGCTCTGTGGTGGGTGATTCACTGAGGAAGGAAGGAAACCCGAGGTGCTGAGCATGCAGCATCTCACATAGGAGAGGGAGGCTGGGGGCTAAATCAGCGCCTTTCGCAGAGAAACTGCATGGAGTACAGCATCCAGCCACAGCTCCTTCCAGGGCCACCTGTGTGGTTCTCCTGGGCCTTGGCCACCTCCACCCTGCCTTGAAGGACAGTGTGAGGATGTCCTGGGCTCACAGCCTATGGACGGACGTCAAGAACGCCGGCTGTGTATGTGTGTGCACGTGAGCGCAGAGGACAGCAGGCCGGACACGCACTGATGTGCACCCACACACCCTTGCACGCTTAGACCTTTGCATCTGCTCCAGGCAGGTCCTTAGCTGGAGCCCTCCTGTGTCTTGCATCATCTTTCACAGGGAGGGCCTGGAGCTATCAGCCTCTGCAAGGGGTGCTGTGTGCCCCTAGATGAAATTTCGAGAAATTGGGAGGCCCAGGGCCAGATGACAGTCTTGGTGGGAAAGGTGCTTGGAGCCTCTGAGCCCAGGCCTGTGCCGCAGCCTGTTCCTTCCAGGGAGTTGAGCGGAGTCTGTGGCCATGAGGACTCACAGGGTGGCCAGGGAATCAGTAACCCGGGGCCCATCAGCCCTTCCTTGGCGCTCACCAACTGCATGGCCCCCCGGGGCGAGGCCCTGCCCCTTTCTGAGCCTCCCTTTCCATGACTGTAACTTTTCTGCTCAGTGTTAGCACTAACAGAGTGGCGGGCACCGGCGCCTCCGACATGCCTTCCATGCACCAGGCTCTGTTCTTACTATTGCGAGGCAGATCTTACTGTGAGACCCATTTCCTTGATAAGGAGACAGTCTCTGTGTGCCAGATGGAACTGGACCAGCATTTGAACCAAGGCAGTCTGACTCCTGAGCTGCTCTCTTAAACTCTATGCTGCTTCTGGTCCGGTCCTGAGTACCCGGGAGGTGCAGCACATGCCAGTTTATTGTTGCCAAGCACACCAAAGCCCAGAACCTGGGCTGGGAGGCCACACTGTACCTTCACAGCGCCCTGGGAGTGCAGAGCCTTGGCTCCAGGCAGAGGAAAGGCCCTGTTTGAGGTGGTATTCAGTGTGGCCTGTGGCTCCGGGTCCTGCATTCCATGGATTTTTGGCCCCTGATTTGGGCTTGGCAGCCACTGCCTCATTGTTCTGCAGTTTGGCAGGGCCCCGTGATCCGGGACAGGCAGCTCCCCGTGTTACCCGGAGGTGCCTGCATGCATGTGCTGTGAGTCTTCTCCCCACTCCCTGAGACTTGTCCCTCCAAGTGCCCTTTTTTGTGGTCTTCCCACATTTGAACCCCCAAAGAAGGGGTTTCTGATAGCAATTTCTGGCATTAAGGAGCCTGGATTTCCACTGGGGTGGAACAAGCGGAAGGCAAATGCCCTGCGATTTGACACCCGGAAGAGTCCAGGAGGCAGCAGAGCACTTGGAATGAGGAGAGTCCCTGGAGTCAGCGAGGTCTGAGGCTGAATCCCCCTGCAGCTTCCTGGCTGAATGATGTTGAACTTTTCCTCTTTGGTCCTCCGCTTCCTGCCTGTAAAATGGGTCTGTGAACAGCCCTGCAGATGAACAGGAAGGGCGTGGGCTACCCAGAGGCGTCTTTCCTCCCTCCTTCCCCTGGGAGTGACCCTTTCCAAGGCTTGGTGGGTAGGGAGCTGTTCTCCTGGTCAAAGCCCTTGTCCTCACCCCTGCATAGTGCAGCAGGTGCCATTTGGTTCCACACGGTGGCCGACCTGACGGCTAAGGTGGTGTGGACAGCAGCTGGGTGTGGTGTGCAGGGCAAGATCTCTGGAGGCTCCTTGCAGGCCCTGCCTTGGCATCAGTGTGACCCCATTTCCGAGTGGAGAGAGGGCTCATTCTGTGGGGAGCCAGCTGTTGAGGAAGGTGACACTTGATGCAGGGAGTGCAGCGTGGTGGCTACAGGCGGGTGCAAGGTCAAGTCTCGGGGCTGGAGTGTAGCTCTGATAAAGCACATTCCTGCATATCTGAGGCCTGGGACTGACACCCAACACTGCAGAAAAGGAGAGGGTCCTGCCCTGTGACACATGTCAGCTGGGGAGACCTTTAACCACCTTGTGCCTCCGCTTCCTCAGCTGTAACACAGGCCAGTGACAGACCTGTCTCTTGGGGGCGTCAAGGCTGTTGAGGTGAGTGGTTGGAGCCCGGCCGGCACGATAAGGGCTCGGTGCTGGTTTGCTATCATTGTCACAATCATCTCTGTTTCTGGAGCGGCTGGTCCCTTACAGTGGCCGCAGTGAGCTCCTCAGAGTGCAGCTGTCGGAGGGCACCGTCCCCGCCAGATGACACTGGGAAACACCTGCCAGGCTTGGCGGGGGGCATCTGCCAAAGCCCCAGCTGGGCAGTGACTGGACAGAGAGTCAGACCCAGGCCCACCGGAAGCCCTTGGAACTGGGGCTGAGTGAGTGAGGACAGATAAGGGAAGCGGAACGAATGCAGGGATGGACGCTGCTGGTCTCCAGCCCATGGGAAGCCCGGGGCAGGGCGTCCAGGGCACATGAGTGATCCCGTGTGCGGGCCTGGATGGGGTGGCGTGGGCCGGTCCTGGAGCCTTCTGAGACAGAGAAGGAACCTTCTCCCCAAGACAGCTCTCCACCCTTTTCCCCGAGGCCTTCCTAAGGGCAGAGGGCAGTAAATATGTTACCCCGAGGGGTCGGGGGTGCAGCCCGCAGCAGCTGTGGAGCCCACAGGAGTCTCTGGTTTCATCTTCAAATTCATGCGCATTTTACCTTCTCCTCCCGCTCCTCCCCAGTTTGTTGTCACACACTCTGCCCCTCAGAGTCACAGCAGCGCCTGAGGATGCTGCTCCGTGTTTATCTGTTTATCCTGGGGCTTTGTGTACCCCTGCTCCTCACCCTGGGGGGGGGTGTTCCGCTGCAGGCCTCAGCCAGATGGCGGGAGAATGCTGGGGGCGCCTGGGCCCATCTGCTTTGGGGGCTTGGCAGGGAGCGCCCGGGCCTGGTGGGAGACCGGCTTGCAGGTGGCAGAGGCGGGGCTGTGGGGACAAGTGAGGCCCTGAAGGGCAGGCACACCCCACGATGCCCACCTTGGAATGACAGTCTGAGACTGCGCTGCACGCAGAGACCAAGCACCATCTGTGTATCTGTGCCCAGCGAGATGAGCCATGCAGAGGGCATGACCACAGTGGCCAGCATCATGGGCAGGAGACCCCCCACCGCCGTGCTCAGCAGGAGGTGACCCTTGCCCTGCAGACAGCCAGCCAGGGCCCCCTGCGTTCCCGAGTCGCGTGCTTCAGCCATCAGTGTGGTGCCCTGGTGGCCTCACCTCCTGCCCTCTGCATTGTGTCACCGAGAGCAGTTTCACCCTGAGCAGCTGTTTTAAGCAGCATTGATGCTGGGTGCAAATTGTAGGGAGCTGGAGAGCCCGAAGGTCATGTTCAGTGGGTGACTCGGGGTTGGTGGGCGGATGCCCTTTGACTCGCAGAAGTCACAGTCATCCCTGGGAGTCGGGGACAGACTGCATTGGGAGTGCTGGTCTCCATCCAGGCTGTACACAGCAGGCCTGTGACCCAGCGGGACGGGTGGTGGGCTGGCTGGGGTGCAGATGACCAGGCAATGGCCCCGGTGTGGTGTCCCCCAAAGTTCACGCGTGGGAGCATGATCCCCGAGTGGCGATCTGCTTCTGGGAGGCAGTGGGACTTAAAGGGGTGGTGCCCCAGAAGAGGTCCTTTGTCATTGGGGACAGCCTTTGAAGGGATTAAGGTGTTTCTGGGGGGATCTGAGTTAGTTCCCAAGGGATCGAGTTAGTGTACACACCCAGGTCTGACCCTCAAATCACCATCTGCCTTCCTGTCTAGCCATGTGTCCCCCTTCCTAACTATACTGTGCTGCACCATGGGTCCCCACGGGAGCTGAGCCCATCCAGCACTAGGCCCTTGAACCTCCAGAACTTTGAGCTGTATGAAACTTTCTTCTTTAGCAAGGCACCCAGCCTGACCGGTGTGATAGTGTAAGCCTATAATCCCAGTGCTCAGGGAGGCTGAGGCAGGAGGATCACAATTCAAGCCCAAGCTGGGCAATTCAGCAGGACCCTGTCTTAATTTTTTTAAGAAGTGGGTCTGGGGATGTAGCTCAGTTCGAAAGGCCCCAGATTCAATCCCTAGAAGGAAGGAAAGAAGGCGGGCAGGAAGGCTGGCTGACCTCCTGCCTCAAGTGTCTTGTTATTTTGTTAGAGGAACAAAAAAGACTACCACAGGTGATCTCTTAGGTCTTAGAAACTGATCTGGAGCCGGAATTCCCAGGGCAGGGATTTATTAGGGCTGACTTCCAGGGGCACTGGGAAGGCCCAAGAAGAGGACAGCCAAAGCTGTCATCTCTGGTTCCTCCACAGTCCCCAGTGTGGGAGTCACGCTGACCTGCAGTGGGGGCCTGGCTCCCCTGTGTACCCCTCGGGCCTGTGGAAGTGGTGCAGTTGGACCCTGGACTCCCACCTGCCATCTTTGCACACTGTAGGAGCCCAGGCCCGGCCACGGCCCAAGGAGGAGCTGAGAAAAGCTCATGAGTGGATGTGGGAGGCTCTCAGGTGGAGAACACGGGTGGGTGGGACCCCTGCCCTCGGCCATGCAGGTTCTATGCCTAAACTTCCATCCCTGCCCCAGAAGTGCTTGTCTGATGGAGGAGGCAAGAAGCTTCTCTGTCGCCAGGAGTAGGCGTGACACTGGCGAGAAACCGGATGGCTTCAGGCTCGGGTACATGGTGGGTGCTTCTTCAGGGACAGCTGCTGCGGTTTCCATGGCGACTACTGACCTGCACCCCTGACTCTCTGGGCAGCTCCAGCCCTGAGGCTGAGCGGCTGCTTCTTTGTGCAGAGGACCCTGGCCCGAGCAGCACGGAGGGACAGGGACACAGGGTCCTTCCTGCAGCTGCTGCTGGAGTCTGACTCAGTTCCTTCTTCCACCAGCCTGGGCTAATATAAAAGTGATGATGGTGGACGTGGGCACCAAACGTCACCCTCCACTCATGGCATCGGAGTCTGGCAAATGTAGGGTTGAGTCTGGCACCTTCCTTGCCAGCCCAGGTACTGCCAGTGGAATGCTCCCTGCTGGGAACCTCAGCTTCCCCTTTCCATCAGGGATAATTCCAGCACCCTGGCCAACGGCAGAATGGAGGGACAGCGTGCCACAGGGGTGTTGAGTCCTCACCCTGTCACTCCTGCCTGAGAAGGAAGTGACCAGGCCTGTTTTCTGTTGCAGCCCAAGCCCTTGTGAGGCTGGCATGCAGGATGGCAGGACAGCCCAGCCACATGCCCCATGGAGGGAGCCCGAATAACCTCTGCCACACTCCAGGGCCTGCGCACCCTCCTGACTCACAGGTAAGCCTTTTGTGGTCGGCGGTGCACTGAAGAACCTCCAAGGTACAAGGCGGCATCCCCACTCATGCTGCTGGACCCTGGAGGAAACCCCTCAGCACTCCTGTCAGAACCTCTTTTTAAATGCTTCTGGTGATGGGCAGCTCACTACCCAATGTAGCAAGCCCTTTACTTAATTCAGCAAACTCAGAGAAACTCCTCTGTGCCAGACTCAGCTGAGGTGCAGGCTGACCCACCCCTGGGCAGGGCCCTCATGAGTGGAACGGTTTTCTCTAGGAGGTATCAAGCACCTCGCACAGTGTGGAACACAGGCAATAGGTAGAAAGGTCCTTCTTACTCCTCCTGTTTTGTTGGAGGCTCCACTCTTCCTCTTGTGTAGAACAGCAGCTTCCAGACACCAGGGTTTCCTTGTACCTTCTGCCTTCTCCACAGGTCTTGGGGGGACCTCCAGGCAGCCTTGGGGAGCCTTTGTGGCACTAGCCTCTGCCAGCTCCTGCTCCAAGCCTCAGGCCAATGCTGCTCCTGTGTGAGCATCTGGGACACAGCTGTGGTCACTTCCCCGGGGCGCCTGGCTCAGGTCTGCCTCCTTTCTACTGGACCCAGCCTCACAGGAAAGATGAGAAACCAGCAAAAGAAACTTGGGGATCCTTGTAGCTCCTGCAAGGCACCTGACCCACACTCAGGGGCCAGAGAGTCTTCCTCCAGGGAGGGAATGGCAGGCACAGGTCAACAGGGCAGGTTGGGCATGTTGGCTGGGGCCAGTTCCTTGGGGTCCTGTGGGCAGCCTGGAATGATCAAGAGTTCTTGTCTCAGTTTGACTTTTCGTTCTAAGTCTATGAGACCTAAACCAGGGGAAACACAGAATCAGCCATATTCCTGAAACGTGAAAGACTTATTACAGCTTCTGACTTCCTGGCTCTTCTTGGAGGACTTTGGGGCTGCTGTGGACAGTTGTACAGGTTATACACTGCACAAAGATAGCTGGCCAAGGAGGCAGGTGGATCTGAATTCCTTTTCCTGTGCTTAGATTCTCAGCATGCCATGTTCCACGGTGCACAGCGGCATCGGCCTAAGGGAGAGGGCAACATATAAGCCAGAGGACACTGCATGTGTGTGCACAAGCATGCAGAGAGCCCACGGACACCTGTGCTCTTCTTACTGTCCTTGCCTGTTTCTGGCTCAGATGCAGGGCCCATTTCCTAGGGAGAAGGTGGGGGTGCAGTCCTCGGAAGCAGGATCCACCCGGCCCTAGAGCAGATAGCGGGAGGCGGTGCCTGCTTGGGCGATGAAGTGATTTGTCATACTAAGTCATTCACCAACAATTGAATCCCCCTTGATTAATCTCCCAGAATCAGCCAGTTGCATTTCGAGCAATTAGGGTTAATTACAGCTTCATTTGGCGGAGGAGAGGACCCTGGAATTATTATGCCATGGAGGCGGGGAGGCGGTCGTGTCCCCGGCACCCGCACACATGTTGCAGGGGGCAGTGACATAGTTACGTGCAATTAGACCCGATCCCTCATCCCCAGGGCTGCTCGGGGCAGTGCTGTCGGGTGAAGATGGCCCCGGGCTCCCCAGCATCTGGCTGGCATCTGGGCCACGTGTGTGCTGGACCCACGCTAGATCGGGGTGGCGGAGGCAGTCAGGTCTTCCTCTTCTGTCCTGAAGCCGTGCTGTTTAGACCCCATCTGGGGAGACGTCCCAGCCAGTGTTGCCTCTTGCAGGATGAAAACACTTTGAATTGCTCTGACCTGTGCCAGGCGGGGTTCCCTTCTAACCCGATCCCCTCACCAGTAAGGAGACACGGGATAAATGACCTCCCTGAGCTTCAGTGTCCTCGCCTGTAAAATGGGATTATAATCGCACCTCCCTCATGAGACAGCTGTGAAGGCTAAGTCAGATGATAAGCTTTTAAACAGCCGCCGTGGCTCTGAATGATGCAGGTGTTGACAAAAATAGTATGGTCTTCAATGTTATTTTAAGATTTTTTAAAAGTCACTTGCAGTGTTCACAGCTAAAGATCTCGGAGCTGGACAATGCCCTCCTTACAGGAAGATCGTAAACTGCAAACACTCCAGCTGTGGCTAGTTGCTTGTTCTCCTCAGGAAGGCTTCTAGCCTGAGAGCATTAGCACATGAAAATAGATTTGCTGGACTTGGCAGAGTCGTATGTGCCAAACGGGACCTGTGCCACTTTTATTGGGTTTCTAATGAATGCATGCGTGCAATTGAGAGAGGGGCTTATTTGACCCTCTGTTTGCACAGAGCGTTCTCACCAGGAATGATCTACAAGGCTTGGCCGACCCAAGAGAACACATGAATTTCCAAGAAGGGGAAAGGTGTTGTTGGCGGAGAAGCCCTGGCTAATGTGTCTTCCATCTGGAAAGTCTTTGGAAACCTGCTCAGACTGGCCATGCTCCGTTCTATTTGGAGAGAGGAGCGGGGGTAGTTGTATGCACTGCATAGACCAAAATCCGGGAAACTCTTCCCAAAAAGAAATACTGGTGCTTGCACAAAGTTTAATGACCAGATATTAGTGGCCATTAAGTTCAAGAGGGTTTGCTAATGGTTCAAATTGAGCAAGTGTTTGTTTCCTTTCTTCTGCGGGCTTTACCTGGTGCATGGTGCCTGCAATAAGGAGCTCAGTATGCTGGGGGCCCCGTGTGTAAATAGATGAACTGTGTGCTGAGGAAGCAGCCCCATGAGAGGGTGCTGAGGAACCCAGAGAATAGGGAGTGTGTTAGTTGCCTTCCCATGGCTGGGACGTGATACTTGACACCCACACCCTAAGGAAGGAGAGGTTTAATGTTGGCTCACAGTTTCAGGGAGTTCAGTCCATGGTTAGTAGGCTCCAGGGTGTAAACATTGTGGCAGACAGTCGTGGTAGAGCAGAGAGAGAGCACAGGGAAACGTGCCCACAGAGATACAGCCTGCCAAGGCAAGCCTTCCTCAGCCGGCCCCCTCCTAACACTACACCCAGCTGTCAACATGCGTGGATTAATTCACTGATGATCTTGCCCTGTGATCTTGTCCCTCTCCGGGAGTCTCTCAGTGCTATCACATTGATGACTGAGGTTACCCATCACAGGTGGCTGGTTCTGCCCAAAGGATGTTTGGGATGGGACAGGGAGAGGAGAATATTCTAAAGAAGGAAAGAAAACAGCTGTACAGCCCAGAGCCAAAGGTACAAAGCCAGCCAGGTTAGATCCACCCCAGCTAGGAGAAAATAGAGGAATGGGCGTTTCCGTGAAAGATCTCAACCCATGCTGTATCATTAGAACTCAAGTCACAGTGAATGGGGAGCTCATTGTGGGTTTCAGTTGGCAAAGAGGGTTGTTCTAGGGGAGCCCCTGCAGTTTAGGGCAGTTTTGGTTTGCTGTTGGCATCTTCTGTGACAAATGGGTAATGGCTCTCTGCTTCCAGGAGCCGATGGCCCACAGAGGGCACCTGGTGTAGACTTCCAAGTTGGAATAATGGTGATGCGGGTCGCATTGGCAGCCTGATGTTCCGCACTTATTCCAGTCCCCTCCCAGCTCAGAGAAGTGGATCTCTGCCCAGACTTCATTCTGCGGGGCAGGACACTGAGAGGAGTGACCTGCCATTTTCTACTGAGGGACAGAGTCAGGATTCAGCCCCCGTCCCTGTGTCGCTAGGTTTTGGAGAGGAAGATTGGAACCTGGATTGAAATTAGCCAGCTCATGAGGAACCAAGCAGAGCTGGCCTGCGAAGGCATCCAACAACACAGGCTCTCTGTAAATCCTGCCCTTCGTTTGTGCAAGGCAGATTTAAAACACATCTCTGTATATTCACACACCCCAAATCCATTAAGAGTTCCCGATACGCAGTGTCAGTTGTCTTTAAAGGTGAAATTCATTTACAGAAAATGTCGTTCTGATGAAATGCACTTTTTAAAATCATAGAAACGGTTGCCTTAAAATTAATGATGCATTGCAAATATCAGAGAAAAAAGACCCATCCAGTGTAAAGACGATTAAAATTCAGGTCAGAAGTCTGACTTAGTCAGGCTAAATTTTTTAATGAGATTTCCAAAAATTAATTGGGCGAATGCATTTTTATTCTTTTAACGTGTAATTTTACGGCCTTTTTTTTTTTTTTTTCCAAAGGATTTGTCGATGGCTGAGGCTTATTGTGGTTCAAACATTTTTAAACTCAAATTAGTGAAGGAGAGGGGCATTTGTGGCCTGATTCGATCTGATTTGGAGACAAGGCCAGGTTTCTCAGCGCTGTCAGGGTGGGGACGTCCTATGGTGTTCAGCCCCAGCCCCACCCAGCCTCCTGTTTGTCTCCTCAGCCTGAGAAAGCTGGCGACCTCTCCAGTGAAGGTGCGAGAGGGGACAGAGGTGACTCAGGACCTTGGCTGTCCTTGACACCCCTCCTCCAGGCTTCTGCTGCTGTCCAGGTCATTGTCCTTGCTGTCCTCCGCAGCTCCACCTCCTCCTTGGGCACATGCTGACAGATATCCGAGTGGGGCCAGACCCTGTGTGGCCACTGTCCCTATCTCCCGCTCCTGAGCCCTAGGCTCAGCTCCTCTGTGCAGGGAGAACTAAGGGGCTCAGCACCCCGGGGCAGGAGCACCAGGAGCCAGAAGTGGCTGCATAGTGCAGTCCCTGTGAGCAGCCCATGGACAGCCCTGAAAGGGAAGCCCAGGCAGCTGCCATTTGTCCTGGGGGAAGCTGTGAAGTCACCTGCAAATCCCCGAGGCCCCTGCTAGCCCTGGGTCAGCAGACCCTCTGTGGGTCTCTGCTGTACTGAGGACTGAACCCAGGGCCTTCACACTGAGTTGTATCCCCAGACTCTTTTTTTTAATTTTTTGAGACAGGGCCTACGTCCCCTAGTTGCCCAGCCTGCACTTGAATCTGCGATCCTCTTTCCTCCGCCTCCCAGGGCACTTGGGTCACAAGCGTGCATCACAGCCAGCTTTGTGATACTGATTGTAACGGTAGCCAAGTGCCCCTGTGCTTGTCCCCCGGGGCTGGACCAGCCCTATCTCAGCTCTTCCCCAGCCTCTCAGAAGTAGTGGCTGCCGTTGGCTTTATTCTATAGACGTAGCAACACCAGCAGGAATAACTCACGCCCCAGCTCTCCTCTGTGCCAGGCCCAAGGCGCTTTCTTCATTAGCTTATTTACTCCCTGGGGGCCACAAGAGAAGGAGACCAAGCCGAGAAGGACTCACCCACAGCCTGGGTGTCAGCCTGAGATCCGAACCCACACCTGCCGCCCCAGGGCCAGGGCCTTAGCTAGCAGAGCCATGACAGTGTTGCCCCTCTGCCAGCTGTGCCCTCAGGGTGCTTTTGTCAGCAGGAGCCAGCAGGGGCTCTAAGCAAGAGGTGACTGCTTTCCAAAAGGCTGTCAGTTAACAGTGACTTCCCGGGTCACCATGTCACTGTGGTGTGAGCTTTTCCAGATCAGCCCCCAGCCACCCAGCAGTTTCGGGCCCCAAGATTCCTCAGCTGTGCCACCCAGAACCCCCAGGGGAACCTGCAGCCACTCCTCCTGTCCCCTGAGTTGATGTCCGGTCTGGGTCACAGCCACAGGGGCAAGAGTGTGCTCGTAGGAGGACGCAGCCGACAGGCCTGGCCTTGAGAGCAGAGGGCAGTGTGCTCTTTCTTCCCTTTCAGTTAGACCAGGGCTCGGGCCGAGTCGCCTGGTACCCAGACAGAGGCCACTGGGGACAGGGCTCCTATCCCAGAGCTCCAGAGCGCCCTTCCTCTAATTAAGCAGGATGGGTTGTGACAGGAAATGCAAACCCCAGTCATCCACATGCAGATGCTTGGCCACAGCCCAGCCCACCCGGAGCTGCAGAACTGGGAACTGGGCAGAGTGATCGCTGGGGACTCCAGGGACCCTCCTTCTCCTCACAGGGAGAAGCCTGGTGCCCCAGAGCAAGGACCCTCAGAGATCACATCTTCTAAGTGCTGTACTAGGAGGGAAACTAAGGCTTGGGAGAGGAGGGACCCTAGGCCCCATCCCTTACTACGAAGGAGCACAGACAGCTCTAGATCAGGCGGGAAGTTCAAGGCCTCCCTGCCCTGGGCAGCTGGCTGTGTGTTCCTCAGTGTCCTCATTAACAAACCTGGCTGAGTGGCCTTGGCTTCTGTGCTGTGAGGAGATTTCAGTCACTCACATGCATCGTGTCGTCATTTCTATGAATGCGAGGGCTCCTCCTGTTGAGAAGCCACCTTGGCTTTTCCTGAGGGTGTGGCTTCAGGTGCAGCCCTGGAGGTGAGGAGGCCTGGACAGAGTCCCGCTGGACGCCAGGCTGTTGGAGCACATCCCACTGTTTCATTCAATGCACACTCCTAGAGCACTGTGCAGCAGCACAGGGGACGCACGCGTTGGGGACCTAGCAAGGGGCCTCTGCCACAGAAACCCATGGTCAGGCATGGAGCGGCTTAAGGAGCGGTGGAACAGGAGGTGGCCCACTGTGGGGTGCTGGAACAGAGGTGGAGGAGGACCTGAGTTGAGGGCACCCTGTGCAGGCCAAGGGGCACAGCTGCCCAGGCCCTCAGTCTCAGGCCCGAGCTGTGCTGTGCCATCACATGCTGAGGGATCTGGAGGAGATCCCTGCCTCCCCTCTAAGCCTCAGTTTCCTGAAGTGGGCCAGTCAGAGGAGCCTGCAGGGTGGAGCAGGGCTGTGCTCGGTAATGTTTGCGCCCCTTGGGCAGGTGCTCATGTGTCTGGAGGGGAATTGTGGTACAGAAGAGCTCATATAGCAGGGTATACTGGTGCACACCTGTAATCCCAGCACTTGAGAGGCTGAGGCAGGAGGATCGCTCCGCTCAGGGCTCACTGGTTCAAATGTCTGTGTTCCAGGTGTTGCGGGGGGTACTCCTGAACGCAGCCCTCTGTCTGGGTCTTTCAGTCATTTGGAAGCAGATCTGGGCCTAGGTTTAGAAGCTACATTTTCACTTTTAAAAGTTTAGCTGCTTAGCTAGGCATAGTGGTGAATACCTGTAATCCCAGCACTCTAGGAGGCTGAGACAGAAGGATTACAAGTTCAAGACCAGCCTGGGCAACTTAGTGATTTAGTGAGACCCTGTTTCAAAATAAACAACAACAATAAAGAAGAAATTTTAAGCGGGGATGGGGGTGTGCTGGGGATGTTAGCTTAGCGTGAAGGCCCTGGGTTCAATACAGTGCCGACCCCACTCTGCTAACACATTTCTACACACTGTAAGGGACCTAGTCTCTGTCCTTATGTCACCATCTGTCAGGGGACACCATCCCCACCGACAGCGATTCCCTGCCCCACAGGGGGCTGTGGCAGGAGGGTGGGTGAGCCTCTGCCCAGAACCAGGCAGGGCTGGCTCCTCCAGACCTCAGTTTCCACACTGATCAAACAGAGACCTCCCAGGACCCCTCCAGCTAGCAGGAGGTGTGGGCAGACAGAGGCGGGTCCTCTCTCTTCTTCTCCCGCCCAGGCCTGGCATGAGCCCCGCCCTTTCCGAAAGAGCAGCTCCTCACACCCTGTGGGGCACCTGCTGGCCCTGCAGTCACTGAGAAGTCTCTGGTTTCTTCCTGTCCTCTTCTGAGGGCTCGGAGATGAAAGGCTGCAGATCTGAGCCTCGGTTTCCCCTTTGAGATGGAGACCAGTTGCCCCAGGAGGGGAACTTGGGGTTGGGGCCATGGGGCTGTGGGATCAGGGCAAGCCTGGTGCTGTATCCTGACAGCCTCCCACACAGGCCTGGCCCTGCCCGACCTGGTATCTCCAGGGATGAGCGGGGCGACCAGGCCCTGGGCCCCAGAGCCAGCCTGGGGAAGAGTCATCAGATGATCCAGAGGATGCCTTCACGCAGTGGGGAGATGAGCAGCTTCCCTGCTTCTCCGGTGTGCGGCAGGGTTGTTGAGAACAGTTGGGCGGTGGGAAAAGCCCCAAGGAGGCTCTGATCCGGGGCTGCCAGGCAGAGTCGCTCCTTCACTGTTGAGGGTCCTTGAGGTCCCTGGCTGCCCAGGACCAGGCCCTAGAATCCAGCCCCCTGGTCACCAGTGCCCTTGTCCCCCACAGAGGCACCTGAGCACCCTGACTTTCCGCTGCTCACTGGCCGACTTCCAGATCGAGAAGAAGATAGGCCGAGGACAGTTCAGTGAGGTCTACAAGGCCACCTGCCTCCTGGATGGGAAGACGGTGGCTCTGAAGAAGGTGCAGGTAAGCCCACAACCCATGGGTCAAGCTGCATTGAAGGCGCTGGCTCCTGCCCCTGGCCAGAGCCCCGTACGCCATAACTGGGAAGTTAGAAGCAGCTCCCCAGCTGTGGAGAGACCCAGCAGACACAGGTTTAGGGAAGCTCATTGTAAACCAGAAAAAAAGCCAGCTGTGGTGGCACATGCCTGTAATCCCAGCACTCGGGAGGCTGAGACAGGAGAGTAGCATGAGTTGAGGCCAACTTGAACTGCATAGCAAGACTTTTGTCTCAAAAACAACAGCAACAACAGAAGCATGCATTGGGCACCTGTTGTGTCCTGGGTCACGCTGGGAGTTCATGGAACCTTGACAGTAGCGCCCTAGGTGGGAGTCATTGTCCCACCCTCCAGAGGAGGAAGTCATTGTAGACGCAACACCTCCCAGGCTGCAGAGTGAGATTCAGAGGTGCCTGACCACCCCTGTGCCTGCACTCACCCCACGCTCTGGGCTCCGGGCATCTCCCTCACCCTCCCTGTCCTTCCTAACTGGAGTCAGGATGGGAACACCATCAAGTCCTCCCACGCGTTCCTGGGCCTGGATTTGCTCCTTTGTCTTTACAGAGTGGGGTGAACAGGCTGGGCAGAGTCAGTCACGGGATGTGGGGGAAGAAAGCCACGCGTGTCCCTGTGGATCCGTACCACCTATGTGTGCCTCACCGAGTTCCAGGGCCTGTGCCCCACTCTGATCTCCCAGGAGCTCCCTGGCTCTGTCTTGCTTCTTTGGGGCCATGATGGGGCTGCAGTGTCTGCCTTCGGTCCACACCCGCAAGTCAGGGGCTGGGCGGACGCAGATCTGAGTGTTGCACCCACTCTAACGGGGCTCACACGATGGCACCATGAGGTCAGACTGGTGGCCTCAGTGAGTCGGGGGATCTTCTGGGCTTCGGTCCCCTCCTCTGTGAGTTGGGTACAGTCCCTCCTGTGTCGTCATGTGGTCACTGGGTTCAGAGTAATGCTGTTAAGGCAGAGCCAGCCTCACAGTGGGCACTCGGAAAGTGGGAACTCGTTCTCACTGGAGTCACCTGAGAGGAGAGGCAGAGCCAGGACCCTTGGGTGCTGGTTTTAACCACTGTGTCTCTTCCTTCTGCCCAAGATCTTTGAGATGATGGATGCCAAGGCCAGGCAGGACTGTGTCAAAGAGATCGGCCTTCTGAAGGTAAGTGGTACAGGTGGGCAGGAGCTCTTGCTGGGCATCTGGACAGTGCCAGGGCCCATAGTGCGCATTGCTGTGTGGCCGCAGCCTTCACACACCTCCCCAGAGATCACAGCCCTGGGCTGGGCTGCTCTGTCCCGGGAACTCCTCTCTACCTACCGAGGTTTGGTTTCTCCCTGGGGTCTCAGCAGTGATGGAGGAGCCGAGAGGGGAAGAAATTCAGGCTTTGGAGGTGCAGGAGCCTGAGTTCATTTCCAAGCTGTGTGACCTTCAGTAGTGACAACCTCCCTGAGCCTGTTTGCCCAGTGGTGAGACAACTTGTTTCACAGGGTGGAACAGATCAAATAAATCACGCCTGACATCTCCAGCCAGATGCACACTCAGGACGGCCCACTTGAATGTGGAAACAGACAGGAGCCAGGTTTGAACCCAGCACCATAAGAAGAGGGTGTGAAGACCACAGGTCCGGGCACCTGAGTTTAGCGCATTGCTTGGGGGCTGCAGGAGCTCCGTCCACGGCAGCCCAGGCCGTGGCTGTCGTAGCCTCTGCCTGCCACACCAGCCTCTTCCCAGAGTGCTACTCCTGCTCCCAGACTGCTCTGGGACGTCAACAGGATGTGCAGGGCTCGAGGTGCTTCCTGCAAAACACAGGGAGATGTGGCTCTTGAGGGGCCCCTGGCCGATGTTGTTCATGTTGTTTGTGCCAAGAGCCCCCAAACCCGGAACTTCCCAAAGCAGGGGCTGGCCAGCACGGAATGGCATGTGTCAGCCTGCTTTCTGAGCGCCACTGAGTTCTGGACATGGGTGCCACCTGCAGGGAATACAGACCACAGACAGATGCGTGCATTCGGGGTTACATCTGGGCGGGCAGTGACTATTTACTTTGAGAGAGAATCTCACTATGTAGCATAGGCTGACCTTGAACTTGCTACATAGCCCATGCTGGCTTTGAACTCATGATCCTCCTGCCTCAGCCTCCTAAGAGCCAAGATTATGGGCAAGCACAGCCTTGCTTAGCAGGAGCCATGGTTTAGAGAGCAAAGAAAGGGGGAATCCTTCATCCATGGGCCCAGCCTCCCTCCACTCCTCTGGCCTTCTGTCCATCCCTCTGCACCCAGACAAAACCCAACCATATTGCATTTTGGAGCACTTTCTGTGTCCTTCTCCCAAGCCTGTCCTCTCCTGGACCCTCTGGGCTCACCAAGAGGCTGTGTGAAGTGGAGGCTGTGTGGACGAGGCTGTAGGCTCAGCCTGTGCCTGTCTCCACCTTGCTGTGCGCCTGCAGCCAACCTTTCCCCTCCCTGGGCCTTGGGGATTTGGCCCCGTTGACCTTGGGGGCCCCTTTTTCCTGAGGCTTTGTGGACTGACAGGGTGTTTGGGGAGCTAAACAGCCTGGCCTCAGACCTGCCAGGTCAGGGTAAGGAGCTTCCTGTGCTGCCCCAGGGGCCAGGGCTTGAAACCTCCTAATTCCCCTCTCTAATTTTTTTCAAAGTTGTTTGAGAAACCACGGTGTCAGGGTGAGTTTGGGGGAATCCCCTGAGAGGGTGCAAGGATCCCAGGAAGTAATGAAGCTGAGTCAAAGGAGAAGGGAAAGGAGCAGGGTCCTGATTTATCTATCACCGCAGCAACATGCCCGCACTGTGGGAGGCACTTTAGGGATTTTAAGACTTCATTGCTCTCGTAAGTGACAGACATCTACTAACCGTCATGTGCACCGAAGGCCAATGCTGGGTTAGCCAATGTTACCTCCCAGGCAACCTTCTAGAAACAAAACCAGGACCACCAGGCCAATTCAGCAGACAAAAGAAAGACTTTGCACACAGGGCGCTGGAAAACAGGGCATCCTCAGTGGAGAGAGGTGAGCTTCACGCTACACACGAAGCTTCATTTGAAATGGGTCACAGGGGAAACGTCAAAGCTAAAGCTACGATGTGAAGACTGGAGCAGAAAACCGGGGGCCATGCCTGGCATGGGGGTGCACACCTGTGCTCCCAGAGCCGGCCTGGGCTACTTAGTGAGTTCAAGGCCAGCCTGCGTTACTCAGCGAGACCCTACTAATAACCAGAAAAGAAAGAAAGCAAGGGACTCTTCTTAACCTTAGGGTAATCGCAGGTGTCTTAGGCAGGACACAAAGAACATTATCAACCACAAAGAGAAAAATGATCGGTTAGACGTCATCAAAAGGAATAGTTTGCATTTATCACACCCATCATCCAAAGGTGAAAAGGCAAGATGGGAAGACAGCCGCGGCACCTTGTCTGACAAGGGATGTGTTCATAATGTACCCCTACAGATCTACAGCACTGTAGAGATAAAACTCAGTGAGAGGCTCCTCCTGTCCCGCTCTGCTCACCCCCAGCTCCCAGGAACATTCACGAAGATAGTCACAAGTACCTGCTAGAGCCCTGCTTGGGCTGGGTATTGGTGGCACTGGCCTCCCTCGGTGGGTACTCCTCTCCCTTACTCAGGTGAGCCAGGCACTGCAGGCAGGAGTGCACAGTAGCTCAGGAGAGGACGAGGGCACAGACCCTGCCCTGGGGTAGTTAAGTCCAGAATGGACTTAAAATCCAAGTGTGCGGGCCACAGTGACACATTGCAGTGGGGGTGGACTCGAGGGGTGGCAGGAGAGGAGGTGGAGGGGCAGGGGCAGGCTGTGCACAGGGGCCGGGCCACCTGGAGACGTGTTGACACCTCCTAACCACAGGGGCTTGGCTGGAGCTGGGGCCTGCGTGCTCCAGCAGGCTGTGGGTGCTGGGACACAGCAGGGTCAGCCTGGGGAAGCTGGCTTGAGTTTGGGCCAACGACGGAGGCCACCTCTGGTCCCTGGGGACCTTGGTGGGGGGCAGTGCCCCCCGGGCCTTGGTCGAAGAAGGAAGGAATGAAAGGAGGATCACGTGGCTCTGTGATCCCCCAGACCCCTCCTCTTTGTAGAATCTGGGAAGGGACGCACTAGACGCATATCCAGGCTGTGAGTGTGGTAGGGACAGGGCTGACCGCACGGGGCAGGGTCCTTCGGGTCCCGCTTAGCTCTGGAGGGTGCCGTTATCCACTTCCTCTGCTCCTCAGGCCTCTTGCTCTTCAGAACATCATGCCCATTTCTCAGGCAAAGAAACAGACTTATAGATAGCAAGCAGCTTTCATAACTACACCCCACACCTGCCTCCCAGCACACGCTGGCCCTGGGCATCCTGAGGCTCCTGGGCAGGTGCTGCTGGGCTGGTCCGTCTGCCGCTGGTCCACTTTTCTGTCTGTCTCTCCTGCACAGCAACTGAACCACCCGAACATCATCAAGTATCTGGATTCGTTCATTGAGGACAGTGAGCTGAACATTGTGCTAGAGCTGGCCGACGCGGGCGACCTCTCGCAGATGATCAAGGTGGGGTGTCTGGAGCAGGCGAGCCCATCGGCTGAGTCCCAGCCTCGTTGCTGGGGTCCCATTGCCTTCCTGTCGACCCAGCAGGGGCCACCCACCCCTCGAGAGAGCCTGCACAGGCTTCTCCCCGCCGGTCCCAGCCCAGGGATCCCGAGAAGTGTTACAGGCTGCCTCACGTGCAGAAGGGAGGACAGCCCAGGGAGGTTAAGAGACCTGCCGGCCACTGTCCCCAACACGGGGAAGGAGCCATACCTACGCCCAGGTCACTTTCCCTGGCCTGGGACCATTCAGTGGACGTCGCCCCCAGAGTGACCCCCCAGCCCTAGGACAGAACCTGCGTTTCCACTCAGTGGCCGCTGCCTAGGGTCATCACTCCCAGGTGGGGCCCTGCTGTGTTCCCACCCCCCCAGGGCCCAGGAGCAGCTCCCAGTGAGCCTGGCAGCAGGACCATGACCTTCCACCCCTACCCCGGTTCTGTCCCCAAGGCAACCCCTGCCGCTTCAGCCCCTGCCTGTTCCAGCCGTGCCTGGAAACAGCCAGACGTGGATTCTCTGTCTTCCCGGCAGGCACTGGGGACTGAGCAATCGTTCGGCACTTGCTCTTCCAAAATCTGGCCCCTAGGAATACAGCGTCGCTGGGAAGTGGCATTGCCCGAGCTGTTATCACCTGCTTTTATATTTCCGTTGACATATTAATGCATTTGCAGGGATGTTAATCTCCGCAGAGCTCCCGGTGGGAGCAGATGTGCTATATCATGCCCCCTCCCCACTGGTTTCTCCTTTCCATGTCTTTCTGTCGCTGCACACACATGCACCACCCTCCCGGCAGGCCAGCCCCGTGCCCAGGCCTGGAGGGCGCTGTCCTTGGGGAGCCCCGATTCCCACAGGAAGACAGACCTGTGAACAAGCCCAAGTGCGGGGCTGGGGAAGTGCTCTTCTGGGAAGAGGTGATCCCGAGCAGTGACCAAAGATGCATGCCTGCCCTGACGCAGCCCCATCAGACACATGTGGATGACCTGGGCAGCGCCTGTGCCTTGGTGTCCCCGTCTGTACCACACCAGCACAGTGTGCAGTGCTAGGAATCCAGATGGCTCTGGGACCCCAAGGAACCGAGGCTTTGCCAGGGCCCCTGCTAGGCTGTCCTGCTGGCCTTGAACTTGCTGCAGCCCCAGGGGCCGAGGAGCACCACCACAGCCTAGGTGCCGCATTATTTACGAGGCATGGTAACACCGGCGCTGAGCTGCCTTTACACCCAGAACCCACCAGAGACTCTGCGACTTCCCGCTAAATGTCAGGCAGTGCTTAGAGGATGTGACATTTAGAAAGTCACCACTCGGCTGTGCGTGTGCCCGCATAAACACAGTAATGAGGACTGAGTAACATCACAGCGTAAACTTCACCTGCCCAGCCCCCCTCGGGGCCTGGCATGGCCCAGGGTGCCAGGATGGTTCATCCCTGAGGCCCCCGCAAGGCCAGGTTTTACTTCCTGAAACAGCCAGACTGGATCCCAACTCCGGGGCTCAGCTGCTCAGCCTCTGGCCCACTTCTGAACCTCTCTGAGCTCCGTCTGTCCTTCCCACCGCTTCCTAGGGTTATCAGATGTAGCCAAAGAGCTGGGGCTTTCTCGGCAGCAAGCCTGGCCCTCGACACCTTGCTGGGTGGCCCTCACTGTCTCCTCTGTCAGGTGCCCCCAGTCCTGCCCGCTGTGGGCCCAGCACGGTGGCTGCACCTGGCACAGGTGGCGCAGTCCCTCGTCCCCACGCTGCTCCTCACCGGACAGGCGGCTGCTCTGGGAGGGACCCCTGGCACCTCCCAAGTCTGGGCTGGGCCTGACCTGGGCCTGCACAGCCTCTCGGTTCAGGTCCCCAGAGAGGGAGGCATGGGCAGTGCCCTGCAGTACCTGCCTGGAGGCCGCTTGCTCAGTCCCACCCTGTGCCCGCAGTACTTCAAGAAGCAGCAGCGGCTCATCCCCGAGAGGACCGTGTGGAAGTACTTCGTGCAGCTGTGCAGTGCTGTGGAGCACATGCATTCCCGCCGCATCATGCACCGAGGTACGCACCTGCACTGGGGGCACAGGACCCCAGCATGCAGCTGCCCCACCTCCGGGAAGGGGGCCACCCTCAGTGTCTCTAGCCCCCGGTTCCAGTGCTGCTGCCAGCTCTGCTCAGAAAAGCGAACTTTCATGTGGGCTTTGATGTCTGAGTAGGAGTTGGCCGGGCAGAGGACGTGAGACACTTAAAAAGGAGTATTTCCCAACCGTAGACGTCACCCCAAGTTGGGGAGCTCACTTCACTGATCTCTCCTTTTATCCCTGCACCTTCCTGTCACCTGTGTGTGAGGTGTTGCTCTAGTCACTGGGGTACAGCACATATCACCTCACTGATGGCTTTGTCACTGGTTACATAAATTTCCACTGAGAACCTGCTGTGTGTTGGGCACTATTCTAGGCACAGGGACGCAGCTGTGAAAAAGGGACAAGAACACAAACTCCCTGCCCTCCCAGACCTCACAGCAGTCCTGTGAGATAGCTGATGCTAGGTCCATTTTACAGGTGAACAGTGGTGCTGGGCAGAGCCTGGGAAGAGTCTCTGGGGAGGGCACTTTCCTTTGGGTCTGGACATAATCAGTAGGAGTTGGCTGTGCTGTCTCCTGAAAGGCCCTCCCCAGCATCTCCCTACACCAACCCCTCTCCTTCCTCTGCAGATATTAAGCCTGCCAACGTGTTCATCACGGCCACGGGCATCGTGAAGCTTGGTGACCTCGGCCTGGGCCGCTTCTTCAGCTCTGAGACCACGGCAGCACACTCTCTCGGTAAGAGGCCCGGTCTGTGCCTGGAGCCCTGCAGTCCTGGTGACTGTGCCGTGAGATGGGCACACTCCGTGTGGGCCCTTCAGCCACTTAGTGCAGGGAGATCTGTTTTTTGTTGTTGTTGTTTATTTGAGAAAGGGTCTTTCCATGTAGTCCAGGCTGGCCTCAAGCTCACGGGGGTCCTCCTGCCTCAGCCTCCTGAGTGCTGGGATTACAGGTGAACACCATCACACCTGGCCAGAAATGCCTCTTTGAGGCCAGAATTTGCTCATCTTCTCAGAACAGACTCAAGGAGAAGAATCAGGCTGGAGCAGCTCGTGGCTTTGCCCGTCCCCAGCCCCAGGGAGGCCAGCAGGCTGTGTCCGTGGTCTCCTATGCTACTGCCCTGTCTTCCCTGGCTCTCTATGCTCCCCCAAGGGTCCATTCCCATTCCTCCTAGGTGGACATTTGAACTGGCTCCTGCTTTTTTGGGTTTTGAGACTGTAGATCCAGTTGTCTACTCAGCAGTAGTGACCTCGTAGCTGGACTGCGGCTGGGGGTGAACAGGAACTGGTGGGACAGGTGGTAGGGACAGGGGCTGGGTGAGGGACCAGGCTGAGCAGTGGCTGGGTGTGGCCAGAAAGGTGGGCAGGGCCCTGAGTGCCGAGCTTAGTGGACTGAGCAGGCCTGACTGTTCAAGGAAGGCGGAGGGGCGAGGCCCAGGGAGCGACCCGTCCTGCAGAAGCCATGGCCGTGAGTCCTGGTGCCTGGTACACAACAGCACGAGACTGGGGATGGTGATTAGGATACAGGAGCCAGCCCCTGTGGGACTGGAAGTAGGGTCTCCTGTGTGGTCACAGGGTGGGCGAGGGTTCCCAGAGACCCCACTTCCCCAGAGCCAGTTCATAGCAGCCCTGTGCCGCCCAGCTCTGGGCAGACACATCCCCGGGCAACAGGAGGGAGCCCCATGGCTCAGACCGGGGTGTCGCTGTCCCCCGACACCTGGGTGCCTGTGGCAGGCTGTGTGTACCAGCAGCGTCTCCCTCCTGTGGAAACCGCCACTGCTCATTCCTGTCTCACGTCTCATGACCCCTTAGACTCAGCAGAGGGCACACACTTAGGAGCGAAGTCCAAGCCGCTCCTGGCCATGGAAGAGGACGGTGTCCCTGTCCAAGCCTGGGGACGCCTGGCCAGGCGCCTCCTTTGGCTGCAGCAGGAAGGATGTGCAAGGACCGTCTGTCCCTGGGGCTTTAGGCTGCTCCATTCTTTGGTAGCCCTTGGGGTCCATGGGGTCTTGAATCTGAAGCCCAGGAGCTGGAGTGACTTCTACAAGGTCACAAGGGTCTGAGGCAGGACAGGAACTCGAGCGACTCAGGCCAGAGCCCATGGTTGTTCCAGAGGCTGGGCTGGGGGCCTCAGAAAATGACGTTAGTGCCTGTCTGGGGTTCATCTGGGAACTCTGGCTGTTGACTGTCACTGAAAGGAAACTTTGTCTTTCCCAGCCCTTTCTGACACTCTTCTTCTAAAAAAAGTGTTTTGGTTATTGGATTGTTTACCTAGCTGTGGTTTTTTTGGGTTTTGTGTTTTGGGGGTTTTTGGTTTCTTTTTTGCAGTGCTGGGGGTCAACCCAGGACCTTGCACAAGCGTGCTGCAGCCCTACCCTCCTGCTGGCTTCGAGGAGGCCAGAGCTTGGGGGGGCTGTCAGAGGGGAGTGTGGCGCTGCCTCCTGGGCACCGTCACTCAGGCCTGAGCCCCACCGTCACGCTGCAAAGACAGGCACTCCGTCAGAGCCAGTTAGGATCACATCATTAGGGACAGGCGGAGATACAGGCTCCTCCGACAGTGCAGTTTCATCCACTTGGACTGGTGCACTTATTGTATTAATGAGAAGGAATTGGAACTTGGGAAAAGGCTGCCCCCGGAAGCCAGGCTTTTCCCGAGGCCTCGGCATGGCCAACCAGGTCACATGATGAATGGATGGAGCCCTCACGGAGACTGTCCCCACCCTGGGCCGTGTGCCCAGCGTCTGAGACACCACTGAGCTAGGGCCTGCATAGTGTCTTTGCCAGGCCCCGTGGGATGGACGTGTTCGGGGAGCCAATGGCCTGTCTGCGCCACCAGGGCTCCGTGCTGATAACAGCGCCCAGCTGCAGCCTAGAAACCAGAAGTCTGTGTGCAGTGAGGTTCTGCTGACAGCTGGCTGAGTCCTTCACACACACCAGCTTGGGCTAGAGATTGAACTGATAGCTGTTGTAAGGTGACTTGGAGGGGACATGGGGCGGGGCCCTGAATTCACACCTTGTCAGTGGAGTGAACTATGTATTCGTGTGTGGTGTGCACCTACTACGTGCTGATGCCTTGGCGGCAGCCGGTTACCCCAACAGCCACCTCATCTCCGAAGGCTGCTGGCCCAGGAGCTAGGCTTATGCAAATCCCATCTCCGCCTCCTCCTGCCTCTGTATTTGCTAACACGAGGCTGGCATGAAAGGGCATTAGTCAGTGCCATGGTCGGGCTGACAGGTGCGGTACCCAGCAGTGGCAGAGCGGCTGCCTCAGCGTCAGGAATAGGAGCCGTAATTAGAGCGCGGAACAGAATGAGCGTCAGACGAATTACCAGGCAGCAGATCATATTTGTCAGGAAGGATTGCATACATAAAAATTAAGTGACAGTACACGCCGGCGTAATGAAAGAAAAATGAAAGATTTGCCTATACACAGCTCACAAGCTACAAGCAAGTGTCTCGCTCCGAGCAATGGCAGCAGCTGCAAGACAAATTGTGGGGCTGGAGAGCAGAAGGGCAGGCCCTGCCATTCGTTCAGCAATACTGACAGGGCGGTGGCTGGCAGGCTGGGGTGGGACGGGAAGCCAGTGCACACCCACGGCCAGGCAGGGTGCCGCGTGGGTGCTCTGGGGCCCAGGGAGCCAGGGCTGTTGGGGGGCAGCCTGTCAGGGACCAGCTGTCAGCTTCCTTCTCCTGCGGAGCTGTCTAGCCCCGGGCTGGGCACAGGGGACATGCAGCTCTGCAGCCTTCCTTGTGTTCGGCAGTGACAGGCAGTGCTAGGTGGCCTGGTGAGGGGTCAGGTGGAGCCACTCCCACAGGCCCCCTGCACACAGGCAAGTGCTGCTCCCTCGGTGGCCACACCAGGCTGTGACATATCTGTCCTAGGTGCAACGAGTCCTCATAGCCAGACACCACCTGGGACGCATGTCACGAAGGCAGAGGCCTCTCGCTGCCCTGGCCCCATCCCAGCAGCCCAGACACCCAGCGACCATCCTCCTGTACGCTGGTGTCAATGGGCACACCTCGGCCCGAGGCACAGCCGTGGTTCTGAGCTGCTGACGCCTGGTGGGAGGTCACAGGAGGATGCACACAGCTGGCTACTCTGCCACCTTCCTGGCAATTTCAGGGGCCCAAACTGCTAGAAAGACAGGAGCTGCCACCGGAGTGGGGCGAGGAGGGTCTTAGGAGGCAGTGTGTGAGGAGTCAAGCTGATCTTATACTGCAAGGCAGGGCTCAGTCATTCGTTGAATCGTTCACTCATCACTCAGCAGTGACTTTTGCTGGGTCTGGTGCTCCTTCCGGAGAAGGCTGACCTGGCCTCCGTCCTAGGCAACCTCCTGCCATGGAGGAAACCAAGGTACTTGTCACCGGGATCCCAAACACAGCTCTGATCACCACTGCCCGAGTCCCAGAGAGAGAACACGCTTCCGAGGGGAGGGCACTGTTGTGTGGATTCGGAGGCGGGCTGGGGCTGGGGCAGGGTGTCCGAGCTCCTTCAGGGAGCGCCTGATATGGCCATGCCCACTGGCTCCAGCTCTGAGTCTTGCCCTTGGCTCCTATGGAGGGACCAGTGCCTAGCAGGGGCACCCAGCTGGGACCCCTTCCTGGCGCACGGATGCCACAGCTCATTTCCGCAGCCCATTTCAAAAGCGCCATTCAGGGAAGGGGCAGCTTGCAGACACCAGCCTCTCCTTCAGTGAAATCCACCTTTTTCATATCTAATGAACATGTTTCCAGCGCCGTGAGCATTTCAAAACACAGCAAAGTTTGTTTTGACAGGAGCAGCACATCCGGGAAGGGAAGCAGGCGCTTTAATCAGCTTCCCCCTCTGAGGCCCCGCCTCCTCCTCTCATATCTGCTGGGTTTGAAATCGTGTGTTCTGGGTACAGACTGGAGAAGAAGGTCAGGGTGTGCAAGGCTCCTCTCTCCTATGTGCAGCCGTATCCCCCGCTGCGAGGAGGGACTCGGGCCTGGGTGGCGCAAGCTCTGTGCATGGCGCCAGGCGAGCCGTGCTGCCCACAGAGGTGCCCAGGCCGTGCCTTTGTCTGTGGAGACGCTGCCTCCTGCCAGCTTCTCCTATCTTCCCCGGAGTCCCTGCTTCCCTGGGGGCTGCAGATGCATCCTCAGTGGCCCGCTGCAAGCTCAGGGTTTCTTTGAAGTCTCTTGTTTCATCTTGAAAACTCACGCAAGTTGTACATTGTGCTCCATCGCGCCTGAGCATTTGTTGCTGGTAGAAAACCCAGCTGTTCGCGGCTTAGGCCCAGGCAAAGCTGGCATAGCGGGGAAGACATCACACCCCCTTGGCACAAGTGGCAGGCACCCCTGGTGAGGAAGAGCACCCCACCTTACAATGCACCGACTCAGGGGGCAGCTGGGGTGGAGAATGTGCCAGGGGGTGGGGACCTGAGGACCCAGAGCTGGGTCAGTGTGAGCCAAACCTCCCGGAGTTAACACTTTGTAGTGCGCCAGGGTCTGTCCCAGAGGTGTCTTCTGCGCGACTGACATCTGCCCTGAGGATCCCAGTACCAGCCAAGAGCCTGTGCTCTGGCTGTGACCCTCACCTGCTCGCTCCACGTGGCAGTGGGTTCACTTCTGATCTCTCCTGGTGGGGGTAGAAGGTGCCACTCCGCCTGCCCTGTTGGGCCCTCGTACCCAGACAGATTCTCTCCTGCCTTCTGACTTGGGAGGAACTGACGTTCCTTGTTTTAACAAAAGCTTCTCTTTTATGGTTAGTGCCTTCCCTGTCCTGCTTGAAAACTCTTAGGCGACCCCAAGACAGGACCAGAGCTGGCTGTGGAAAGTAACTAAGTGTTCACTTTCTGGGGCTTCTGGACCTTGGGTCAAACCTGCTCCTGCTGCTTCTACCTGAGCGCCCTCACCCCAGCTTCAGTTTCCCCATCTGTCAACTGAGGGCTGTCCGTTACGCGAGTGAGGCTGTGTGGAAGGCTTGCTCCGCATCATCAGCGTTGTTGCTGTCCTCTCCCTGTTGAGAGCTTGATCTAGACCCTTCCAGGTCAGGCCCCTTAAAGGAATCTGGTTACTTATTTCCATTCCCCACCCAGCTGCACCCTGATGCTCAGCTCTGGGTGGATCTTTGGAATCCACTTCCAGATCTGTAGCCTGGATGCCTCCAATCTGCCCGGCCGTCTCACCTGGAAGAGGACAGGACAGGCTGGAGGACAGGGCTGCCCAAAGACCAAGGCTGGTCTCCATCCTCCCCGAGCCCTGTGCGCCTGCCCCAGTCTGGGGCTGGGTCTAAGTCCCACCCCTTGCTGTGTTTCAGTTGGGACCCCGTACTACATGTCGCCAGAGAGGATCCACGAGAACGGCTACAACTTCAAGTCTGACATCTGGTCCCTGGGCTGTCTGCTCTACGAGGTGAGCCTCTGACCCCCAGCTCCACGGCCTTTGGGGGGCACCACATGGGTAGGGCTCACTTTCCAGTTCAGGGGGACTGGAGCAGTACATGTCCACTGTGGGCACCAGGGCCATCCGGGACCCACCCTCGCCCCCACCCACGTGGCCTAGACAGTGACATCGCGCTGGGACTGGCTCATTCGTGGGCTGCTTGGATCTGGGAAGGGGACAGGCCAGAAGCAGACCAAGGGAGCATGGGCATGGGACCCAGCTGCCCAGACGACAAGTGCCTGCCTAAGCCCCTTTCCTGGTTTCCTTGGCAGCCACACCCACCCACTGATGATTTTGCTCGCTGCTCTTTATTTGTGATGTGTCAGGTCCAATCCAGGGTGCTGGGGACAGGAGAAGAATTAGGGCTGCCTTGTGCCTCTGAGTCACTTCCCCTCTGAAGGCATCCACATCTCGCAGAAGGCTGTACCCCTGCCCTGAACCATGAAAGGGGACACCAGAAAGCCGTTTCAGGGCTGGCAGACAGCTGGGCCGAGGAACAGCACCATGTCTCAGTGGACTTGGGCATGAGACAGCAGAAGTACACAGAGGCCACACCCATTTTGGCCACACTGGGATCCCATAGCCAGGGAAGTGGGAAGCACTGGTTATCCTTAGCTGTGAAGGGCAAACAACTAAGGCACCAACAGCAGGGAGACCACACTCTCCTGCCACCCTGGAAACCCAGTGCTGGGTGGCTGCAGCTCCAGAGTCCCCATCTGTAAAATGGGAGCAGTGGTTCCTGCCCTGCATTGTTGGAACCTTGATAATGAAATGACAGATAAGAGAGAGCTTCAGTTTTTATAACTAGAAACTTGATCATCTTTGCTTTCCCCGGAGCCCCTGTGGGTCGGCATGACATTGATCAGCTGAAAGGACCTCCCCATGAAGCCAGCATGGCTGGGGACGGTCTGTGACACTTCGACAGTGTCCAGGGCTGTGTAAATGTTGACATCCAGGAAGACTACTTTGCTTCCTGGGGACGGGCAGCTCTGACTGCAACCATATCTCATGCATCAGCCCAAGACGTGGCACCCCCGAACCATGCCACACAATGTGGCAGCCCTCGTGCCCAGAGGCTCTGGACAGTAGGATCTTCCCTCCCTTAGTGCCAGGTGGACACCGTGACGTCAAGCTGTGTTTCCTGTGAAGTTCAGACAGGTTCAGTGTCTTCGTAAGCCCTTGGCCCGGAGCTGCTAAGAACAGACATGTCCTTTCTCTGGGACTCTCAGAGCATCAGGTGTAGAAGATTGTAGAACACCTAGCTGGGATGCCCACTCGATGTCTGCCTCAGAGCGGGGGCGTGCAGAGCACAGCTCCCCCATCCTGTCTCTACCCAGTTTGGCTCCTGGGTGGACTGGGAGCCAGGAGTGGCTGAGCCAGGTGGGTGGGTGAGCCTGGCAGCAGACAGTGGGCACAGAATGCGGGAGGAAGTCACTGTCTTTATTTTTTATTTTTTGAAGTAGGGTTTAGCTGTGTGGTTCAGGCTGGCCTGGAGCTCCTGATCCTCCTTCCTCACAAGTGTGTGCCACTGTGCCCAGCCTCAGAAGTCAGTGACTTTAGCAAGAGGAGCAGAGAGATGAAAATCAGAACTGTCCTCAGCAGGGAGAACAGGAAAAACCCTGCCTGCCTCGGGTGCCTGTGTGTGGAGACACTGAGCACGGCCCAACAAGGCTGTCTCTCTAGCAACACACCGCCCTTAGCAGCAGGGGTCACTGGTCACACAGGGCCAGCCTGGGACTGGTGCCCATCACCCAAGATGAGCCGTGGGTCCAGGGTCTCTCTAGCCACCCTGCCATCCTGTCACATCAGCAGATAAATGGTGGCCGCCTCTGAGTGGGCATTGTCCTGCAGGGAAGGGACGGCTGTTCCAGGGCTCCCAAAGCCCAAGCCAGTGCCCTCAGCATAGGGGCAAGGAGAATGTGATTGTGAACTGGTGAGCGTGACTCACAGCTGTGTCACTGGGGGAGAGATGCGGTGGCGGGCAGGAGCCCAGCCTGCACCCACAGGGACCCAAGCTCCAATCCCAGTGCCATGCTCCACATGGCATGGGTCCCAGCCTGCCTGCGGTGAGGCAGAGGAGGCCATGGTATGGCATCTGCCTAGCCCAGAAGCACCCTCACCTCGTCCACGAGCACACTGACCCAGTGTAAGCTGAGTGTCTGGTGCTTGCTGCCTGCCTCTGGAGGCAAGGCTCTGGCAGCTTGCCATGTTTCTCATTTTGCGTTGGCCAGTGGGAAGCCACCCTGCAGCTCGGCTCCAGTCCCCAGGGAGGAGTCCCCTCTGTCCTCCTATCCTCATGTATATTATGCCTAGTCCAGATGATTTTGTTTTCCTTTTCTTTTTCCATTCTGTGTTTTCTATTTTCTGAAAGCTGTTTCTTGCCCTGTGTGAGCCATGGGGGTCCCTACACATAAAAACAGGCCAGCCAGGCTGGAGGAGCACTGTGTGCATCTCCTAGACTGCTGGGCAGCTGGCTCCTTTGCCCGAGAAACAGCCTTCATTGACACTTGAGCTGCCGCTGGGTAACCTGTGTCATGTCTGCCAAGGCAGTGGCCCCCTTAGTGGCTCCCACTCCCCCTACACAGGCTCCCGCTCTGCAGGGCTGATGGATCTGTTGGCAGTGCGTGGGGCAGTGCCATTCACAGCCAGGGGGACATCAGCCATGAGAAGTCAATGGAATCAATTGACTGCGTCCCCTGGGGTTGGACGTCCGACCTCATGGCTCCCGCTGGTGGCCCCCTCCCCACCGCCATGGCCCACGGGAAGAAGTAGATGTTTCCCAGCAGACAGGGCAGAGCGCATCTGGGCCAGGGCTGTGTAATTAGAAGGAGACGTCCCGCAGTCACGACTTCAGGCTCCGCTGCCGGCAGCCTGTGGTGTCCTTCTGAGGCACTGCCTGCGGAGCTGTGACAAAAGCCCCCACCACTCCAGATAGCCACTGAGAACTTGGGTGGTACTGGTGGAACATGGGTTGGGGCCCGAGGGGCACACAGTCCCCCAGCAGGACCTCCCTGGCCCTGGCGTGACTTCGATCTCCAAAGGTCCCTGTGTCCGTGTCCTGCGGTGGCTGCAGCAGATGACTAGATTTGATGGCTTCACACAGCATCTGCCCTGTCAGTCCTGGAGGCCAGAAGTTCACCACCAGTCTCACGGGGCTGCAGTCAGGGACTGCAGGAGGTGGGCAGGGCTCCCTTAGGGCTCTAGGGATCACTCTGTTCTGTGTCCTTTCTGGGGAAAATGGGGAAGCCGCCCACATCCGTGGCCCCTGCTCCTATCCTTGCAGCCTCTTGCTTAGCAGCACTGCCCTACATATCAGGGTGCAGTGGTAATGTGGGGTCCAGGATAACATCCCGGGAGCCTGGGTTTCATCCCATCTGCACAGTCCCCACATTGCCTCATAGCCAGTGAGGAGTCACCACTCCCCTGGCCCGTGCCCTCTGTGGGTGTCCTGCAGAGGACTGCGGTCAGGCTCTGGAGAACTGTGCGTACCAGCCAGCTGGTGACATTGCCCTGGACATCAGAGTGCACCACAGGAATCGCCTTGGAGGGCCTGGTGCTTTATTTTCATTACCAGTGCAGCTCATGAGGCACCCAGTGGGCCACCTGAGCTCGGCAGGATTTACTTAATTATATAGGAGCTCAGCTCTGAGCTCGGAGCAGAAGGAATTGGCGTGCCTGATGCCAGGACCTGGGGACAGGGCTCTCAGTAGTCGATGGAGACCCAGGAAGGACATGGGCTGCAGGAGCTCAGCTGTGCCTGGCATGTAACACCACTCGGATTCCGGCCTGGGCAGCTGGGAGGCCAGTGCCCTGCTGAAGACTGCGTGGCCTCTGGGCCACCCTTCCCTCCAAGATGTTCCAGAGAAGTCCTGGGTGACAAGATGGGCGTCTGTGGCCTTGACGGATGCTGTCCTTTTTCTTGCTAAAGTCCCATTCCCCCTTCTCTCTCTGATATCTCCAGTCATGCACCAGTTTCTCCCAGCCCCCCTAGCCAGGCAAGCGCCCGCCCACCCTTGGCCTTGGCCATGTGTCATCCCAGTAACTCCCCAGAGGGAATGTTTTCTGAGGACGCGCAGCACTGAGCTATGGCCCTGGAGGCACTAACAAGGAAGAGCACCAACCCCAAACAGCTCCTTACCTGCTCTGAGCAGCCAGAAACTGGGGATCTCGCCATCCCGGGTAATCCTAATCCCAGTGTCGCTGGCAGCCCGAGTTTCCTTCAGGGTCCGCTGCCCTGATGTGGAAGGCTGAGGCTGGCACCTGGAGGGGGCTGCAGGGAGGAAGGGGACACTGCAGTTTGGGGTGAAGCCAAGGGTCCTCTGGTGCAGCCCACTGCTGACCCTATGCAGAAAGGTTCCTGACAAGGCTGTAAGGCAGGTGCTGGGAAAGGGAGGGCAGATGCAGGGGCTTCCTGCCTCCAGTTTCCTGGACTCCCAAGCAGCCAAGTTTGTGATCAGATTGGCCTGCTGGACAACGGGTCCCTTGCATAAAAAACTAGGGCTTGCATTGGCAGGGCCAACATCAAATGCCCTGTCTACCCCGAGCAGAAGCCATCTCCAGGAAAATCCATCTGGAACTTCCAGCCACGACTCAGGGCCCACCCAAGTCACCCCCGTGACTGCCCTAGAGCCCCAGCTGCTCTCTCATGCGGCAAGAGATGTCCTTTGGAAACTGCCCAGTTAACCCCAGCACCTGAGTCTCCCATTTAAATGTCTGGAGATGCATCGCCCTAGTCAGGCCATTAGCAGAATGGGTTGCAAAGCCGGCTCCCAGTCAGGTCTCCTCCCCTGCCAGCTGCCTTTCCTGCAGGGGTGAGGAGGGGGCGTAGTGGGAACAGCAAGCAGCGATGCTGCCCCCACACACCCACACAAAACGCAAAGCCAGGCCAGGCACTGCGCCCTCAAGTGCCACCTGGGGCAGACTCCTGGACCTGACCTAAGGAAACCTAAAATGCTGTCTCCTCGAGGCCACCTCCAAACCCAGGGACACTGCCCATGGGCGCAGGTATGAAGAGGATGGGGGAGAGGACGCAGCAAACTGAAGCCAGAGGCCCACAAGGCCCACTTCCTTTGGCTCCTACTGGCCCCAAGATAGGACTGGACAAGTAGGGGTTCCTTGGGTGTCCCAGTGCCAGTGCCGAGGCCCTCTGGACAGCCACTTCAGTGTGGATCAGAGGAGGACCCAGCCCTATCTGGAGTCCTTCTGGGCCTTGAGGCTGGAACTGACCCGATGTCTTTTCCCCTGCAGATGGCTGCCCTCCAGAGCCCCTTCTATGGAGATAAAATGAATCTCTTCTCCCTCTGCCAGAAGATCGAGCAGTGTGATTACCCTCCTCTCCCTGGGGAACACTACTCTGAGAAGGTGAGTCAGGAAGCCAAAGCCCAGCCTGGTGACCCCAGGCAGCCATGGGCCTCCAGGAGGCTGAGTCTGGGCTTACTGTGCAGGGTGGGGAAGGGAGGAGTTCTGGGAGGCACCAGGCCAGCAGTGGGGTTGTTCTTCTACTGGAGGAGTTCCACAGATATAGCGCAGCCCCCAAAGGCGGCAGCCAGCAGATGGAGCCACTGGCACCCTACTGGCTCCCAGCTCCACCTGTTGAAGGCTCCTGTTGTGGGTGTGATCCTGAGGTCCTCCCGGGCCCTACCCATGATCACACCCACGCCTGTTTTCTCAACAAGGAAACCAAGGTCCAGCCCAGCAAAGGAACTTGCCCAAGGTGACAAAATGAACTCCGATGCCCCTGCCCCTAGCCACAGTGCCATCCTGTCTCAGTGGCACGTCCCCACATCAGCCAAACATCCAGGGGTGAGACCTGGAAGGGGCTGCCCTGTGCACAAAGGGCAGAGTAGGCACTCGGTGGGGTCCAGATCGGCCACCCCTCAGAGTAGGCTGCGCAGTGCCCTTGGGCGTTGCCACCTCCAGGAGCAGGTCCAGGGCCAGGCAGTTGTGCAGTGCCCTCCTCTCCTGACTGTGCCTCAGCGGCTGTCAGAGTTCTCATGGACACCTCTGGAGGAAGTATTTGTGCTCTGGAGTGCAAGTTGACAGGAAAGGAAAAACGAGTTCATTTCTTTAAAGTTCCTGGCTGCATTTGCTTTCTTCTCTTTTTTGTTTAAATTTGGACCTTGTACTATTCAGAAGCAAGAAGTTTAGAGCCACGCAACTGGGCACAAATGCCAAGTAATCTGCCTCAGCTCCCGTCCACTAAAGGGTGCTGTCCCCGCTCCTTCTGTCCCGAGGCTGACCCCAAAGCCTCTAGGGCTTCTCTCCAGAGCCAGCCACACTGTCCTCCAACACCTGGGCCCTGGGTGCCTACCATCCTGCAGCAGTGTGCAGCACTAGGGCCTCCCAAGTATGGCCCATGACCTCTTAAAACTAAAGACAGTTATTGTTTTGTTTCTTGATTTCTGAAAAATCTCAAACACATACTTATTCCCGACTGCGTGGTCACACAGACCTCACCTTAACCTGGCTTTCTTGGGCACCGTTAACTTGGCAGAGGCTGACCCAGCTGCCTTCCTGAGTTGTGTACAGTAGGTGACCTCACCAGGTGTCTGCTCAGGCTGCAGATTTCCTTGTCATATTTGGGGCCTCCCAATGTTGAGAAAGCACTGGGATCTAAGAATGTCACACAGAGGTGGCAAGCACTGCCTGAGGCTCTAAGGCCAGTTAGAATGAGCAGAGGAAGCCCTTGTCTGTGGATGCTGGGGCCCCAGCCGCTCTGCCTGGGGAGTGTATCGCAGCCCCTGGGCCCCCGGAACAACCCTCCAGCCCTGCTGCAGACCCGCAGCAGTGACCACTGAGGCCATTCGGTCCTCTCTGGTCCAGGACCTCCCCTGTCCCCACAGACAGCAGAGGCACCTGCCCCCACAGCAGCAGGTATTCAAATGGAAAACATTGCAGTGAGCCCAGCCATGCAAGTTAAGGCATAGGCTTTTTAAGGTCATTATTTTAATTACCATTAAAATAATTGGCACCCTGGCTATCAGAAGGGGAGGCGATCAGAGGCTCAAGCCGCCCCTCCCCCAGCCCAGGCAGGCGAAGCCCTCAGTGTCTATAATTAAAAGAGCCGTCTTTCATGAGCACAATGGAGAGGCCAGGGGGTGGGCAGACTGCAGCCCTGCTGCATGTTAATGCATTTATTATGATCAATAAGCCCTTTCCTTGAGTCAGGTCCTCGGATTTGGGCCTCTGCGTGACTGACAGCAGCCACACACCCAGGACGCACATACACGCACGCGCGCGCGCACACACAGACAGACAGATCGACCCAAAGGTACACACGGTCCAGAGTTCAAAATTACTTGGTGATAACTACTCTCAGGGTCTCCAAGCGTGGCCTTGGGCCAGACAGGCCAGGGAGTGGCCCTGCATGTCCCTTGGGAGCTTGTGGCTGTGCACCCATCACTTAGCCTTGCACAGCATCATTTTTCACCTCTAATAGGGACAACAGTAGCACCTTCTGGGCTGCAAGGATTCGATGCACCGCTGTGGACAAAAACGCTGCTAAGGCTGCTTTCTTAATAACAGCAACTGCTTTCTCCTTGCAGCTCCGAGAACTGGTCAGTATGTGTATTTACCCTGACCCGGACCAGAGACCGGACATCGCGTACGTGCACCAGGTGGCCAAGCAGATGCACGTGTGGATGTCCAGCACCTGAACGGGCTCCAAGCCTCATCAAAAGCCAACACCACTTTGCCTTACTTGAGTCTTCTCCTGAAGCAGCCTCCTGCAGCCTGAACAGCTGAGACAAGAGGGTTCAGTGGGTCCCCCGAAGGCGGCCAGCCTTTGCAGCAGATGCGAATGCAGAGCAGCCAGGTGACAGTCAAATCCCAAAGTCCTTTCTCTCTACTGTCTGGACCATCTCAGCTGGCTTGTTACCAAGTGGGGGTTCAGCAAGCTGCCGAAGCCCCCTGAATCCGGACTCTAATGTGAATCTTTGGGGAATTGCAAGACCTGCCCAAGTCTACGCTGGCAGGAGACTTGCAGGGGACGCTGTGACTTGTGCAGTGAACCTCTGACAATGGTCAGCAGCAAGTTCAGTTTAGTTCTTAGTATCTTTCCAATCAAGCTGTGTGCTCAATTTACTCTGTTGTAAAGGGATAAAGTGGAAATAATTTTTTAAACTAGTGTAGCGCTTTCACTAATATTTTGTCTGCATTTTATAACTTGATGAGTGATGACAATCCAGCACCTAGCAGAGCTTTGAGAGGCAAATAGTACCTGAAAGCCAGGTTCAGGCGGTCTGGTTATTCATCTCCTGAACCTTTGCCGTGTTCTGGGTTCCCCGTCACCTCCTGGAGTGCCGGTGGCTCGTTTCATGACCAGTGTTAAGCATTTCCCTCTGTGCCAAGGAAGCATGGGCTACAAGCTTTGGGCTCTTGGCAAATTCTGGTTCTATACCTTTCTTAGTGTGACCTTGGACAAGTTTCTTAGCCTCTGAGCCTTAAGTTTCCTCATCTCTAAAATGAGACTAATACTATCGACCTTCGGGTTGCTGAGAGAATTCAAAATAAAAGATGCACGTCAATTAGTACATTGCAGATGACCCCAAAGCAGTAGCCATTCACCCTTCAGAAAACTAAGCCCATGGGCCATGCACGTCAGAATTAAAGTGCAACTGTATTATGTGTAGGAAATCAAATATGTTCATTTATTGCTTGTTCCCAAATAGGATTAACTGTGAAAACTAATTTATAAATGTGAATTTAAGCAAATTCAAGCTCTAGAAGTAGTTTGAATTGTGTTTTTATATGCAAGTTAACCTTCACTGGGTTCTCGGTCAGGTGTGTCCTGACCTCACCTGGCTGACAGGGCCCCCGGGAGGCCACTGCTCTTCGTGACACCTTCAGGCTTTCAGAGCTGTCTCCAGATGCCCTTGTGTTTGCAATAAAGTGGGGAGAGGGGCACTTTGTGAAGGGAGTGCTTTGGAGGTTGAGAACAGCTTCCAACAGTTTCCTCTTCAACTGGGAGATCCTAAACCAAACACGTCAGCAGCACAACTTCTTGAGAAGCTTTGGAAAACAGCTCATCAGGCCCCGGACATTCTGAGTAATCTCGGAATTTTCTTAAGCTCCCAAATGGTTCTGACAGCTGTCAGCCGTCAGCCAAGTGGCAGCTGCAGTAATGGCACTCATCTCCCTGGCCCACTCCAAGGGGAGCTGCCTCAGGTGGGCACAGCCTTGAGTTTTCTCGTGGGGGGAAATTGGCACCCGTCTCCTGCCCAGCACCAGCCAAAGTTTTCCCAATTCCAGACAGATTTTGTGTGTGGGGGGCGTACATAATTCTGCTTCTGGCTCTCAGAGCCCCTTGGCACAGGCAGCCTCAGCACACAGAGACCTTGCTTGCCACATACCACCCACTTTACCTGACCAAGAGCGATCTGCCCAATGGAACTTACTGTCTCCAGGGTTCCCAGGCTGAGGGCTTGTGACACGGTCACATCCTAATTGTAAGTCCCAGGACATTCCTCTGATGTCCATGAAACTGCCAGAGTGGGCTCACCTGGCTTAGTGCAGCAATGGGAAAGCTGACTATCCTGTCTACCTGTTCTTGGTGCTGTGAACTAGACAGGGCCTGAGAATGCAAACGTGGGAGCCTTTTCTTTACTTTTGCAGTGCTGGGGGTAGAACCCAGGGCCTTGCTCTACCACTGAGCTACAGCCCAAGGCTCATCTGTGATCCTGCCTGGCTGCTGATACAGAGGCTGCCTGCAGGCATCAATCTGTTAGGACACTGTGCCCTGGGCAGGGCCTGGGAGCTGCAGCAGAGGAAAACAGGGGTGTTCACCTGAGGAACCAAAGTGAACACACAGCTCTGGGCCAGAGGCAGCCTGCCCTGTTCACAGGGAGGCCATGCTGCTGACACCCAACCAGAAAGGTTCTCCCAGAACGATTAGGAACCTGAGAGGCCCAACCAGTGGGCCTTGGTGGCCCCCCAAAAAAATCTCAGAGTCCTCAAACCTCATCCACCCACTGTGGTATTCATTTTTATTGAGCTCTGTTCCGCAAACAGCCAAATGAGTATCTTCCGGAGGGCTCCCTCGCCCCCAGTCTTCAGGGCAGTATCCCACCGCCCCACTGACCCTTCAAGAAGTATCCATCGTTTGGACAGTCTCCTCCAGCACCTCAATCTCCAAAGTGGTGACTTTTTCGGTGAGGACTGCAGTGGTCCCCTTCTCACATCTATACCGGCCAAACCTAGTGAGAGAAACAAAGGCAGAGTTAGGATTCTCCTCCAGGTCTGCACAGAGAGCTAGAGAGTGCAGCAAGCAGGGGCCACACTCCACTCGGTCCAGAGAAGTCAAGTCCCGAAGGATCCCTTCCCACAGTCTCCAAGGGCTAAGAAACAAACACCTGGTAGGGATATAATCTTGGCACCCAAGAGAAAATCCAGATGGCACCTGCCCCGTGTGTGCTGCAGCGTCCTGGAGTGTCACCTCCCCCATACATGCTGGAAACACTGGGCCTTGGGGCTGGAGGCTTCCACCTCTGAGTGCCTGTTAGCAGCCCGCACAGGTAAAGCCTCTCCTTTCCACTGCAATCATCCTGTTCTCAGCAACAAGGCTGGCTCAGCCACCATCTTCGACACACTAAGCTGTCCGGAAGCACCAACTATAAAAGCATCTGCGGCCAGATTCCAAGCCTGTCACCTTAGCCCACACTCTCATGATTCAGGTTAACTGTCTGTCTCCTGCAGAGAAATGATAGATCATCACAAGGACATAACCTCTTTTGGGGGTACAGGGGGAAGGCAGTCATCAGACACACAGGTGAGCTGTTAATTCACAGAGGGGCCAGGAGTTCTGACACAGTCAAACAGAAGCATACACCCAATTGTGTTCTGGTCTGTCCCCAGCTGGCACAGACTTACGGAAGGAAGGCTGCTGGCTTTGCCATGACCACATGCTCCTGGGAAAGTTGTCCTCTCAAATAGTTTCTTGGGCTCACAGAGGGAGCAGGAAGCCAAAAAAGTGGGCACGGATAGAGTTCTGCATCACACTCTGGAGCTGGGGCAGAAGGGCGGGCCTGTCGTACTCCTGCAGAATCTTCTCACCCAGCCTACTCTGCACGGGACTGAGCAGCTGCACTTTCCAAAATGCACCCTCACCGCCCTGGTACCTGAGTATTTCTCAGCCCACTATGCTGGGACCTTGGCAGCACCAGGCAGTCGTGCAGCCACAGTCCAACGGGCCCTGTGTGTATGCCACACCTGAGCTGCACCTCAATGTCTTCGGGAGGCACAGCCCACAAAACACCACGAGGGCCTGTGTGGGGCAGGTTTCTACCACCTGCAGCGGTGGATGGCACAGCACAGAGCAGCGACTGCAGCCCATAGGGCGAGGGCCACAGTGGCACTGGCCTCTGGCTCTGCCCCCACCTACTGTCCATTCTGAATTTCAAAGGATCCGCTTCACCCAGGTGGTGCCCCCATCATCAGTCACTGGCCGAGAATGACACTGGGATTCCAGAGTGTGGACACTGTTACTACAGTACCCTCTGCCCCAGCCACTGAGGAAAGCGGCCCTGTCCAGAGGGCAGGTCACTGTCCATCCCTCCTGGAACACCTGGTCATTTTGTTTCTGTCCGAATGTATGGTCTTCTTTCCAGGTGAGAAACACGGGCCGTGACTATGCTCCTTTTTCAACCACACATACAGCTCTCCAACGGCTCACACAGAGCCCTCAGAATCCCCACCCAGGACCCTGTTCAGTCTGGATGGCGTGGCACCTCCCCTCTCCCACCACTCCCTGGCTCCCATCTTCAGGGAGCTGGGCTAAAATTGCTCCCCCAGAAAGCTCTGTGCCTGATAGTTGCTTCCCTTCCCGCTCAAGGCCCAGCCAACTTTGTGGGCTTCTTAGACCTTACCTAGTCCGGCTCCATCACTTCAAGTGCAGGAAGTGATGCCCACAGCTGAGCCAGTCAGCAGCCTCCCCAGAGTTCTGGGCTGCTGGGATGCCCCGGCCCATGGAGATGTACCAAGCACCCACAGTGACACCCTGTCCTTGCCTTTCAAGGAGAGCTGGAGCTTCAGATCTGCGGTGCGGGATAAGAGCAGGCACTCAGGGAAAGCAATCTGCCCCCGCAAAGATCAAAGACACTGCTCGCTCACTCCAGTGAACATGGCTGAAGCAGAACTCTGGAGCCACGTGCTGGGCTGCGTGGACTCCAGGAAGAGGTCAGGAGGTGACCTGGCAGCTGGACACCCCTGAAGAACCACTGAGGAACTGGTGCACACACATCACTGTCTGTTCCACACATCAACTAGAACCTGACCCAGCTGCCCTGAACCTGGGCTACAATGACACAAGTGCCCACTGGCAAGGCATATGCCACAGTGGCACAACTCTAGTGTTGTGAACATGGTCAGCTCAAGGCTCCACTGAGGTGCTCCCAGCTGCTGTCTTACAGCCTTGTCAGTCTCTTGGACCAGGGTGAGGAAAAGTACACCTCCTCACAGAGCTCCATTCTGTGGTGTGATTCCTTTCAGAAAGGAAGGAGATGCCAGGACCCATCCGCCCCAGCTCTCTGCCTGAGGGCACTCTCCGGGGCCCACCCCTCTCCCACCAGCACACTCTGCATCAAGTCACTTTTCTACACCCAGCAGTGGTCTGATGTCACAGTGCAAATGCTGGCAGGCTCAAAGGTCTGTGTGTAAGGCTGGTTTGGGACACTGGCTTTCCTCCCCATGGAAAAGGACTCAGAACACCCGGGCACACTGGAAGAAGGTCACCCCTTCACTCACCTGGTCCCCTTCTTGTTGGGCACTGAGAATGGGCGAAGAAAGTCCAGCTTGTTCTTACTGATGACACATAGATCAATGTTGCTCCCAGACCCCAGGTCATTGAAGATGCCAGCTGCAATGGCTTCACTCACCAGCTTCTTGGCCTCCTCCTCCTGAGACAGAAAAGGGCAGCTGTAACACAAGGTGCCCACAATGAGCTGCAGGCCTGCTGTGAAGCCCCAAAGTGCTCTCACGGTGGAGCTCAAGATATGGGAGCTACATATTGTTTCCCACACTCATTTTACAGAAGAAAAGATCTCAAAGAGCTCCAATGCCTGCCTAAAGCTGCTCTGCTGCTCAGTGGGGACCTGGGCCTTTCAAACTCTTAATGCACTCAGCCCACTTTTACCATAGCTTCACATTGCAGAGCCACCACAAAACAGGGAACTATGGGGCTGACGTTTATCATCTAAAACAGGTCAAGACTTTCTTCTTGTAAAGGGTCAGGTTGTAAATATTTCTGCTTTTGTGGGCACACCAGTCTCACAGCTGCTCATCTCTGTGATGGTAGCATCAATAGCCACTACAACACATAAGCAATAGGTATGAGTGTTTCCCAGTGAAACTTTATTAACAAAAACAGGTGTTGAGCTGGATCTGGCCCATGAGCTTAGTTTGGTAAATCCTGATAAAAAACATCCAGCAATGGCTGAAACTTCCTAGTAACATAATGGAAATATCAGTACCATGTGACTGCAAGGCAGTGGGGCAGACATTAATTCCAACAGTAGTTCTGGAAGTGTTAGAACCAAGGGTGAGACCTCTCCCCACTCCCAAGCTCAGAGTTCACTGAAGAGACTGCTCTGAACCACCCTCCTTTGCTCTGACTAGAAACAGCAAGTATAAATCCCCAGCAGTTACTCATAAGCAATGGACCCATTCCTTTGTCAAGAACACCTAGTTAGGAGCAGGGGCTACAAAGATGGATGAACTATCACACGGGGACTTGAGAATCCAGTGGGGGACTAGGCCCATGTGACCACAGCACAGTGTGGTGAGGACTAGCGCCAACTGAGCAGGAGCTGTGGGAACACTGGCTGGAGTGGCACCGGGCACCGGGCACTCAGGAAACAGCATCCAACAGCAAGCAGCTGAGTATAAGCTGGGAACACTAAGTTCAAGCCCTTCAGGCAATAAGGACAGAAATGAACCAACGTTCCCAGATGGGAAAGCAGACCCTGCAGCAGCTCTTCCCCACCTTCCCAGGACAGTCTGTACACGTGCTGGCTGGTCGAAGGATCTCATCCAACGTGTCAAGAAAGATTCCCTGCCCAAAACTTGGCCTGTGATGCTCCCAGGGCTGATTCACTGCCTCTGGAATTGTCAGAAGATCTGAGCCCACTCCAGCCTCCTGCTCGCCTGCCTGCCCCAGCCAGCCTGGGATGGCAGTAACACGAGCGCCCCCTACAGACCCAGAAGGGTAAGAGGGAGGCTCTGTGGGAAGTGCAGACTCCACAAACCAACAGCAGGACTAGGGTTATTTGATCTTTATCCCACACATTTTTCACTTCCTGAGTGACAAATATGTGGGGGCCAATGAAACCCCTATTCTCCTGTACAAATACAATCCCTTAAGAATTCATTCAAACAGGATCCTCTTAATCAGGAACTCTCTCCTGGTACTCTCACAGGTCTCTCAGAAGCCTCACCAGAGCCAGTGTGATGGTGCCCACCATAATTCCAGCACTTGGGAGACTGAGGCAACAGATCTGTGAGTTTGAGGTCACTGTGGACTACATATGCCCCACCTCAGAAAACCAGAAACCACCCTCCTCCAAAAAGAGCCTTACGAGAACATCAGAAGGTGGTAGCAAAACATACTCCTTAGCCAAGGAGATGGCTGCTGCCACCACACAGATGGCAAAAGCCAACCACCAACTGGCTCAAGCAACCTCACTCCGACACGCTTCACTGCCTCACCAACCTTAGCAGTCCAAGTGTGTGCACACACAGCCCCTGGCTCAGCCCTGCTCCTGGCTCCCATCTTCTCTCCCCTTCCCACTCTTCTTTCTTAGCATTTAGCCACTTCTTTTGCTGTCTTTTCCTACCACTGCTGCTGGTATCTCGAGCCAGCCAACAGCACCTAAAGACATCACAAGGACTGCAGATCCTTATTTCTTTCTGAATTGTCAGAAGATCTGACCTCAGTGGTTTTGAGGGGCAAGGAAGGGGGAAGATTTAAAGGAACAGAAATATGTAACTGATACTAGAGAGATAAACATCTAATGTCAACCATTTGACTGTGTACATAGGAACTAGACTGCTACTAGGGCTATGAGTACAGCTGAGTCTTCCTCTGCTTTGCAAATATTTTGTGACATGACTATGTAACTAATAAAACTTCTAAATATGAAAACTCAGGAATAGTCTGATGTACTCAAAATTATGTGTGCGGTTAAGTATGACTGTTAAAAATTAGGAAAAATGTATATTTTAAATTTCTTTCCACCAATTCTAGGAAAGATAATTTAAGATCTTGCAAGTTCCTGATTTGCCCCACCAAAGTCACCCCCTCATGTTATGAAATGGCATGAATCTTAATATTTATAGAGCACCTACTATAAGGGCCAAATACTGAGCTAGGCACTCCGATGCTCTTTATCTTGTTTATCTTGCCACTACAATCTTGGAAGACTGGCACTGTCAGAAACTACAGCTGAGGGGGAGCCCTGACTTGCCCAGGGTCCCAGGGCTGGTAAACAGTACAGAGAAACCAGTTTCTCAAGCAATCCACCTTGGGTTGGGGTGGGGTCTTTTCATTAGGAGGCAATAGTGGAGAGCAGTCCCCTGATTCAAGGCTGTGTCACCCTCTTGGTCACCAAGGACTCTCAAAGCCTGGGCAAGTTTAAGAGGAGGAGGAGGATAGTAGCTGCCGATTTCTTGCTGGGCCAATGAGCAGCTTCTCTGACACTCACTTCCACTGCAGGGTAGAGAGCACTGCGTTTCCCACAATACTTGCAGGCTAACCACCCAAAGGGCCTTCTCCTCTGACCACGCGCTGAGTGACCTTCCTATGATGTAACTTCAGAGATCACTATTGAGACTGAAGGACTTGTCAGGCACAGTGGCACAGGCCTGTGATCCCAACCACTTGGGAGACAGGCAAGAGGATCACAAGTTCGAGGCTGCACTGGGCAACTTAGAGCCTACCTCAAAATGAAGTAAAATTATAAAAAGGGGTGAGGATGTAGCTCAGTGGTAGAGTGCTTGCCTTGCATACATGAGACCCTGGGTTCAATTCTCATAAAAAATTTAAAAAGCTTGAAGGTCTTGTTTTCCATATTTCTCCCCTCATCACCAAAACCCCTCAAACCACAAAGATGTTGCGAATTACCAGCAATCTCCTGTCTGCCTGTTACTTACATAGTTAATCTCATCAAGAAATATTTCCAGAGACCTACTGTGTTCCAGGAACTGCTTTATAATGTTGAATACTGTCTCTGCCTGCAGTATCCCCACACAGAAGTCCTGGGCATATTCATGTTGTGTTTTCTTTATAGTGAAATTTTGCAATTAAACAACTTTTGTCTTTAACATATGCTACCAAATATCTGAGAAAACTATTAAGAAAAATCACAAACTAAAGGCAAGAGGTGGGGAAAACACCACATTTTTATCGGTCTCTGGCCCCTGATAAATGCAGGAAACATTGTTTCTTCTTTAGGACTCACTGTTTCTAGGGAAACTGCACTTCCCTTCCCTTTTCTACAAGATGTGGGTGACCTGAGTCCTGAGCAGCATCTGTCTGGGGACAGCTGTGATAGAAGGGTTCTGACCAGGGCCCTACAAAGCCTGTCCCCAGCTGGCCAGGCCCAGGTGCAACACTCTCCCCTGCCAGGCCAACAGCCTCTCCAGGCCAGCTGCTCATGGATTTACGGTGCTCGTCTCAGGGGAACCTGGAGATTCTGTGTATAGATGAAACAGCGGGACATAGGCTGGCTACTAGAAAAAGGGCTTGCAGGACAAGGGCAGCTTCCTTTTACTCTGAGAGGTTCAGCCAAAAGAGCACCATGACCCTGGTGACTGAATGCAAGTGGGGAGATCTAGGGTCATGGCCAGCCGGCAGATACAGATGCAGACAGACTAGGCTTGCACACCCAATCTCCTACTAACTGCTGTGTGACCTTGGGCAGGTTACTTTGCCTCTCTGAATTCACTCTCCTGCTCTGTAATATAATAATAATAAATCCTACCTCACAGAAATACTGCACAAATTAGAAATCAAGTGTAGAAAGAACCTACTATAGAGTCTGGCTTACAGCTGTTGCTTAGTAACTGATAACTTATTGATGAAAGTAAGCCAGAGGGCTCCTGAAACAGTTTACCCTTATACACTAAGAACACTGTACCAAGGCCAAACCAGGAGAAAAGGTGGTCCAAGTAAACCTGCTGACAGATCTCACCCTGAGCCATGGAGAAGTTCCTGTAATAATTAATCCAAGCAAAAATCACACTCCCTAAAAGTTCAGAGAATATAAAAGGAACACTTCCTGCTTTATGGCTACAAACACCAAACTAACTGGGAATATCAGTCCCCCGGGCCACCCCTGCTTCTTAAATGAGATTACAATAAGAGTGATGTACTGTACTACAAGTCAGCTGTGACAAGCAGCACTTTATAGAGCTATCTGTTTGTCTCCATCACTGCATCGCACAATGTGTCCCTGGACTCCAATGTACAGCTCCATTTACCGCTACATGACAAATGGCCAGCACTTGTAAAAGGCACAAAGAGGTCCACGTCGGCCATGTAATGGTCACCACAGCTGTACCCCAGTGCTTGAGGGGACAAAACAGACCCCCAAGTTCATTAAACTGACCAGTAATGGATCTTTCAAAAAGTGCCTTAGGAATCGTACAGAAAAGGCTAAAATAAATAACTCAGCATGGAAGGCTAATCTGAAATGGTGTTTGATAAATTATTTATACCACAGGCGATTGTCTGCATTTAATATTGGAGCTACTAGTAGCATCTTTAAAAGATGATTTATGTGTTGTAATGCTATTAAACTTTATATTGGCCCACTGCTAGCTATAAAGTCTGCTGAGATTTAGAGAATGAGTTTTAAACTGTCACTGCAACATCATAGGAGATGGAGACTGTATTAAATCTTTACTTTAAACCTGTTATCTAGAGAGTTGCATTTTGTAGACACTCACAAACTGATAGATTACCTCAGGATCCGCTGTGGTGCAGGTCCAAAAGAGTACTGCAAAAAGACTGCTCCGCATTCTTGTCTACAGCTACCACCGAGTTCCTCTTCTCACTAAAGTGGTTCTGAGATTAGGAATGTCACCAGGGTGAACTGTAGGTGTGCCGCTAAGGGGCACCCTGGACAGTTCAGCCCAGCTCAATGTTCTTTAAATAAACCCTCCACTTTGGACTGAATGGCTATGCACACTGGACAGTGCTTTAGTTATATTGGGGGCAGGCAAAATATTAAATATGCATTTGACTGAATGCCTTACTGTCTTAAAAACAGCTCTGGAATGTGAAACTACATATGTATGGCCAGCCAACTGAAAGAATGCATTTGTAACAAAGAATTTTTTATTTTTGTTTGCTTCCTTTCTGTGGTACTGGGGATTGAGCCCAGGGCCTCCTACATGCTAGGCAAGAGCTCTACAATCAAGCTAGATCCCCACTCTTTTTTAATTTTTTTATTTTGAGACGGAGTCTCACTGAATTGCCTAGGTTTGGCTCGAACTTGAGATCCTCCTGCCTCGGCCTCCAACTAGCTGGTATTAAAGCCATGTGCCACCAACACCAGGCTAAAAGAATTTAGGAAGAAATAAAGGATGAAGCTAAGAAGCTAATAGAAGGGGAAAGAAAAGAAGAAATATTCAATCTTTAGACACAAGGAACTCCTCTGGCTCCACCTTATTCTGTTATTGTCTGCTTTGTCTTGTTTTTCAAAGTATCACAGATGTGTCCCTTGCCTTCTGTTCCACCTCCGTGCCACGAGTCGGAGGACAGTTCCTCCCTCTGTTCCCTCAGGGGAACAAGAATGTGGATGACATCCCAGCAGAACTCTCACACAGCTTTTCCCTGTTCTCCTATTGATACTGAATCTACATTTAACAACACTTAGTAACATTCTGCTCCTTTAACAACTATGGACTTAACTGAGTTCAAGCAGGGAGATCTGGGGAGGTGATGGTCAAAGACTACAAAGTTTCCCTTGGAGGAGGCAGGCTGCAGAGATCTACTGCACAGTACATGGTGACAGACAATACTGTTTTCTTGAAAATTGCCAAAAGCAGATTCTTTAGTGTTCTCAACCCACACACACAAAATAAGTGTGTGAGATAATGCGTATGTTAATTACCTTGATTTAGCCACTCCGTAACATATACATATTTTAAAGTATCTTGCTGTCTGTGATAAATTTATTCCATTTCTGTCAACCAAAAATTAAAGAACTGAGGCAGTGCAAATTTATCCTGGAAAATCTTTCACTCGTGTTTCTTTGATTTGAAACAGTACAAGATACCATTGCTGGGCCAGGGATTTAGTTCAGTGGTACCATGCCTGCCTTCTAAGTTCAAGGTTCTGAGTTCGATCCCAGTACTAAAAATAAAAAATAAAAGATACCATTGCTCTGGGCATGGATTGTGGCTCAGTATAGAATGCTTATGTAGCATGCACAAGGCCCCCGGGTTGATCCCCAGCACTACAAAAGCGAAACAGTAACTACAGGGCTGGGGATTTAGCTCAGCGGTGCGTGCCTCTGCCTGCCTTGCAACAAGCACAAGATCCCGAGTTTGATCCCTGTACCCAAAAATAAATAAATAGCAACAACAAAATTCTGTTGCTCTCATGGTCTATAGCAAAGCAAATAAAGGTCTGGATGGGATGCAAGTTTGATCTCTAAAAAGAGAGGACCAAACTTTTGGACCTCGGAGTGGACCGCACATCTTCTTCTGTCTTTCCATCCCTGACAGTACACGGCTTGTCCATCAACAAATGAAAAACTGGACCTTAATTTCAAGTGTATGTACTGCTTTGACAGACTCAAGGATCAAATTAAGAGACAGATCAGGGCCAAATGGTGTAATTCCAAAATTGCACCAGTTCCAACTCAAAGCCAGTTAACAGAAGGAAAACAGGTTTAAACACGATGTTTTAGAGTGTGGCCTGTTGACATGATGAGGTTCTGATGACCTGACTATGCCACTGATGCAGCCTGAAGGACTCATTAATGGTTGACGGTTGAATAAAATTTAAAGAGCTCAAAAAAGTATTTAAAACAGCCCCCTCCCCAAGCAGGAGGCTTCCCACACAAATCTATGTGCCCTATGTGTGACCACATCTTTTATAGTGGAAAAAGCTAATTAAATTTGTTTTCGGGCTCGGTTGTGTGACAAAAGCAAAGTGTTCTGGGTCTGGCTTGAGCTGCTTGGGTAAAGGCAGCTGTTTACGTGAACACTTGGGACTCGCTGAGTGGAAGTGTGTGCCAGCCAGGCCTGAGTGTGCCACAGAGAAGGGTGCTCGGTGTCTGATCCTTTAAGACAGAGGTGGTACTGCCTACTGCTGCTCCGTGGCTGGGGGTGGATGCTGCACACATATGTAAATGTCACAGTCTGGGTGACACCAGGGAGGGAGAGTAAACGGTGGGGACAGGAGTGATTTAGGGCTTCTAAGCAGGGATGAGAAGGTCAATGCCACCTGGGCCTGCCCCAGATAACCAAAGGATATGAAAGCCTGACCACAACTCAAGACCAGAAAAGGAGATGGAGAGGCTGCACAGCCACAATGGACCAGAAAGGCAGGGAGAGCAAGTACAGTCCTGGATACTAAGTCACCCTTGAGCAAGCAGTTCTATGCTCTCTGACCACAGGCTGTTCCTTGGAAACAGGGATTAGTGCTTCTGTTCAAGGGTGGGAGAGGAACAAAGGAAATGAAGTATCCCTGCCACTTAGACTTTACAAAGAAACTTGTTACTAAGAGAAAGGCAAGGGCATGACAGAACTAACCCCGGCCCCACTAGTCCCAGGTCTGAGCCATGCACCTCCATTCCCTATGGAACTCCCATTTACTTGTGCAGGTGAGGAAACTGGGGTTCTCAGAAAGGCTACCGGCTGATAGCCAAAGGCACAGAGCTGTGTGTAAGTGAGAGGGAGAGTCAGGGATCCATGCCAAGCTAGCGCCTGGCATCACCAAAGCCTGTTTCCCTAACCCACCATTAGGAAAACTGGTGGCGGGCAAGTGGTTTTGCTGGAATCTGTGACAGTGAATGTAAGGAAAAATACCTAAGCTTCCAGAGGGAAAAGGACCAAAAGAGATGAGAACATATTGCTTTCCACAAGGAGAAGAAATCAGTGTTCACAGCATATGTGTATACAAATATATATTTCCAAGGCTACATTGAGGCAAATGTAATCAGAGAGAAGAAAAAAAGACTAGGTTTAAATACAGTGAGAAATATGCTTAACAATCCTCAAACTGCAAACAGGGAGTCTCAGGTACTAATAGATCTTAACATCAATATCTCTCTCCTAAAATAATGTGGCCAATGACAACTGTGGCAATAAATTTCTAGACACCTTGAAAGGGCTACACCTGAAAATGAGAGGAAATGGAGTGAATCTACTCCATGGATCACAACAAAAATGAAAAAGAACCCAGCATTAGGAATATCTCAGTTAGGAGAGGAAATGATACCCGAAATCCCATCCCATCGAAGTGGAGATCGAAGCCAGGGCTGGAACCAGCAGAAAAGCCACAATCATATGGAGCCCGCCCACCGTCTGGAGGCCAGCATAACCGCCTGGTGCACACCCGTGGGCGGCTGCGGGGGACTATCCTCTGTGCCCCTGCTTCCCCAGCCTAGTCCACAAGAACTAGGAAGGACAGGCACAAAACCTAGGAAACACAGAACACCCTCCCAGCAGGAGGTTTTAAGATGGCCACAAATGAAGTGAATTCAAATGATGCAAAAGCCCTGACAAAAATGTGCAGGTTGGCGTGGCTCAGCAGGAAGACTATGGCCAGGCACAAGCCAGTTCTCCAGATGTGGCACCACACCAGGGAGAAGGTCCAAGCACGCAGCCTGTGCAACCACGGACAGCCCCGAAGGGGAAGCAAATAGATAATTTTACTGTGAAATAAGAACTCCCAAGAGACAGCTGCTGTGGAAGGAATAACTGTGTTCAGAGGTTTCTCGGGGTAGAGATAAGGACTGGGCCCAGGAGTCTGGAGACGGGATGAAAGGTGGCCAAACCAAAGAGCAGAAGTGATGCCATGAAAACAGGAGGGAAAAGGTGTGGGCAGGCAGAAGGTTCAGTGGGGCTGAATCTCAGAGAACCTTGCAGACAACTCTCTGAGAGTTGGTCCTTTGTACTAAGCCCTGGGAAGGCATGAGAATTTTAAGCCAAGGAATGATATATAGTTAAGATTGTGCTTTCGAAAATTCCAACCAGAAGTAGAGGGCCAGGAAATGCCAAAGAAAGGAGAGGGCGGAGAAAGCGATCAGAATCCCACTAGAGATGGGGAAGATATGTCAGATGGGAGTGCAGAGGTGGGGCGGGAGAGGAGGGGCAGGACAATGGAGAGGGGCAGAAGACCAAAAGGAGAGGGGAAGGTGAGGATGCCACCCGGACTTCTAGAACTATTCATGGGCACTGACCACTCCCCTGAACAACTGCTGCTGGACACAAAGGTCATCCATGGCAACTTTTTCTGGCATGGTGATGGGAAAACATTAACTTAAGAAAATTCTTCAAATAGTAAGTTTCTACAACAGAAGTCCTAAAAGGTGTCACCTAAAAGAGACAAAACAAAACTAGAGCCACAGAAAAACTGAGGTTATGGGAGCAAAGAGAATACCTGGGCTGGAATAACCTGTAAATACCATTTCATCAGCAAAGGACTCTCAAATACACCTATCTGGCCTTTGAAGTATGGCAGAAAGAGCACAACAGACTGTTTGACTGTGGGGACAATAATGTTGCCAGGTGGTGTACACCTGTAATCCCAGAACTCCGGGAGGCTGAGGCAGGAGGATCACAAATTTGAGCCCTTAGCAAGAGCCTGTCTCAAAAATTTTAAAATTAAAAATAAATT
>NW_022900948.1:39859705-39882851 GCF_012274545.1 Fukomys damarensis
ATATATATATATATATACACACACACACACACACACACACACACACATTTTTTTTTTAAGATTACAGAGAGACATTAAGTCAAGATCATGAGTGTGACGGGGCTGGTCCTGTTTAAGGTCAAATTATGAGGAAGCAGAGTGATAAGCTCAATATAGGCAGGGGTGGAGGGTACAACCATGAGGGACTACTAACTCAGACCCCACTAGATGAAGGATATGGCTCATCACCTTTTCCTGGACCTAAGCTCACAGTCCTCAGACAATTCCCAATCACTTGGAAAAACGTATGCGATGGGATGCACTTATAAAAGGACACAAGGAAACCTCCGGTTCTGGAGTTGATAGAAATATTCAGTACTGCATGATGGGGGGTGGGGATTGCAGAGAATAAAGACCCAGGTATGAATCCAGTCTTGTTAATTACTAGCTGTGTGACCTCAGTGCTAGAGTCATTCTACATTTTTAGGTTCCAATTTCCTTATCCACAAAAGAAGTCCTAAAACCACCCAGCACCAGTTCTTTTAATTTGCATCTTCAATATTGCATCTTGTTGATTAAACAAAATACTCATTCGGGCAGAGAAGAAACTCCTAGTGCAGTGTCTGGTATATGGGAAATCCGTGACAATGCTCATCCAATTCTACTCCCTTCTCTAATGGTTCACATACAAGGTTAAAAGCAAAGGCTTCACTCTTCAGAGCTACCAATGTGACAGGCAACTGATACTAACTCAATTCTTTGTTTTTCAAGTCTCAGTTCAAAGCAAATTATGAATGTCACCATTATACTGCCAAAGAAAATCAATATAATGCCATAAAACCTATCATATGACCAACAAGTGTGCTAAGTAGCATGTTTCCACTGATTCTAACACTAGAAATTAAATTCTAAAAGGATGGAAAGAGAATTTATATTTACAGCATGCAGGTTCTGGTGCCATTCACTCTTCAAACCGATCCTTTTAAACAGTACAGCACTACCCTCACCCCTACTTTACCAGGACACAAAGGCACAGGGGAGAGGACACCACGGACCTAAAGGAGCACAGTCAACAACTGGAAGGCCTCAGGTGCAACAATGTAGTCTGACTCCAAAGTCTATGCTTTGCTTCCCTCGACCCCCAAGAAAACATAACTTCCAACTAGTTTCCCAAAATATTGGTGCTTTTCCAGTCTAGTACTTATTAGAAATAAGCAATCACTCACTCATGGGTCATCTTTTTAAACACTTCACCTTTAAACTACTTCATAGTTGCAAATACATAGCTTAAACAATGCTACTCTAACAGCCCTCTGTTCACCTGGCTGGTTGCATTTGGTAAAACTGAGAATGTCCTGATATCTTTACTAGAGAATCTGTGCTCATGGAATCCCCAAAAGAAAGCCTGTAGAAGTCACCTTGTCAGCACCACCTTTAAATGTTTGCATTTCTCAAAAGACATGATAAGAACTTCTCAACACACAGAATGGGTCTCCGGCCACCCTATATATCAATGAGAAAGAGACCTTTTAACTTAATTTCCCATCAGGTCCCTTGCGGATTGCAAATCTTAATTAAAATCATGAAAAAAGCAAGTTTCAGGGCAAAAGAAAATCGGAGAATGAGAGAGCAAACTTTTGATTACCTTGTCTAGCAGTTTACAAACATGGATCCCTTTAAGTGCTGACTTCAGCCCTTTCAGGAGTAAATTTTCTATTTTATTAACTGAGGCTACAGGGGGTTACACAAGAGGCAAAAGTCAATCATCAAACCCAGACCTCTTAAAGCCCAAGCATGCACTTTCCATTGTGCCCATTTCTACTGTTCTTTCATCCCATCTCCATTCCTTTGAGTTAAAAGCCAATGTATTGTCAAGAAATCAAGTTTGTAGTTCCTTATATCTTTTTAATTTTGTTATCACAGTTCCTTTCTAATTTTAGAAAAATTATCTTTCAACAGCATGACATAGTAACAATGACTGAATGCAACTGCATTCTACAGTTAAAGGGCTCACTGCAAATATTTTTTTAAATCTGTATTACTACTAGGTGGAATTTAAAAATACCTACTTTGCCCAACTTCCCATCGTTTTTTGTTGATGTTTCTGCACAATCTCAGGGTTAGGGGAAAGTGGTATAAATTACCTCACAGAAACCCACCAAGTAACATTATCTGTTGAGGTTAAAACTTTAACTACCTTCCTGAGGTATGCTGCTGGGGTCTCATTACAGCAGGTAATCTCACATTCCGCCATGCACAACACACTATGTACCAGCATCTCCCAATTACACTGCAATGTAAATCTCAAAGGATATCTGAAAAGTCTACACCGCTCCTTCACCCACTGCCAAAACACAACCACCTCTAATGGGACGTGGCAGCTTTCTAAACTAAATATTCACACGAGGGGACAGGGCTGCTAAGCTCCAGTTGTATCTCATACTGAAGACTGGATGCTAATTAAAAGGCCACAGTGACTGGAGAAATGACCAACCAGGCAGCCTGAGACACCATCTGTAGTTTTGTTTTCCTATTTTCAAATATGTCCAGCTGTCCAAACTTTCAGGGTTACACAACTTAAAGTTCCAGCAGGACCCACTTGCCATTGTCCAGAACGGTCAACGTTCCTCTTCAGGTGTCCTGTCCCATGCTTCCTCAAACCTCAACACAAAAAAACACAAGCAAGGACCCACAGGCTATTTGGTGCCATCCTAAGATCTCCCCGAGTCCATCAGTTCCTCCTGCACCTCACCTCTTATGCCCCCATAAATAGAATGTTCTCATACTCTTCATGTCATAATTCCCATAGTTGTTTGAGGGCCTCTCCACTCTACTAGGAAGTAGATGTCACTAATAAAAGGTCCTTGTCTCATAAGCAGGCAAAGAGCTTGACCAACAAACCGCAGGTGATGGGCATACAAGCCGCCCTCCACATTCCCGCAGGGCCACCTGTCAGGAGCTCCGCCATCTCACTGGCAACCCCCGTAGCCAGCCAGCTGCTCCTCTGGCTCACAGAGGAAAACCACCAAGTTTCACTACTAAGACCTTGCACCTGATGCTCTCTGTCTTTGGAAAGTGTGGGTTTCATAAGAGGTTCTGAGATTGGGCACCTTTTACCAAGCCTTCACACAGCAGAAGGTATCCATGGCATAGTCACTCTTACCATAATCATCTGGCTATTTTTAGAACTGTTTTTACTTCAGCTAGCAAACCTGCATTTGATATAGGCTGTTATGAAAAAAAAAAATAACTGTCATAAGAGTAGTAATGGCTTTGAAATATCTTGCCTAAGCCAACTTAAGTCGCATCCCCCTTTACTTGAGAATTGCCAATCCCTTCAAATATTGGCAGTTGTTTATTGAAATTTTCTGATACATGAAATTTGCTGACTTTTCTCCCCTTGAGTTGATGCAGATATATGAAAACTGTGAAGCTTTTTTTTTTCTTCCTTTTTTTGGCTAGAAACGAAACGTCTCTGCCTGTGTAAAATACAGGGGCATTTTAAAAATCACCATATGTTTTAGATCAGAAGGTAAAAACAGTACAGTAGCAATTTAAAACTTTCCAGCTCCTGAAAGCTGACAAAGTGAGACACTGCTCAAGCCCTTCACAGCCTCTTCTCTCGTCAGCAGCGGGCCTCTGTCACCAAGCTTACCTTTTTCTAAGTTAACTTGCGTGTATGATGTAAACCTACACAGGCACTACATTTCAACATTTAGCCCCAAATGTTATTTTAAACTGAATTTTTCCACAGAGCCACTTCAGACAGAGACAGAGAGAGACAGAGAGAGACAGAGAGAGACAGAGAGAGAGAGAGAGAGAGCGCGAGCACAAGTGAGCTTTTCTAAAATTCCTAATAACACATCAGTGTGTATTAGTGGATGTGTAATGTCAGGCTGCTTTGCACACCCACATGCCTGCCACCTCCTCCTTTCCGATATCACATACCATACAAGTATAATAAACCATGTTAATATTTCATACCACTGTGAAATATGCTGGAGTATCAATTCAACATCTGCTGTCTTTAGAGCCCAGGAGTCCCGCAGAGACACTTTCAATTTGTAATTGAGTTCTATGCTGAATTAATCAGCAGTTTATCTTTTTTACTAAAATAACGTCTTCACCACTAACCCAGATTTACATTAACAATTTATGCCAAATTACCTGCCAAGCTAAAACTTATAAGATTCTAGGCTACCATCTAGTAACACTCAGCCCTATATTTCATTTCTTTTATTTCTCTAACCCATATTCAAAAACAGTAGAAATCCATTGTTCAAGAGCTTACAAGCCTCTTCCACAGATGACCTCTTGGATTCGTAATACAGCCTCATTTTGATGGTGAAATTCATGGGGGCTTTCCCCTCTTTCCCTAAAAGCACTGTTCGGTCAGTGGCTATGATGCAAAATTTTTATGAAATAGATTTCTAGAATGGAATGAAATCAGTGAATCATAAAAGAGCTGCTTTTATTTCTTCCCCCAGGAAGTTATGATACTGGTTTGGCTTAGTTTGGTTGGCAAGGGGAAGAAGGGACAAAGAGAACATTTTTCTGTGCCTTAAATTATGCAACTGAGCCCTCAGTTAGCAAAGGTAATAATTTCAAACGGAAGAGTTAAAAAGTTCATTTCCTCTTTGCTATCATGATGCAGACTATTTTATCAACATATTCCCTTTGATACCACCTGTACACTTGGAAGTTATCAGCCATTTATTTCACTCAGCCATACCCCTCAATCTAGCTCTTGCCCCTCTCTTGATTAAATAGTCCCTGGCCACAAAGAAGTTACATTTTGAAGCTTGCTGGATTTTTGCCACAGGTGCAGCAGGCAACATATTTTGTGAAAAATTCCTCCTGTACGGTATATTTTCCCCTACATTTCAGTTACAGGAAACATGTAAAGCAAAAACATTTCAAATGAACACCTGCTCCAAAGAAATGCATCATAAATAATTACCTATCTACCACAGAGCAAAATAATCCCTTCTTTTCAATCTACTCTGCTAATGGTGGCATAGGACGAGTCCACCACATTCAGGATGGCCTCTTCCAACCCCACCTCTAGAGAGGCACTGTGTTCAGCTGGCGCCCAGCAAGCGTCTGCTGATGGATCACCAACTGGTTATGTGAGATGAAACTTGGTGCTTACACAGAGGAGTAGAAGACATGGGAAATTTTAGCACAGATATAGTTTTGGAAGGAAAAAAAAAATCAACAAAGTTATTAACTCTGCCAGTACATTATTTGTAAATATCTTTTTATTATTATTATTCTTCCTTGATATATCAGAAATAGATACTGTCAAAATTTACACAGGATCAGGGCTGGGGATTTAGCTCAGCGGTTTGGTGGCCTGCCTTGCAAGCGCAAGGACCCGAGTTCAATCCCCAGTACCAAAAAAAAAAAAAAAATTTTTTTACACAGGATCACTTTACCAAAATTTGTTGGTTCTTAAATTCCAGAGGTCTGGCCCAAGAGAAATCCATTCCCACCTCATGGATAGTTTAGTAAACTAAACCTTCCTTCTTACCTTCTTCCCATCCAATTCCCCTTTACTCCTAAAACTAAACAGGTAGAAAACATACTTTCCAAAAATCTTGTTGCATCCCTTCCCAGAAATATGTCACTTTCAACTTCAACTTCCATCAAAGGCAGAATGTAACAGCAAGGGTGGAAATGAAACCTTCCACCATGATTAACTGGAGCTCTAGAGATAGAGATAAGACACATACTTGGGCACAGGTACAGTAACACCATTTAAGTAATCACTTCCAAGTCAAGGAAGACTAACAAATCCCAGAGAATCAAAAGGAGAGAAGGAATTACTTCTGAAATCTAAACGTTGTATAGTAGGAAGCAAAGTCCTGCTCTTGAATCATCAGGGCAAAAACCAGTAACCTTAACTCATGAAGTCCATTTCTGCCTCTCTGAAGCTGGCTGCCAGCGGGATTCCAATACAGGAGACAAAACTTACTTTTTGAAAAAGGGACAACTTAAGATAGCTGGTAGGAGTCTGTCACTATCAAAAGTGTTTCTCATTTTCATCTATTCTCAAAGTTTAATCACCCACTGAACCATAAACATCAACTTCAGTATCTGCTCATTTCTAAAATTAAGTGATTATAATGCCACTGAAAATTCATCACTAAAAATAACTCTACACAGGGCCCCAGGGATTGTATGTTAGGGTTCTAACACCTCTAAAACTTAACGTTTTATGTTAAATAAACCAGAGAAAAATTAATGAGGAAAATGGATATACCTTTTAATCCAACAATAAAAACACAATTTACTATATCTAACCCTTCAAGTCCTAAGGAAAACCAATAAGCAGGAATTATGACCAAAAATGAATGACAGAAACAGCCTCAGGGAGAGCATCCAAAAGGAACCTTTGGATATTTAAACAAATGCAAAACCAACCCAATTACTGCTCAAATCAGTGTAAGAAGCAGGTCAAATGTTTCAACTGTTCCATCTAAAATTTCCACAACTGCCTTACTTCTTAATAAGGGATCCACCAGAACCACAATGGGACACCAGGATAAACATAACCAAAAAGATGACAAAAGCAGGTGAAGATGTGCAGAAATTAGAGCCCTCATGTACTAGTGGAGGAGCAGACACTGGGGAAAGACCTGGCAGCTCCAGAAAAGGTTAAGCACAGAGGCACCATATGACCCAGCAATCCCACTCACAGGTGCACACCCAAGAGAAATCACAATGTATGTCCACACAAAAACTGGTACATAAATGTTTATAGCAGTATTATGAATATATCTAAAAGTAGAACAATCCAAATGTCCATCAACTAATTGATGGAGACAAAATGTGGCTATATCCATACAATAAAACACTATTCAACTATAAGAAAGGAATGAAGTACTAATGCATGCTACAGCTAGAATGAAACATTAAGAAAATATCCTAAGTGAATGCAGTCACAAAAGACAGAAGTCACAGCATGTATGATGACATTTATATAAAATGTCCAGAACAGACAAGTCTATAGAGAAAGAAATAGATTAGTTGTTACCTAGGGCTGGGCAGGTTAGAGAAATATGGAGTGACTGCTATATAGTTGTTTTGATTTTTTTTTTAAAGGTGATGAAAATGTCCTAAAATTAATCGCAGTGGTAGTTACGTGACTTTGTGAGTACTAAAAATCACTGAAGTAGCCACTTAAGACAGGTGAACTGTATTAATGCTAATTATACTTCAAGCTGTTACTAAAAATAAAATAACCAACATTTCTGTTATTCCATTTTGGAGATAAGAAACCTGGGGTGTAGGGAAGTCGTATAACTTGCCTGAGGTCACACAGTTGGCCAGTGATAGAGATTACAATAAACAAAAATGTCAGCAAAAGTCCTTGAAAGCATGCTTGAAAACATGAAAGAATTTTGGTTCTAACTCCAAGTCTTTTTTTTTTCCTCCAGGTATACAAGGTACATAAACAGATGTAACCAAGATACAAACATAACCTTAAAAGCTAAAATCTAGAAAAGTAAGTCAAATTCAGCTCATTAAGCTGACACCTATTAAAGTACTACAAAAAAAACAATCTTAAACATCATCAACAGAGACAGGAAAATCATCGTTCATAATAGCTGTCAAAGGTCAGATTTTTAAAATTTTACATTTACTTAAAACTGCGTTTGATGCCAACAGGGTTCAAGTTGCACAGGAAGGTGCTTCAGCTAAACACTGATAGCTTTCCTTGATCTCCATTGTCTGCTGTGTGGGTTCCACCAGCAATCCTCCCAGCGAGTGGTCACCTTCCCATGGAGTCATTAAACCTCTGAATGTCAGCTGGTGGGATTAGCCAGCAGCTTCCACACCTGAGCCCTGGTGGCAGGGACAGAAGCATTTGGATCAAGATCACTAATGAATACAGAATTCATATGCCGCTTGTCAGGGCTCCTGAGCTCAGGGTCCACAGATGCAACCTAAATAAGACGGAGGACAGAACAATTGTTGACGAAGATTAAAAAGTTTTGGCAGTTGAGGAAAAAAAAAGCACCTCATTATTCAAATATGATAGTCTTGCTTATTTTTTTATTTTTGTTCAAGTTATTCATGATTTGCTTCAAATGGACAAATGCCATTCACCGTTATTTAAAGACTTCTTGGTCTCATTACAATGTGAGGAGGGCTATGCCAGCTGTACAATAGCTACCTAGAGAAAAATAGCTCTCTTGTAAACAGTTTGGAAACTTGGAGGGGGGCAAGCACAAGATATTTAGGGTAGAGGGCAGTTTTTTTAAAAAGACAGTAAAATTCAAGAAGAAAAAAGGCTCTTTAACAGCCGCATAACCTACTTCTGTTTACCAATCTCTCAAGCTCCAACTCTCTCTCACTCCCTTGTTCTCTCACTCTAGCTCTCTTCCTTGCACCTTTCTGTTTCTGGGTCCTTCCAATCACAAAGCCCAGCAAAGAGATACATTTGCATACCTCCTCTGACACTTGTCTGGCTTTCTGCCATTTCCACAAGGCCTCTCCAGAGAAAAGGGAACAGTCCACATCTTTACTGACCCAGAGTAAGACGTCTGCCCCACTCTGTTGTCAAAGAATGATGGGCCTAGCAAAGAGGGAGAATAGCACATTTGCTGATTTTATCAGAGGACTCCAAAGTCAAGCTGACCAGGGCTCAAATCTTGACTCTTATCACTGACCAGCTGTGTGACCTCAAACGTGTTATATGACCTCACTACACCCGTTTTCTTTTCCTCAAAATGAGATAATGATGTACTGACCTCACAGGATTGTTGAAGAGTAAAGAAGATAATGCAGAAAAAAACTTAAAACATCCTGGCAGAAGCAACCATGAGCTAGCTGTCATGAGCACAGTGCTTTCAATACCTCTCCCCACAGTAAAAAGGCAAATACTTTCAAGGCTGTGGTATGTGTTAAAGAGGCTTCGTCGACTGGCATCATGTCCACTACATGTGTCTGCTTCCAACACCAAGCTTTCAGACAGGAAAGGTTTCTAAGCTAGGCTAGGCTAGGCTAGGCTAGAAATCACCACACCTGATGCTAGTACAAATAATCACATTAGTCTTTGCTATGTGACATTTGTATCCTACTATTTAGTAACTAGAAAGTAAAAGCAGCTGCCATATTTTAAGCCAACTTTGTGTAAACCACCACCATACAAAGTGTTTTACAGCCCACATCTAATCCTCACAGCAACGTGCAATTAGCCAGACCTCTGAATTCCCATCTCACAAACAAGGACACCAAACTTCCCCAGAGTCACACTGTGCGTTCACTGCATACAGGCTTGTGGCCCAGTCTTCCAGCGCCTAAGCCCTGTGCTCTCTCCATCTGACCATACTGAACTCACAGTCTATGTTTTCCTGAGACCATCCTATGTGCCAAAGTGAGCAGTTTTTTTTTAAAAAAAAACAAAATAATTCAGATCTCTCACACAACTGTCTATCCACAAAGCACAAATGAATCTGCAATTTTGGTGCCTTTCTCTTATGAGATTTAAAAAACCAAAAAAACACAGTTACTTCTAAGGTTTACTGTCAGAACACCAGTCTTTCATTATTTAAAGTGGATCTATAGCTGCCTGCAATGACAGATTGTTTCCTCGGTAGCTTGGCATTTGGCATCACGTTTGTGAGGTAACTACAAACCTTTAGGGCGATAGCTGCTCACATCTTTAGCAATCTACAAGGGCTTCTCTAGAGGCCAGCACTGGCCAAGTGATGAAATATTACTCCATAAATCAGTGGGCTGAAGTGGCACTTGTATATGTCACCATCTATCTTTGTAGCTCCTCTCTGAAGGGTATATGGTAAGAGCTCATCCCCCAGCACCAAAACCAGAAAGGCCCATCACAGTTGGCACTGACTAAGCATGTGCTACTTAAAACTGAAGACACACTAAGACTGGGAAAAAAGATCCTGCTTGTGTTAGCATGCCTCAGGCAGTGGTAGAAGCTTCAGCAAGTCATCTTCAAAAGGCAGAAAGCCAGAGCTCTAGAAACCTGCAAAAATTGGCTAAGCCTGCAGTCTTCGTTTCTTTAAGTTGAGCGCCTTCAAAGTCTAGAATTCTAACTGTAGGGCACAGCAGCTGCCACTGCAGATCTGATCCTCTCAGCTTTTGGCAGCTCTCAACTTGAGATTCTAGCAAAAGAATTTTTCAAGTTGCTATTATTGCCTGTCATGGATTTATAAATATTGTGCACTATCTGCTGTGGCATGGCTCTCATGGGACGCCAGAGCATGCCAAATGCATAACAGAATGAAAAACAGTTTCTAGTCTTCAAATAAATGCTAATTTTTTTTAACTGCGCTCACACGATGTGTTTGGTGACCAACTTCAATAGTACAGAACATGTATCAGAGAGGGGGAAAAGAGCTGATTGTCTTTTCCAGCAGCATTCAGCTGCTACTTTCATTAAGCTTGTTTAATTAGATTCCAGATGCTAATTTGCAAGTCCATACCAGAGGGTGCAGGACAGTTTGCCTTTGAATCATCTCCCTGTGATGTGAGGGTCCTGCTGCACACCACTACCCTTCGGCAGCCCTCGCACAGTATTCTGACAATTAGTGCAAAAAGGGGACAGTATTGATCTTGACAGACTAAATATTAATCTTCTACCCATTTTAATAAATTGTAGTCTTCGAGAGTTTAAATTTCTCACCAGACCAAATGAAAACACTCCTCCTTACAAAGAAAGAAAATGGAAGGAAAAGTAAGTTATCTGATTCATTTCCTTAATTTCCTCCCCACCCCACCCCCCAAAATAAAATCTGTACTTTATTTCAGCAATTTGGGGGGGGGGGTACCAGGGATTGAACTCAGGTCCTTGTGCTTGCAAGGCAGGCGGTGGAACCACCGAGCTAAATCCCCAGCCCTATTTCAGCAATTTTTAAGGTACAAATCTCCACCAAATTAGCAGCCTATTTCTAAGGACAATGGTCAAATTCCTTATACTCACCTGGAAAATGGATCAAAAGGACCACATGTGGTTACTGCCAGTGTCCCTGTCCAGTTAGACCTTAACTTTTTTACCAGCCTTAACAATAGAAGGAGAAAAATCTGGGGCAATGGCTTTATGCAATTCATCATCATATACACAAAACCACCCTCAAATAACTGATATTTTGTCATCAGGTCAAGCCACACATTCAAAATCCACAACTCTAATAACGCTGACATAATACCTGGATAAAGACCTATGCTGATAAAAATATAGAATGAACCCTATCACCAGTAAGAAATACAAGTTTTTATGCTTTTATTGTTATCATAGCAGTCTAAAGTGAAGTTAAGTGCTTCAAAAGAAGGCTGATCTGAGAACTACAAACTATTATTCAACCATCAACAAATACTGGCTGAATCCCTTCTAGGTACCAGTTTCCCCACTAGGTATAAGGAAACAGAAAAAAATAAACATAATCTTTGCCCTCAAAATTCCAGGCTAACAGCAAGAGAAAAACAAAACAAGAAAACAGAAAATTACAGGATCACCTGAGCTAGCATTTGGACCACAAATGGGAGAGAATTTCTCAAGTACCTTAAGTTCACTAGTTAGCCAGCAATCTGTAGGAAACTGAACCAGGGCTTTCACTTGAGGCAAGTCACTGGTTCAGAGGACCAAAGCAGCAGAGGTCCATCTTTGGTGCATCTTAAGAATCCCAGCTGGGCCAAACAGTGCTGCTTTTCTGGCCTGGTCCTTTCTAGTAAGCTTTTGCTCCTGTCTCAACTTCCTTCACCTGTGTACTTAACGGGCGCCTGTTTCGCTGACTCAGCCTCAACACTGTACACTGCTGGAGAAGTGCCCTATTATCTCAAAAATAGGTTCATCACTTTCCAGTTGGGAAAGGGAGAAAGTCCCCTTATTTCCCAGATGGTTTTTGATGACTCAGATTTTGCTTTAGCTCAGGATTATCCTATCTCAATACTGAACATGGAGACGCAAAGGACAGTTTCATGGCCGCTGACCTGAAGGAGCTCCATCTCTCATAGGCAAGTGGAGGAGATATCCCTGAAAAGAGCCATCAAACATGGGGCAGGTGTGTCCAGTGGAGAACAGGAACAAACTGAATGAGGAAGCCACTGAAGTCTCTGCTGCCAGACACCAGCAGGGAGGGGAAGCTGACAGCAAGCAGGAATACACTATGTTCCAAGGACAGTGAGCAGCCAAGAATGGATGAGGTGGACCTATATTCTCCAGGTTTAATATTCATCCCCCTGGGCTTGCACATGATGGAGATGTATGAACACATTCTCCATTCTATTAATAGTGCAGCCATTTTCTTGTGTTTTAGAGAGAACTATAGCCAGCACATTACAACCAGGATTTCACAGACACAAACTGTACTTTAAAAATACATTTAAATTAAGAAGTGGGGCTGGGGATTTAGCTCAGTGGTGCCACTGCCTGCCTCACAAGCACTAGGACCTGAGCTCGATCCCCAGTACCAAAAAAATAAAAAAGAAGTGAAGTGGTTGTGGGAAAGAGCAGGAAGGGACAGACTGGAAAGGAACACTTAAAAGGTAAAAGAAATGCTCTATATCTTGATTTGGATGAGAGTGACCTCGTAATTACAAAAGCCAAAGCCCTTGGACAGTATACCTAAGATCCATGCATTTTATCACACAAATTATATACTTCAACTTATTAAAGAGTTACAGAATATTTTCAAGAAAAGTAACAGTACAGGTGGCACCTGGATATGGCAGAGAAATATGCACTGTGCAAACGACAAATTCAAGAACCAATACTAGATTAGCTCTACCCAATAAATTTTCTAGTAGTCACACTGCCATTTCAATGTGATCAATATATATATTCATTCATTCATTCATTTTGATGTGCTGAGACTCAAGCTCAGGGCCTCATGCATGTTAGGCAAGCAGGCTATCGCTGGGCTATACTCAAGCCCAATATAAAACCCCTGAGATATTAAAAATTTTTAATTAATGTTTTGAAATCTGGCATATATTTTCTACCCACAGCCCTTTTCAGCAGACTAGCCACGTTTCAAGCATTTGATAGCCTCATGTGGGTAGTGGATATGGTATTGGACCTGGGTGCTATAGACAATGAGGAAACACTAAAGGTTTTTAAGTAAAGAGTGAGCTTCATTCCATAAATACCACAGTTACTTTTGATGCATAAATCTAGTAGAAACCCAGCAATATCCACAGCACAAATGTGCAGATTTAGAAAAAAAGAAAAGAAAAAAGGACTTTGGGCACCCTCTAATGTTTTCTTTGTTTTAAGAAGAAAGCTGAGAGTTTGTTTCATGAGTTTGACTCTAAAAATGAATGCTTGGCAATTTACAATTACGATACCCTAAAAGTGGCCCCTGCAAATGCACCAGGGACATGAAATGGTGTTCTGGGTCTCTGTCTAAGATATATCCAGAGTGTTTTCCCATACCAAAAAGGAAAAAAGACGACTTAGCCACCTCATCCTGCAGGCTCTATTTAGTCAAGGGGGAAAAGTTATGGAGGCTTCTTGCCACAGAAAACAAAATTAAAAGTTTAGAAATTTGAGACCAAGATATCCATGTTTCCATGAGTTCTATGCAAATGCAGAGCTAGAAATGACACCACAGACTACTTCTCTTTCACAACAAAGAAGTCACCGACACAGACAGAGTCCTCCCAACTTTCTAGGCAGTCTTAGCCTTCCACCAACACCGAGTCACTGCAGTCATCAAAAGCAGTGTGGCCAGCAGTTGAGTGCTTGTTCTTCTTTTAAGCACCTCTTACCATGAATTTAGATTTTTAAAATACTATCTACTGACATATGTGTTATATTTTTATTTGCCTCTGCTCACTTTTAAATTCACCCACTAGAGCAGATACTACTTTCACCTTAATAGTGATTTTCACTGATTATCAGTGTGTCAAGTTTCAAAGCTTAACAAAAACCCAAAATGGTAAATTTATATATAATCAATCTGAAATGAGAATTGATTCAACCTATTTCAAATTATCATAGGTAATGCAGAATATCAAGTGCTCTGAGATTAATTAATCTACGAAACACCTTCCCCAGACTGATATCAGAAGTTACATTGATGTTGACATTTCCCTTTCCTCTCCCACATACCATCAATATTAAAATCGTAGCCTTTGAACCATTCTAAATCCAAACTCTTAATGTAAAATTACTTTAATAGAGTGGTAAGTCACTATTAATATACCTCATACTTTCAACTCTTTTTGCAATTCGCATTTTTCTTTAACATATGGAGGCCCCAATCAATCGGAAATAGACAAAGCTTTTAAGAAAATTTGCGAAGATTAATGCAGTTTAAAAAGGGGCTTGACATTAAAAATCCTCTGGTTAGAGGGCCAGGGGTTTAGCTCAGTGGTTCCAAGTGCCTGCCTTGCAAGCACAAGGACGCAAGTTTGCTCCTCAGTACCAAAAAAAAAAAAAAAAGTCCTCCAGTTAGAAGACTAGGAAAGGTTTTTTCTTTGTAAGTGACCTAGTATATATTATTTTTTTCTCTATGTATTTAAGAACCCCAAATAATGCTGATATGGGAATAAGTTTTCCCCCTGAGAAATGAGAATAAAATCCTCATTTCATTTATAGTTTTATTCTTGGCCCTGTTTATTACTTTTAATTAGAGCATGGCTATCATTTTTAGAAAACATCTACCTAAATTCTATACCTTTTAATTATGCAGATGTCTAAGAAAGGGAAGAATTCTAGCCTGCTGACCAAGTCCCTTATCTGTGCTGGCAAGTACTAAGTCACAGTGGTTTCTGGCAGAATATCCGTCCTGGCTGAACAGCATCCACACCCCACATTCTCCAGCCTTCACAACACTTGGCCACATCAGCTTCACAGCTCCTATGACACTCAGTGCTCCAATGACAAGGAGACGGTAAAAGAACAAAATGTCTTTAATATGTGATCTTCACCAGAGAAGATGAGACATAAAGCACTATCTAAAGTAATGTCCATTGGTTCCTAAACAAAATACTGAAAACTCAGAAATGACAGAAACCGATATATTAAGAAATGAGCCAGGGATTTAGCTCAGTGGTGCTACGCCCGCCTTGCAAGCACCAAGGTCCTGAGTTCAATCCCCAGTACCAAAAAAAAAAAAAGAAGTAAACCACTCAAACTGCATACTAATAACTGAAAAGAAATTATATTCCCTATCAAAAAATTTGTCATCCAAACACCAAGGGTACATGATGAAGGCTGTCTCTAGGACATAAGTGGTTGGATGTACTGGTTTAGGGGCACAGAGGAAGTGTAGTGAAGAAAAATGTAGTGCCATGAGCATCCAAGTATACTAACACTGCTGCACAAGTGGCAATGAAGATCTGTGGATGTTAGTGGAGGGGGTTTCTTGGGCGATAGGAGGTTGCTCAACTGGGGGTAAGGGAGGTCAGCCTATCATTAAAACAGACTTTCAAAATACCACCACCTCTCTAATCACTAAAGAAAATATAGTAAAAGAATCTCTTATAAATATACTTGAGACACTAGGTCCATTCCACCCTGAGAAAACTCTAGGCACATATGACCTTGTCCTCATCTTCTACAACATGCTAAACAATCTACAAGGATTTTTTTAAACTGCCCCATTTTCAGGCCAGGTCTGTATGACATGCAAAGTCACACACAGTTGATGTTTTTTTAGTGCGAAACAGAAAACCCTGTCATTTTGAGGTATCATTACAAGAAATCTTAGTATACAAGGAAACATTCTGCACTGCAGCAGCATTTATAGCTAAGAGTCCTAAACAGCTTAATGCCCAGAGCAAAAAGCAGAACAGAGTCAGCTCCACAGTTCGAAGGAGGGCACAATGGGGCTACTATGAAAGGATGCTTTCCAAGCAGCCATTCTCTTCAACAAACACACTGTCTGTGCCAAAGAACATTCCAACTAACGACAAGTGTTGTGCAAGCTCTGGAGGAACTGACAATTTTTAAATGTTCGATACACAATTGGAAAAATATCTGAAAGGATAAAACTGCAGGGACCTACTTACCTCCATATCTGGCCTAAATTTATCTTCAAATACAGCCATTGCTGCCAAGGAGCCAGAACCTGTAAGAAAAAAGATGCGCTTTTAGTGTATTTTACCAATTCCCAGCTTCTCCATCTCAGGTTCACCTCAGGACAGAAAAAACAGCAAAACACGCCCAGTGTCACATTCAAGTACAGTGTAAATATTAATCCCATAGGGCCACACCAACCAAGTAAAAAAAAAAAAGAGTATTTCTCAAAAGCCTAGAGTCACACTTACCACTAGTTTGAGTAAATCTGGAACTAGCCCTACTTCTGTCACAGACAAGTTTAACTGTAAATTATTCACAATGAAATGCAGAAGCACAAAAATAAGGTTATGGAGAATTTGTATTTTTTTCAGAAAGTGAATGCCACCTAATTTCACATATCCTATGCTGTGAGGCTTGGGCTCCATATAGTACTTTGGCAGGCTGCTGGGCAAGTGCTAAATACCAAGCCAGTTAGGAAGAATACATTGTTTTAATGAGCTGGCCCTGGTAGAGTCACCTTGACACACAGGGAAGAAACTACCGCACCAGCAATGGTAATAGGACTGCAAGCTGTAGCCACCAGATTATCCCAGCTACAACTATAAAACACTTTATGTGGCATTTATTTGGAGCTATTATTTTTAGTTTATACTTTGAAGAGTAACAGCTGAGTAGACAAAATGACAGACAAAGAAACAAAAATTTATTATCACAATAGCAAATGGCTGAAAGGTTATGCTCATAGATATTAACAGATAGCAAATCTATCCCTACCAAAGTAGACATAAAGGCATTTCAGTACGGGCTCCCTCTGAATGGATGCAAAAGGCAGCTCAGCACTATTTGAAAATTTAAACTTGCTTTGTTCAGAAACCAGAGAATCTTTAGAAAATCATCATCTTGTCTGTACAGGATCCTGGCAATATTTCAAGATACTCTACTTTTGGAAAGAGGATAGAGTTGCCCACAATTTTTTACTCCAATTAGAAGATTTTTTTGGCATTTATTACTTTTTAACTTGTTTTGCATAACACTATCTATTTAGCTGGGTCAGAGAGAAAACCATATTTTCTATTTAAAATGATTTGTGTACATCGCTTGACCACCTCAATGGTTTAGCAAAGGAAAAAGGCAGCGATTAAACAGTTTCAAATGAGGTGTCCTGCTGATTTTATCAAGTCTGCTGAATGTATAATGAAAAAGGGGAAGCTGACAGCAACACTGCATTGAGGAAATACAGACTACCTTATCTGAACCATTTAAGGAGGTCCAATTATAGATCAAATTTAAAGGGTAGAAACAGCAGATTTACAGACACAAATCAATGAACATGGTAATCCCAATGAATATGACAGATATTCCTGTTATGGAATATTGCTGCAGTTGAGGATCATTACCTTCACGGCACTGGATACATCACATCTAAAGCAGTAGGAAGCGTCAAGTGTAGACCAGCATTACAAGCAATGACTATTCATTTAAGCTTTGGGAGCAAAAGGCAACCCCATCCCCCCCCTCACAATTTTTTTTCCTTTGAAAAGAACTGAAATGGAGATGTAAAGGGCTATTAAAAGTCCCTTTGGAAAGGAAATAAAAATTAAGCAGATAAAACATCAGTGTATCCAGAAAAAAAAAAAAAAAAGGCACATACGCAAAAACAAATTCACCAAATCAAACCTCTGAATTTCAAAGTAAACAAGTCCTTAAAAAATTCTACTGCATTTTAGGCGTTACCACCAGGTCACCCTGATATTCAGAGGTCAAAAGGGAAAAGTATGAAATCTAAGTTGCTGTCTAAGGCTCAGGTAAGAACCAGTCTCACTAGTAAAAAAAAAAAATTTAAACCTGCTTGTGTGTGGAAAACAAAGGACAGCCGTCAAGAAGAAACAAGAAAACTGCAAATGAGGAAATCTCAGAAAAAAATATTTGTAGATACAAAATACTCCTGTAGGGTGGCCAACAGTACACTCAATTTATCCAGAGTGGCCCAGGATTACCTTCCTTAAGAGCCCAAGGGTAAAAGGACCAGAGCACTGAAATCAACATTTAAAAAGGATAGAAAGCCAATATTTTCCTAAGAGCTAACAACTTTGTGGAGAACTGTAATCCTCATTCACAATATCGGTGGGCCAGGCATGGTGGCGCACACCTGTAATCCCAGCGCTCGGAGGACCTCTGAATTAAAGTAAACAAGTCCTTAAAAAATTCTACTGCATTTTAGGCGTTACCACCAGGTCACCCTGATATTCAGAGGTCAAAAGGGAAAAGTATGAAATCTAAGTTGCTGTCTAAGGCTCAGGTAAGAACCAGTCTCACTAGTAAAAAAAAAAAATTTAAACCTGCTTGTGTGTGGAAAACAAAGGACAGCCGTCAAGAAGAAACAAGAAAACTGCAAATGAGGAAATCTCAGAAAAAAATATTTGTAGATACAAAATACTCCTGTAGGGTGGCCAACAGTACACTCAATTTATCCAGAGTGGCCCAGGATTACCTTCCTTAAGAGCCCAAGGGTAAAAGGACCAGAGCACTGAAATCAACATTTAAAAAGGATAGAAAGCCAATATTTTCCTAAGAGCTAACAACTTTGTGGAGAACTGTAATCCTCATTCACAATATCGGTGGGCCAGGCATGGTGGCGCACACCTGTAATCCCAGCGCTCGGAGGCTGAGGCAGAAGGTTCACTGTGAGTGTGAGACCAGCCTAGGCTACACAGTGAGTTTCAGGTCAGTCTCAAATACATCGTGAGACCCTGTCTCAAATAAAAAGGTAATTTCTATTTCACTTGCAAATTAGCTCCTGCTCCAAGCTTTCTAGGAAAGAGAACTCTGGCGCCCACTTTTCAGAAGGACAGAGAAGTGCTAAGAACTAGGCACACAAGTGACTATCAACAGGTAACTGAATGCCTCTGCTGCCTAAAAAGAGGTGAGAATTCATACAGCACTGCCATGGCCCAAAGCAGTGAGAACATGAGTGAATCCTCACATAACTGCAGGGCAATGCAATAAGGAAGCAAGGGAAAAAGAGTTGGCCATTAAAAAAAAAAAAAAAAAAAAAAGTAAATTCAATTCAGTAAGACCAGTACTCTCTAATAATTTCATTGAAGTTTCCTAGTTTCCTCCAATGCCCAAAACTATATACAATAAACCATCAGACAAATGCTGTACAGGTATAACCGCCAAGTGGCCCATAGAAAGAACATTCAAATATTACATCTCAGCTTCCCCATAAACCATAAATGAGGCCCTGAGCCATCCTTACCTCGGTGTCATGCTCTCTAACCAAGCGTTTTCTTCAGACCCAATGCCCAAAAAAAGCTCTTTGGAAGGACCCTTTCCTCTTTTCTATTTCAAAGACAAGGATACATTAGACAAGGATACCTAGCTTCCTATTAAGGAAGGAGCACACAGAAGGCCAGCAGGCAGTGGGCTGGTACAGGACCACTACCTCTGCGGCAAGCAGGTTAGGTGAGGAACGGGCTGCCACCACTGTAAAGTGATCTCCACAGAGGCAGGCCAGACTCACCTGTGCTCAAAGAACTCACAGTTCAAGAGGGAGAAGACAGCACCTGGGGCCACCTGTGTGTTATGTCATTTAGCTATCCTCACAGCAACCCACTGAAGTGACAGCCATCCTGTCTAGGGTTACAGGACTAAAGAGCATAGGGCAGGACTCCTGCCTCAGCTGTGACCTATGTCATTCTCTCATATAAGAAGTTCTATATGCCAAAACACAGCTCAGAAAAGGCACACATGACCTTCCATGACCAGTCCTGCTTCCCTCAGCCCAGACCCCTCCCCAGTACACACACCTAATACTCCATCAATACTGACAATCATTTCCTAAGTGCCCAAGCCATTTCAAGCCTTCTCATCTCAGCATGTGGTGGTTCCACTGCTCCCTTAACAGCCCACAGAAGTCCTAGCCACCCTTTAAATCCCATTGAGACATCACTCCTCCCAGAAGCCTTATTTGATCCCCAGCCACCCCACAAGCTTATGAACTTTCAACCCTGCAACCTACCCACCCTTTCACAGCAGCCCAACACCAAGCAGACTGCGGCACACCATGAGTGCAAAAGAGGCACAGGTGAAAGCAAGCTCTGCTGAGCTGAGAACACAACTGTCTGATGGAGGAGCCAGGAAAACTCCAAGGAGTGAAAACAGCAGTAAACACCTTGATAAACTGCAGAATATTTATTCTGCAGCAGGACTGCAAGTCCCACCTGGGCAACTTAGCAACGTAGTGAGAGCCCATCTCAAAATGAAAAAGGGCTGGGGGTGTAGCTCAGTGCAAAGGCTCTGGGTTCAACAACCCAGTGGTTGAAAAAAAAAAAAAAGCTCAATGCACCACACTGGGCTAAATAAAAGACAAGCTCAGATGTATTCAAGTTCAGTTTTTAAAAAGCAAAAAGGGGTTTAAAGGCACACATTCATGTTCTATTTATTCTACGTCCTCACCCAGGGCAAACCACTGCCCCATCACAGGAATAAGCTACCTTGCTTAAGATTTCCACATCCTCCTAATAGAGCTCCTATCTCCTCAGGAGTCTCCCTGCAACTGCTTCTTGGCAACCTCCACAGCCTGCCTTTTTCAGCCCACCCACAGGTACTGAGTAGCTTAGTGTTGCTTGCAGAACAAAGCCCTTTAAGACAGGGGACTACATGCAAAGCCGCTGTGACAGCTACCTAGTCACACACCACCTTACCAGTCCTCCCCCAGTTCACCCACCCTGATCAATCACCCCCGACTCCCAACCCACTCAGGAGCCAGGCTGCAGAGCAAGGGTAGGGGAGAACACATAACTCGGCCCCTCAGCCCCAGTGGGACCAGGAACTATGGTCTGCACACCTCAATCCACAGCAACCATCAGGTGGGCACTGCCTGGCCTCAGCCGCCCCAATCAGGCGCTCATTAAACGCTGTCTGCAACTGCCATCCTGTGGTGTTCTGGAAAGAGAGCACAGCACAGTCTGCTACAGTGCACACTGTTACGGTCTGACTCATCCACAGATCTTCCTGATGACACTGGGAGTCAACCACATCTTCTGACCTCCAGGTGATGGGAGCCAAGCACCCACCCCGCAGGGCCACATCTCTAGCCCAGATTTTAAAATGAAATTTCTATGACTCACAGGCAAAAAAAAAAAAAAAACCTAACTCCTGTAAATAATGTAAAATAGAAGCCCTAGCACTCAGAAAAATATACGCAACACACAGAATAACTAAAAAGAGCTCATGGATAAATAACATTAATATTCTAAAAGAGAAAAGACACAGCAGTTTACAAAAACAAAAACCACAAGGAGACCTATACACGTTTAGAAACACCATTAGTAATCTAAGAAATATGAATTAAAACAACCATTTTTTTCTTTCTAAATTAACAGAGATTAAAAAAAACAACAACAACAGATTGTGCTGACAAAGACATAATATGAGCACATAAAGACAATGGGAGAGGCGAAAATGGACACAACTTTTCTAATGGGAATTCAGAAACATCAACTAGAAATGAAAAGCTACACACACATCAAACTAGCAACTCTACTGCCTGGGAGTTAGTCTAAAGAAATGAGTGAACAGTATTCACATCGTGTCCATAAAAAGATCATTGTTTAGATTAAAGCATATACATTAAACCTAGAGATAATAAAACACTACATATACTAGTTATTAAACATGGCAAAGCAGAAGCATTTTTTTGGCAATTGAAAAACGTCCATGATATAGTATTTAGGGGGAGTCCAAAGCAATATTAACAGATAAGGTTATGGAATATAAATTATACAAATCTGGAAGAACATAAACCAAAATGTTATGTTTATTTGTGAATGGTGCTATTTTCATTTCATTTAACTTTTTTTTTCCTTCCAAAGAATACTCATTACTTGCAATTTTTTAACGTACAACTTGGAGAAAATTCAACATTGTGAAGGGATGAAAACAACAAGCAAAACACCTATTACTTTGCTAGCTGTGAGATCTTTATATCTAACAACATTAGCAAGCAGCTTATTCCTGAAAGTTGTACACTGGGGCCTGAAGGTCAATCCACGCAAGAGTCAACAATCCCAAGGAAGGACAGCAATCAATCATCACAAACAAATAAATAAACCATGTCTCTCTTTAGCACTGTCCTTAGGAGGGCTTCCTGAGGGCATTTTAGAGGTAAAATGATCTTAACAATAATGTCTCTGAGCATATGCACATCAAGCCAGACCCCACTTATCCAGAAGTGTACTTTGGCAAACAGCTGTAATAACCGTATGTGGTATAAAAAATTTCCGAGCACACAGGTTCTGTGTGCTCTTCAGGGATGACAGGCAGCGTGATCCTACTTTTTTACCTAAGGGGACTGAAGCTCAGAGGTGAGACTTGCCCAGATATTCTTCTTCTCCCCCCGCCCAGTGATTAGCAAAACTAGGATTTGTAAGCCAGGTCTTTCTGCATTTAAAGTCTGCAACATTCTTTCCATTCCACCATGTTGCCTCTTAAATGGCAAAGCCAAATGCTTTAAATCAAAGATTTGTTAGTAAGCCTGGAAGAGGTAGCTATCTTTTTTTAGCTTCCCACCCCAAAAAAGGCATGCTTTCAACCTGGCTTTTTCTTCAAATTTCAGCAAAACGATTAACACATATCTGGATATAGTTAATTTGTGAGATTTTACTCGGAAATTCAAATGAGACTGGAATTTTAGTTAAATGTTTTAAATGATTAAACATATGCCATTCACTGTTTTGTAATGCTACTCAAGTATCTGTTCCAAAGCCAGTTATATTAAAATAGCCACAATGGGGGAAAAAAACTTAAATTTGTCTCTATTTTCTAAAGTCCCAGAAAATCTTTATGATCTTATCCACATTAACACAAGCTAAGTACACTTTTTCCAAAACACAGAACCAAGAGTGGTTTGGGATTTTTTTATTTATTAATGTTTGCATATACATAATAAGATATCTTGGGAATGTAACCCAAGTCTAAACAGGAAATTCACATTTCACCTTATACAGAGAGCTTGAAGGTAATCTGCCCCCCCCCACTATAGGGGATCGAATTCAGGACCTTGCACTTGCAAGGCAGGTGGTGGCCTCACTGAACTAAATGCCTGGCCCATTTGAGGGTAATTTTATACAATATTCTTTTTTTTTTTTTTTTTTTTTTTTTTTT
>NW_022900948.1:39882972-39897093 GCF_012274545.1 Fukomys damarensis
TTTTTTTTTTTTTTTTTTTTTTTGGTACCAGGGATTGAGCTTGGGTCCTTGCGCTTGCTAGGCAGGCCACCAAACCGCTGAGCTAAATCCCCGGCTATACAATATTCTTATGTGCCTGAGTTTTTCACTGCGACCCATCACACTGTGAAGATTTCCACTTGGGGAGGCACACTGAGACTCAAAGGTCAGAAGACAGAACATTTCAGATTTCAGATGTTCACCTGTAGTTCAATTTGAACCTAACTTTTTCTGAAAGAATCCAATTTAGGACAAAATCTGAAATGTATCACAAAAATTTACCTGTACTATATGTACATATATACATAGATGTACATATGTACTACATGTATTAACTTTACCTGTGGTATGTTTAGTATATGTAGTATATGTGTAAAAACACCTGTATTAATATGACCTTGGGGAAGTTTTAAAAATGTTTTTATAGTTAAATACTTTGCAGTATCTTTTTTTTTTTTTTTTTTTTTTTTTTTTTTTATTTTTTTTGGTGCCAGGGATCGAACTCGGGTCCTTGCACTTGCGAAGCAGGCCACCGAACCGCTGAGGTAAATCCCCGGGCTTTATAGTTAAATACTAAATCAAAATTAGCAACTCTATGATCTGTGTTATTAGACATGCTAAAGATATACTAAAGACCGAGATAATTTTCTAAAACTTGTGCTGCCTAATCAAACTGTCAGAAAGGTCTGAATTGAGCAGACAGAAATTTGCTTTTTTTAACAGTATCTATACTCATCAACTCTTGGACTATGGAAGCAGAAAACATTTATTAAAGGTCCCCTAAGTCTTAGATCTTGAATTCAAATGTTAAGGGTGTCTTATTAAGGAAACTGAGACTAGTTTCAAGAATTTGCCAGGGTAACACAGTGGAGAAGCAGAGCCAAGATTTAACCCAGGCCCTGTGGTTCACAAGCTCATGTACCCTTCATTCCCAAGTGATGTCCCAGATGGTGCAGGCTCTGAGAACACAAAGCTGCATGGGATGGGGCACAGCTCCCAGGCTCCCTGGCTGTCTCCCTGGGGGCATCACTCCAAGCACCACAAGGCCGCCATGCTAGTTCACAAAGCAACCCTTCCAACACAAGGTGAGACTGCCTCAAAAACCATGCAGCACTACAGGCCTGACACCCTGGTTTCCTCCCCCACACAAAGGCGATGACAACAGTTTGCATCTTCCTCAAAGAAGGGCTGTGAGGACTGAACAAGTCAGAGTTGCCACATGCACAGCAAAATGCAGAGTCATAGTAAGAGTTCAATAAAATGTAGTGACTGTGTTGACGCTGAGACAACCTCCCCAGCAGCCATTTTACACACTCATTCTCTACAAGTCCCCTGGCTGCCAGCTTTAATGGGAACAGAAGTCTTCAACATCTCTTCTCTCAAAATCATGAAGTTTGGAGAGGCATCAGGAAATGGAATCCCACTGCTTTTCCCCAAATCAATTTAACCAGATCTTCATAGGAAAAACAAACCCCGCTCCTCCTGCTAAGGAGCAGTCCCTTTCAAGCAACCTAGGACCTGTTTGGCACTGTGGCCTGCCAAGGTGGAAGATGTATGCAGCGATAAAGGAGTCACCCACAGAACTTTCTCATCCATCAGTGTCAGCTCTATCTGACAGAGTGCTTACTCACACTTGCTCATTGTTAGCTGACTGGCCGCTCTTCCTGGAGAAATCTGGTGCTTTCCATAGGCCCATGGATGGGGGTCATTTTTCACTCCGATCCTGCTACAAGGCCTCATCTCCTGGTACTGGCGTTTGCTCTGGGGGCCAACGATGCCAACGTGTGAAGGGCTGATTTATGAATATAAAACAATGCTGTACCCAGGGACGGCGTTCAGCCACTAGAGAGCAGTGGAGTGCCTCTCACCGCTCAGGAAACCTGCTCCACAGACTAAATGGTTTAATCATATGCATGCATTTCATTATCCGTCTTGGCCAAAAGCTTAGAGGCGAGGCAAGCCAAGCAATCAGACTATCTTGCATCGCTTGCTGAAATCCAGATTTGTCCTTTGTCAGCATAAACAGTTTAATTTGATGTTTTCACTCCTGAGTAAGCACTGAGTATTACATTTAAACCCTCGTGAGGGGGAAGAATGCTTCCTTTTCATCAGCAAATGTACTTCAATATCAGAGCCTACCTTTCATTCCCAATGAATTAAAAATTATTCCATTAATATGCTTAAAAATATATTGTCAGTCAACATTTTTCAGTCAAAAACTAATTAAAAAAAAAAAAACTCAGTTGTTTTTCTAAATGTAATGTAATGTAGCCAGAGGAGTTAAATTTTACTCTAAGTAAATAATTTAAAAACACCACTTGGACAGGAATTTTTCTTATAATTGCAGCATCTTGTGGACCTGACAGGTCATAAACACTTATTCCTAAGAAAAGAATAACAGTCAGAAGGCATCCAAACCTAAAATGTAAAAGGTTCTATTTTATTAATGCATTTTATTACAATGCTACGAAGCATGGAGAGAAAACTGCTCTCTCAAAACAGAGGTGTCAACCTACCTCTCTGCTTTGGGGCTAAGATGAAGAATTAACATCACCTCCAGAGGTGCCGGCCCTTGCAGCACCCTACACAGGCAGGCCCACCAGGGATAGGGGCTCTCAGTGTACTGTGGTACATAGCCTGCACAGCCTGCTGCAAGAGGGTCTCTCAAAGGCACCCTTTCCTCTGGTCCCCCTGTTAAAGTAACTCCCCAAATTCTACAAACTCTATTCTACAGACATTTCCCAAGATTTCACGTCCCTTAGAATACTCAAGAACAAAAGAATAAGATATTTTAATAATTTATAAAGCATACCTAGTTTTAATTGTAAGCAAAGGTTTGCCTTGTCCCTAGAGCTTGTGTGTAAACAAGAAGAAACCCTACTTAGTTTTTAAAAGGCAGTTACATATACATGCTCATTTAATTCATCTATGGCCTAGATGGCATCAGCACCTTGTTAAATGGAAAAAAGCTTAAGTTCAGAGAAGTGAAGAAATCTACTCAAAGTCACACAGCTCATAATGGCAAAGTAGGAATATGAACCCCGATCTGGGTGTTCTAAAAACTACACAGCGAAAAGTCTTCTAATGCAAAAACTGACTTTCCTCTTAGTCTGACCAATAAGAGTATAAAAGATGAGCAAGTACTAGGTTAAGAAAGTATAAAGGCATTTTCTTTAGCAAGGTCAACTCAGATCCAATTCTGAAACAAGACCAGGTAAGAGGAAGTGGAATTTAAAGTGAAGAACTAAAAACTGTGAGCATTTCATACTCCTAACAAGAGCTTTTATTTGCTTGTAGACAGACTGAAGCCTGAACTCAAATCAGAAAAGAGGAAAATATCCCACACATTAATTCAATACTTCATTTTACCTACAAAAGATGTTCAATTTTTTTCCCCACAAAACCAAGAGCAAAGTACACTCTGCTTAGAATAGATTAGGAACTAGCAAGGACTGGCTGTATGTGTTCTCTGTAACAATTTAATGATTTAGAAGTAAATGTTTTCTTTCTTCCTAACATAATGGCACCATCTATTGGCTTAGTACCACCTTCGCAGCAACCAGGATGCAAAATGCATAATTCAACTTTCATGGCCTTTTGACTCCCAGTTGGTTTCTTCCTAGCACTCCACAGCAGCATAATTTTTAAGATACAAAATCTATGCATTGCACATTTTAAATCTTCTAAAAATGTAATTTATATGTACTAATCAAAGCAGGAGGAAGTGCCAGAGAAATTTTAATATAGAGAACTGCACATAGACAATGAAAATTAATAAAATACCATGCACCAAATATCTACTGTGTGTTACACAACAAAGATTTTTACAAATGGGTCCTCACTTCATTTCACGCCCTCCCCCCACGGCAGTTCCTCTAGCCACCCTTTACAGAAGAAATAATCAAGGCTCACAAACAAGACAATGAATTACGGACCTAGTATCTGAACCCAGACTGACCAGTCACAAGCCAGTGCCTCAAAAAGTGATGCCAAATATAGGAATACATATAGCAATACATATATGTAAAAATGCATAGACTCCCAGAGTGTATTCACATGACACAATGAGCCCAGCACCCCAATGACCTGTGATATTCTCAAAACCAAAAAGAAAAACAATCATCGCCACCATAACAAAAATCACATTAGCTTCATTTTACTTTTTTTTTTTCTTTTTTTTTTCCTTGTTTTGTTTTTTGAGACAGGGTCTCAACTATGTAGTTGAGACTGACCTGGAACTCACTATGTAGCCTAGGCTGTTCTCAAACTCACAGTGATCCTCCTGCCTCAGCCTCACGAGTGCTGGGATTACAGGCATGAGCCATCAGGCCCAGTTATTTTTTTCTTTTTTTTGAGACAGGGTCTCTCTATGTAGTTCAGGCTGGCCTTGAACTCACTATGTAGTCTAGGTTGGCCTCATGCTTGGGATGCTCCTCCTGCCTCAGGTTCCCAAGTGCTACAAGTCATGTGCCACCACTCCCGGCAGCTTCATTTTAGAAATAACAGATCTGAAGTTCCCAGAAGTTATGACGAGGCTCTGGTCGAGCAGAACTGCCACTAAAGCGAGACCTTTCACGGCTTCTCCTAGTGTTCAAAGTTATATCCCAGAAGGTTACGGAAAAGCCCATTCTGGGCGGACACTCTCTGGCTGTCTGGAAAAACCTTCCACTGGACTGAGGTTTCCTGGACCAACATAGTTTCTCCCTCGCACAGCCCTTGGCAGACAGACTCAGACACAACCCAGGTACCCAAAGCAATATATATTTTGATCACTCGACCCTGGCCCAAGTGAAGAAAAACAAATTTCCACAACACCACAGTTATGAAGTCTACACACAAGTCCTTCAAGAAGGCAATTTTACAGTGGTCCATGAACTAAATATGGCTGCTGTCTTAAGTGAAAATGAATATAGAAGAAACACTTGTCATCTTGATGTGTACTAATTGATCCAATGCAGGGTAACTTTCAAAATCAAGTCATGTTGGAGACATCAAAATGCCTACACAGGGCTGAAGATTTAGCTCAGTGGCGCTGCACCTGCCTGGCAATCCCAAGCTCCTAAATTCAATTCCTGGTACAAAAAAAAAAAAAGCCTACAGAAAGGTTGTGTTTTAGGGTACAAATATAGAGAAAACGGCAGGTCTAAATCTCTGTTGATGCGCCAACTTAATTCTAAGATTCTTTGGCCACAAGGTAAAAACATCCAGAATGTTTCCTCCTCTGTCCCACATCATAACTGCTCACAGGCCCTGTAAGCTGGGGCTTAGCAGGTGCTTTCCAGTAATTAGGAAAATGTGCATCCAGTTTATTTGGAGATAGAATTTTACCTGAATGGCCCTGGCAGTGACCCCAAATCTTCCCTAATGGTGCATACCAATGTTTATTCCTTAAGTTAGTATTTCTAAATTGTCCAAGGGCCTCATTTCCAGGAATGTCATGCTTGAAATTTTATTCATGTTAATTCTCCACGTGGATAAGCGAGCAAAATAAAAATTTTATATACCTTGCCAATGCTGCTACAAGGAACACTGCCAAACTAATAGCAAGATGGTCCCCAAGCTTCTCCTGACACTACTTCAGTTTGCCTAATAGAGAAAAGCTGGTAAGTTCAAAGAATGAGCTAATTAATCTGAGAATTTAAAGAGCCCACATTTTGTCTATAAAAAAATGACTGAACTCCTCTTCTTTTCTTAATAAAGAAAAGTCAAAGAAACCCACTCAGTTTTCAATATGTCTCTACCATAGGAAAAATTATTCTCTTAAAAGAAAAATAAGGAAATAAAACCTTAGAGTCCCCATTCTAACACATGCACTTCCCCGCCGTGTGACCTTGGCAAGAAACCTCTGGGAGCCTCAGTTTCCTTATCTGTAAGGCAAAGAAGACAGCAGCTACAGTACCATGTTGAAAAGATTAAATCAACGAAGTACCTCACAACAACAGCTGTTGCTGCAGCTGGATGATGCTATCACTATGGTCAACGTTATGTCCACTAAGAAGGCCTCAAGACAGGGCCACGGCACAGGAGCTGGATGCAATCATTCCCTGGGTGCACCCTCAGGAAGGCCAGTCCTCCAACATGCGGCTCCCAGATGCACTCAATGCAGAGTAGAGATGAGTAAGACAGGTGGCAGAGGAGAGTCAATGTAAATGAAGAGCAGCCTTCAGGCACCTGGCTGGCCGCCAGCACAGACCCTTGGGTAGACAAAATTTAGACACCCCTGTCTTGAGGGTGATTTGCAGCTTCCAGCTCTTATTGTTAGACATCTCAGAAAAAGAAAAAGTTAATCACAAAGTTTTTCTCTCATTTCTCATAATAAACTCATAATTTAAAACATGAGAAGTCAAATGAAATCTTCATTTTCTAACAAAAGCTATGCTTGTGGAAGGCCTCAATCCCACCGTGCATGTTAATGTTCTACAGGAGCATTTCATCTGTTGTTTGAGGTTTGGTATGTAGCTTGTCCAAAATAAGTAATATATTTTAAAACAATATCCATCAAACTTGGACAATCCTGGAGTTCTCTCCCAATACCCACTGCCCCAACCCTCAGAAGGAAGAAAGACAAAACAACAAAAATCAAAGGCAGATGAGGAAGAAAGGCAGCCCTGCACAGCTACTACCACAGCAAACAATGGCTAAAACTACAAGGGTGACAGAGACAAAGCCCAGGGCAATATAAACCGTATTTTACATTCTCTGTAAAGCGCTCCTCTCTACCACGGACTTACGTTGGAAAGAAACAGAAAATGAAAATCGTATTGTCTTTAGATCATAGAATGGTGAATAATTTTTTAAATTTCCTTTGATACTATAAAGCTGTTTCAGTAAATACTGTTTTAAACATTTAGGGTAAAAAATCTGTACAAAGAGTAATCAAAAACACACAAAAAAACAAATGTCCTCTGCAAATTTGGATATTTTTAGTGTTCTGAAACAAGGCTTAATAGCTTAATGAAATAACATCTGTAAGATGATAAAATCACTGCAGCTATATTGTACTGGGGCTTGCTTGAGAAGGAAGACAAGGGTTCAAATCCCAGCTTTGCTACTTTCAGGCTGAGTGATAAAAGCTAAACTGCTAAATCTCTTTAAGCAAGCTCCAGGTTCCTCATCAATAAAATAGCAATAACAGAATCCTTTGCAAGGAATGTTAACTGAAAATAATTTGACAGCACCCAGCGGACTCTGGCACAGAAACACTGCATAAATGTGCTTTAACTTTAAAATAACACCAAGCTTCAACAACAACTAAAAAAGGACCCACCACATAAACAATGTTTTGTGCTATTCTCCTAGAGCTAAACTGGGCCACGCAAACAGCACAATCTAAACCACTTTTACTCCAGGGAGACTGTGAACTGTTGGCTCTTGTTAAACTGCACTAAGATTGCTAACACTAATTTCAGACATTCTTTGGCATAAACAAGTTAGAGAAGCAGAAAATTAATTCACCATCAAATATTTACCAGGTCACAGGAGTCTGGGAGGAAAACACAGATCCCACTCTCGGGGCAAAGGAGGGACAAGGGCCAGGAAAACGGGAGTTCTGCCAAGGCTGGAGTTGTGGAATCAAGACCTGCCACACCAGCCACAACAGCCAGCAGGGAGTGGCTTCAGGCCTAGACCTCAGCCACAAGGGATACTCCAGGCAGAAAAGCCACATCTGACAGGTAGCTGGCAGCAGGAGCTATACAAATCGGTTTGGGGGAGGGCAAGGGACTATGGCCGCAGAGACCCAGGGTACAAGTGGAGGTGAAAGAGAAAATGAGATGGGGCAAGGGGTTTAAAGCCCAACTGGAAAGGCAGGTGGCCCAGGTGGTACAGTCACTGAAACACTGCAGCAAAGAGTCAGTGGAAAGCTGCTGGCACTGAGGAAGACGCAAAACCGCTGCTGGGGACCCAGGACCCAGCCTGGAGGCTGGCTGGTTGCGGAGCACTCTATAATGACAGGAGCCACCTCTCAACAATTTTGGCCAGGAAGTAACCTTCCTCCCTGCCCCCACTTCCCTCATGCCAATGCAGCCCTGCACAGCTACTATCACAGTGAACAATGGCTAAAAGAAACTACAGGAGTGACAGAGACAAAGCCCAGGGCAGTATAAACTGTATTTTAAATTCTCTGTAAAGCACTCCTCTCCACAAGGGACTTAGATTGGAAAGAAACTGAAAATGAAAGCCAGCTCTCTCTAACAAGCAAATCTCATCCTTATCATTGCCTGGCCCAAAACTTTGGCTAGGAAGCCCCAGGACAAAATCACAACAGCTCGGCCTGCAGCAGCTGGACCCTGTCCGGCCTTGTTTTCCAGCTGCACCTCAGTTCTACTCTCACACCATCCACCTGTCTTCATCCCCGCCCCAGCTTTGCCTCTGCTGGTGCCCCTACCTGGAACCCTTGGCCCCACCTCGCACTGCTCCTGCCTTGCCCTGCAGCTGATGCCAGAAACTCAACAGGGCAGGGGGTGGGGCGGCAGATTCCTACTCAACAGTCAGGTCTCGGGTTCAGTGCTACTTCTTCCTATTTTTCCCTGATCAGATGCAAAAATACTCAATGCTAGTGAGGCAGCACAATGCACCCTTGTATTCTCTGGGTGGAGAGTAAACTGGTGCCATCTTTTTGGAGGACAATCTGGCAACAGCTCTCAAAAGGTAAAAATGCACTGTATGGCTTGCCATCTGTCACTTCTGAGGGAGGCCCAGCAGCTGTGCTTCCTTCCTATGCCTGTGGAACTCATGCCTATGCCTGCCCCTGCCTCTAACCCCTGCCCCTGAGTGGGAGGCTGAGCTCACCAACCAGAAGCACTCAGCCTTTCCAGGAATGAGAGCTCTTGGGCAGTGGGAGACCAGAGACACGAAAGCAACCTAACCCAGAAATTTCACTAGTAGGAATGTATCTCAGTGTATTTCTACAAATAGATGAAGACATATTTGCCATAAAGCTCTGAGAACCAAAATACCCATCACTAGGAGATTCAGTCAGTAAAGCATGCTACAAACATATAAAACAATTACATGTACCTGCCATTACATAAATAATTTGGATCTACATACACTGATATAAAAACCTCTTCAAAACATACTCATCCTAAGGGAGGAACCTGCCATGTAGCATGACTTCATTTATGTGTTTTTAAGAGGGACAGACATGTATGAAGAGATGAGAGGCCAGGCATGGTGGTATATGCCTATAATCCCAGCACTAGGGAGGCTGAGACAGGAGGATTGCATGAGTTTGAGGTCAACCTGGGCTAAATAGTGCAAGCTGGCCTACATGGCAAGACGCTGTCTCAAAAGAGGAGAGAAAGGAGAGGGAGGGGAGGGGAGGACAGAAGAAAAATGGAAAAAAGGGAAGGGAAATCGCAAAGACAGGGAAATAGAAAGTTTTATTATAAAACATTTTTGGGCAGGAGACACAAACCACCTGCAACAGAGGTGACTGTAGAGAAAGGATATGAGACAGGCTATTTTTTTATACAGTACTTCATCCCTCCAATATTTTGTCTTGCTCATAAAGTACAGTGGTACCTCAGCTCACAAACTTATTTTATGACTCGGGGAAGATGGCTGCAGTTGTGTTTGTCACCCAATATGGAGTTTGTGAATGGAAGTAAAATTCTGTCAAATGCTTTTGTTTGGGAACCAGTCTGTGAACAAAAGCATTTGGGAACTGAGGTATTACTGTCATTTCGATGTTTAAAAATGCTCTGACTGGGGGTGTGGCTCAGTATAGCACTTGTCTAGTACACACAAGGCCCTGGGTTAGATCTCCAGCATCAAAAAGAGAAAGAAAATGTTTTAAGTCATCTGCTCAGAAAAGATGTCCCCAGCATCTACTGTGCACACACTCCTCCCTATGATTCTTTCCTACTACTGTTCTCCTCCAGGGTACTTATCCCAGTGCATTCTTTTAGATTTATGTGCAACTAATGACTGGCTGCCCCGTGGGGCCACAGGCTCTCAGGCGGCATCATGCTGAATGCTGTCTTCGCAGCGCCTAGCACAGTGCCCAGCACTAGCGGTGGTAAATAAGTATCTGCTAAGTGAATGAAAAGATCTTACTCCCCTCTTTAAGACTGCTCAAGTGAAGTGAAGCCATTCCTGACTTCTTCCAGTTAAAAGTGCCCTTTTCTGCCAGGAGGGGGACCCCTGGCCTGTATACATCACGTCCTCGTGGGCATCTACCTCTGCCTCCCTGTTAGACTATGACTGTCACGAAGACAAAGACCCTCACATTAATCCGCATTGCCCAATACAGGGCGCCTCCTTGCAGAAACCACTTGCTAAACCGTCGAAGAATGACCAACAAACATACAAAATCTCAAACAACTACCAGCATATTAAATCAGCTGTCACTGCTGTGTTTCACTCTTCTTAATCCTGTCTTTTAGGAGAGCAAGAGTTGACTATGTGAAGTGGTTCTAAACAGAAGTGCTCTATAAACTCAGAGCTGTGGACTCATCACCTGCAACTCAAACTGGACTTGGAGAGGCACAAGGTGACCATGCACCGGTACCAGGCAAAGAGGGCTGCAGAGGTGAAACCAGCAGACACATCTGTGTCTACTCACTCTGAACGACTTTTCCTAAATTCATTGTAAGCTCATCAGACAAATTACTACAGTTCAAAAGCAAAAGAAACCCAATTTTCCTATTTTAAAAATGAAACTGCTTTGTATCAATGTCAGATTTCCTGAAACTGATGACTTTACTGAGATGACAGAAGAGAACATCCTGAAAGATTCAGATGTGGGAGTTATGATGTCTGTTATTCTCAAATGGTTTCATAAAAAAAATAATGCCACATACCATATGTGTAAAAGATTATGTAGTAAAATGTTAACAACTGATAAATCCTAGTAGAGGGAATAAAAAATTCATTGTGTTACTTTCTGCAAGTTTGAAATTTTTCAAATAAAAAAATAGAATTACTTAATAGGTTATTCTTTTACTACCACTTAAAGGTATTAAATGGGGACAAATAAAAACAATGGCAATAAATGGAAACTTTAATGTAAATAAAAAAACATTTGAATAAAGCAATTCAGAGAAATTTCTAAATTACCTGAAATATCTCCACTTTAAAATAATTACAAAGACCCATCCATATGGTATGTAAGAGTAAATCACTCTCCCTGACAAATAGGTAACATCTGTTGTAGAACCCTTAGAAGAAGCTAGGATAACACAATGGTATAGAAAGTCTCAAACTGGCAATTTCCAACTATTCAAGGAAGCAATCCTCCCAGCTTGAGGCAAGACACCAAGACAAAAACATAAGTGGTGAACAACAGCTAGAAAAACACCAGCTACACATGACTGTTGTATTTCTCAAACCATACAATTTGATTCATTAGAATCTGAAAATCCTAATTCCTCTAAATTTTCACTTTCTTTTTAAGCCAGGCACAGTGGTGTACACCTGTAATCCCAATTATATGGGAGGCTGAAGCAAGAAGATTTCAAGTTCAAGGTCACCCCAAACAATATGGCAAAACTGCATCTTAAAAAAAAATTTTTTTTTGTCATGAAAAAAACTCTCCTTGCCAGGTGTGGCTGCACACACCTGTAATCCTAGCACTTGGCAAACTGAGGCAGGATTGCCAGAGTTTAAGGCCAGCCTGAGATATGTAGTGAGTTGGAGGCCAGCCCAAACTACGCAGTGAAAGCCTGTCTGAAAAAACAAAAACAAATCCCCCAAAATTTCTCAAATAGAAATTAGTGCTAAAATACAAGCATAAAAAGCTGACGGTGAAAAAAGGTTTACTGCTGTTTATAGGCGAGGTACTACAGCAGATGGTTTATATGTTTCTAACCATTACAACCTGGTGTGTAGGTATTGTTGACAACATTTCACAGGTGAGGAAATTAAGGTTCAGGAAAGAACAAACAACCACTATGCCTCAGAGATTAAAAGGTAAAGTGGGGGACCCAGTCACTCTAGTTTAAAAAAACCTCTTTGCATGTACCAGGCACCGTCAGAGGTGCAGCATCCACTCCACCTTTCCAATTTAACTCTGCTATCTGCCACCTGCCTTCCTTCTGCCGACCACTCCCAAGTCCCCTAATCCTGTTTGAATTTTTTAACTTTTTGTTTCAGATCACTGTACATTCATGCACTGATATAAACAGAGTTCCCCTTGACCCAGTTTCCCCCAAAGGTATATCTCACATAACTTGAGCACCTAATTTCTTTTCTTGTTCCTAGTAGTTATCACTTTCTAACACTAATACTATTAATATACTTTTAAGTGTTTATTGTTTACTCCCACTGAAGACTCCTCACAGGCAGGAATCTTTATCTAGTTTTTTGTTCACTGCTATATCCCAAGTGTAATCCACAGTGGGCACCCATTAAATATTTGATGAGTGAATTAAAGAATTGTAACGCACTGCCTCCTTCAACAGGAAGACCAACCCTCAGGGGATCAACTTGGTAAAAAGGATTCTGAAACACAGGGAAACATTGCACTCACCCATGGTGACATAAGGCAACTTATCAGTTGATCCATGAGGATAGATGCTGTAGAGGTGAGGTCCGGTAACATCTATGCCCCCTAAAACTAGGGCCGCGCCAATGTAACCTTGATACCTGGTGATCAGAATGTGCATAAGAAAACAACATGAATCAACACAGCATCACAGCAAAAGCTGCACGAGAAGTCAAACAGCAAAAGGCTTCACTGTTTCATTAAAGGTTTATTATTTTACTGGGAATTGAAGGGCGAAGGCAAGTAACATTGAGAGGAACATCTATAATGAGTCACCATAAACGGTAAACTGTGAGGTGCGCCACATACCTCATTTTAGCTCAGCTCACAGCCTCCTTTCAGAGAGGGCACTATCATTCCCACTAGGGAAAGAGAACTATGCCAGAGACATTAAGTAGTTGCTGTGTCTCAGAGCCAAGGCTGGATTACTCCAAAAATCATCGGCACTTTGCTCATCACACCTCTGCCCAGCGGATAAGCGACCTCCAGCGTTAACAATGAGGAGTTGCTAAGCTCAGCCACTCAGATGGTCTAAGAAACCACCTCATCACAGCCTTGACAGAAAAGAGGCTTCCATCTAAACACCTTTTCCTTTGAGTACTTCCACTAAATTATAATCACAGAGCTTATATTGAGTAAAGGTGAAACATTTCATCATTCAGGACATGAATAATTCTATGATAATAAAACAACTGCCACCATCCACCAGATAAAGCTCCACCTCTTCAGGAATATTGCCACAATGCATCTTTCACCCCACCTCAAGGTAAATGCACATGTTCCTTTGGACTTTCTTCCTGGTTGGTTTACCATTTCTATACATATTCCTTTCATGCATTTGATGCTGTTTTTTACCACTGGAATTGCTGTGCTAGATAAACACAATGGATTTAAAATTCTCCACTGTGAACCTTATAGCTCTTTAAGAAAAAAAAACAGGGCTGGGGATTTAGCTCAGTGGTTCCCCACCCCCTGCCTTGCAAGCACAAGGACCTGAGTTCGATCCCTGGTACCAAAAAAAGAAAAGAAAAATGAAACCGATATATGCTGAACTTGCCATGTACCATATCCATAAAAACTGAAACCAATAAACACAAGACCAAAATCATAATTTTTAGGCTGTCTGAGAAATAGGTATACATCAAGGAGCTCTCTTAGTAAACAGAAGTCAAGTCCCAGAGCTCCCTGGTCCCTTGATTACCAAACTGTTATTTCAAAAAGAATTTTTCATTTTTAAGTGAAAAAACTCAACAACAGAGAAGGATTTTAGAAGCAACCTAAAGAGGGAACAAAGGTTCAGATAGAGGAAATTTATAATTGGTCTAAAGCCACATGAGGGTGAAGACTGGAGCCTAGGACCCTGAGGCAGAAGTCAAGAGCATGCGGACAGACCACCCCCAACCAATCCAGCACCTCTCCCACTGTCTACTGAGTAGGGTGTTTAACAAAGTCAGTAATCAGCCAGTTCCTTTCCACACTAAAATATAACCTGCTCGATGCCTTTAAAAGAATCTTAACAGGGCCAGGGGAGTAGCTCAGTGTTGCTGCCACCTGCCTCATAAGCACAAGGTCCTGAGTTCAATCCCTGGAACCAAAAAAAAAAAAAAAAAAAAAAA
>NW_022900948.1:39897294-39928513 GCF_012274545.1 Fukomys damarensis
AAAAAAAAAAAAAAAAAAGAATCTTAACCTTAACACATTTTGGCCAAAGAGAGAAATTGTGGAAATCAGATCCTAAGGGCTGGCATTATATAGCTCAGTGGTAGAGTACCTGCCTAGTATTTGCAAAGTCCTAGATTCAATCTCAAGAAACAAGCAAATAAGCCTAACAATATAATCAAACTTACAGAAAGTAATGCCAAAAGATGTTTACCACACCATAGTTTATGATGGTAAAAAACTGGAAATAAGAGAGATGGCTAAATTGGCAGAGCTATTAACACAATCATTAACAATCATACTACTATTCTCATCCTGACCAGTGGCAGTACAACCTAATACAACTTCCTCACCAAAATGTTAAATGAAGCCAAATACACATAACTCTAATCCCTGCTACTGGGGAGGTTAAGGCAACAAGATTACAAATCCAGGTCATCTACCAAGACCTTGTCTCAAAATTAAAAAAGAGATGAGGGTGTAGCTCAGTGTCAAGCTCAATCCCCAGTACCAAAAAAAATAATAATAGTAAGTTAAATGTGCCTGTCAAAAATTTTTTTTGGACTTAGGAAGTTACTATAGAATATAACCTAGTGAGTTAATCAGACAAGCACTCAAAGGTTCTATGCCCCAAAGAGGTTATAGAGTTGAAGGTTTAATACCTTCAGTGTCTTAAAATGGCCAGTTATCATCAACATTCAGAAAGTGATTAAATTGTAACACATCCACAGAATGGATCACCGTTAAAGCACCAAACACTCTAAGAGCATCCACACGGTTCCTCAAAGTATACGGACACAGACCCCTTTGAAACACTGATTAAAACTCTGGAACCCTCCCCCAAATAAGTTTTTCCTATTTTGAGAGGCTCTGGGTCTCCATAACTCCTCCACTGGCTCAAGCAGGAATTCCTGGCTCTAGTTATACCTGTTAATGAGAACAATCCACACAATGCTGTTATTATGTGAACGGGGTAAGTTAGAAACACAAGGTGGGATGCCATTCTTGTTAACACACAAATATGAGAACGAAGTACAGTATGCAAGGTATGGAAAAGTATGTCTTAAAGATGCACAGGCCTATATGAGACGCTGTTATACCCTTACCTCTTTATTCCTTTCCCCCTCAAAAGAAACCAGCTCAAAACTGTGAGGTGAACTGCCACGTCACACAGCTGTCAAAAGGACTTAACCCACATGCTAAAGTCAAATCCTAGGCCTTTTTCCTTTACACCACTCTGATTCACTTTACATAACTCATCAAAAATATCCCAAAACATGAAGGACTACATCATCTTGGCTAAATTTGTAAATGTGCCTCTCAAAACTTTGATAAAATTTAACTTTTACAAAGTACATTAAAAATTATTAAATATTGAATATGAGTTTAGAATGCCTAAAACATTCTAAAGAGATTGAGATTTCATTAATTATGTAAAATGCTTTAAACAACACTGTGAGGAGATCTTGAAATAATTGTATTCTTGTGACAATTTTACAGGTTTAAAATTGCTTTATATGTAATGTGCAACATATGCCACAAGAGGGAGCTTTGTATTTAAAATTAAAATTCAAAACTGTTGCTGCCAGAGATTTAGCTCAGTGGTACCACTGCCTCCCTTGCAAGTGCAAGGTCCCGAGTTTGGTCCCGGGTACAAAAATAGAAAAAGAAAATAAAAATTTTTTTAAAATTCAAAAATGTCTTCAGAAATCTTAATAGTCAGGAGGAATGTATCTCATTGGCAAGAATTCTCCTGGAATAGGATGATGACTGTATATACAAAGGGTTTAGCGTAGCCAAGCTAGAACAGGACTCAGGTAGACCAGGCTTCCTATCCAGGTGATTCTGTGCCTTGGTTTTCTCATCTGTAAAATGGAAACTATACGCAGTACTATTAGCCTTGCTGCATACCCACTACTGAGAAGCAGGCCTGTGCTAGAGATGTAGATGAGGATCTGCAAATTCTCAGGAAGGCAAGAAACAGCAAACTGAGGCATTCAGGGACTGGGACAAACAGCATATTCCCATTAAAGGTGACATCTACCACTCTATTCCAGGTTACTGCCGTGTGTTATACCATCCTCTTTTTGAACTTTTTGAAAAAAGCCAAAAATCCAGAATTTCAAAGTCAAGCTCCCAATTTATGATTTTTTACTACTATTTTTTTTAAATGTCATATGACTTAAATAAATCCCTCTACAGGCCAGTGGCCTATGAGCTATCAGTTTACACTCTTTGCTTTCTATTTATGCTTCCCTTTAACTCACAACAACCCCAGGGGCAGATATCATGATGTCCATTTCACACATACGGAAAAAAGCCAAGAATCTGCTACGGGTGAGGCAAATTCCAAAAGGAAAAGCCAGTTTTCAAACCCAAGACTAAACACCCAGGCTGTTTCTACTGCAATACAATGCATCTCTCACATACTGTAAGAAAGTGGACTTACGTTCTGAAAACTGTCAAGACATATGCAAAGTAATGACAATATTGAAGAAGAAAAAGACACACAACTAACTACTCATAGGAGGCCACAGAGAGTAGGGCAAGGTCAGGCTAGGCAACTGACCACCCTGCTACAGTAAAGCCTTCATTTGTTCACTTGGAAATAGGTGATGACGGAAGTGACGGTGATCTGGCTGTAGTATCTGTCACCTTACTGATCACTAAGGTTGATTCAGCTGATCTGGCTGGCTAGGCAGGTGTCCCCTTCCTCCCTCACTGCTCCCGGTACATCCCGCCTGAAGCTGCACACTCAGCTGAAGAGGATGAGGCACCCCCCGCTAATGGAGGACCTTTTCCTTGGTCAAGGGAATATGAGTAGTTGCGCTCCCCTGCTAGAACCTCCAAACTCTCCAGATACAGGAGATGGTAATAAGTAGCCCCACTCTCAGAGATCATACATGAAGCATTTTAAAACAAGGCCTGGAACTGAATACGAGACAAAGGTTGGTTAATTATATTATTATACCTACTCACAAACAACTACAAGTATCAATTTTCACTGCATTAGTTTGCTCCTAAAAGAGGGAGGAAAAAAGTCACTTTATTTGTGTGTTGGGGGTGGGAGCGTAAGATTCACAGGACAAACTCAAAGGTTCGGCCAGCTCTCGATTTCTTACCCCGAGTAAAAAGTTCCTGATACAATTGTTATGGTTTAGATCTTAAATAGCCTCCAATGCTTCATGTGTTTGTAAGGTGAATGGATTATGGGGACTTGCAGCTGACTTGCTATTAGGATATGGGGTCACTGTGGGCGTGGCCTGGAAGGGTTCTATAAACTCCCTTCCCAGCTTGATTCTCTGCTTCCTGACCACCAAAAGAGCATCCACTCCTCTGCCATGTCCCTGTGCTATGCTGTCCTTACAGCCAGCCAATTATGGATTGAAGTGAGCCAAAAATCAACCTCTCCTCCTTTAAGATGTGGTTATTTTGTCGAAGCAATAAGAAGTTACTAAAACACAAGTAGTATCCCTAAGCTTCAAGAAAGTAATTGTTCACATGTGATTTATTCTGAGGAAGGAAAAAAAAAATCCAACCCTATAAATTTAAATGCACTATCAAATGCCTTACAAAATTAAAATGGCTCTTTGTACTCCAGAGCCTGAGGCGGGAGGATTACTATGAGTTCAAGACCAATCTAAGCTACATAGTGAATTCAAGGGTCAGCCTGAGAACCTACCTCAAAAAAAAGGCTTTTAATAACACCTGATTTCTGAAATAAAACATGTACTTCTGAATGCTTTTTCCCTAGTTTCCAAGCTTCCCTTGGCTGAGAATCTAAGATATGAGAAACAGATGCTAAGAAAAACCCTGTCCTACAGTCATACCTGAAAAGCATCTGCTTCAGCATCCGATTGGCCGTCACAACTCTGGGAAGGCGACCAGTGGTGAGGGAGTGGAGCTCCAAGTTGGAAGAAATGAGCTGGGTTGTCATGTCTGTGTCTGCAGCCGTCCCAGCACCACAACAGCTGAAAGATACAATGAGGAACTTGGGTGACATAAATTCAATTACCCAGAGGCTCAATTTGAAGTGAGTTTGCTGGACAACTTTCACAGAGTGCAGGTATACGGAGATGTTTTGAATATATGTGCAACAGAATGGCTCTGTCTAGCTAACTTAAACATGAAATTGAGAATACATCTCTAATTAAATGCAAATATATTCTCTATGGTCCAGTGGAACATTTTAAATCATTGGTTGCTATTCCTCTAACGGAGAGCACATTTTACTAATACTACAAATATATCCAACTTTAAAAAGCAAGGTGTGTTAAAGTCTTGCAATTCATCATTTACCAAGTATTCGATACCAGGTACCCATCATTACACTAAGGACTAGGAATAAAGAAAATATGATAATCTGGGTTCTTAATTTTAAAACTGAGAAGACACACAAATAGACAAAAATTATAATATACTATATAATATAGTAACACAAGTACAAAATGCTATGGGAAACTGGAGGAGAGAGCAATTTATTCTGATACTTAAGAAAAGGTTTCAAATAGAGCCGGGGATTTAGCTCAGTGGTGCCGCCGCCTGCCTCGCAAGCACAAGATTCTTAGTTTGACCCCCAGTACAAAAAAGAAAGAAAGAAAAGGTTTCATATGAGCTGACTGTAGAACATTAAAAACACTAGAGGCTATAAGAGGAAAGGGCATAAGCAAAGGCGAAATATCCTGGAGATGCAGGAAACAGGGACACCAGGATATGATGGCAATAGGGACAGTACGGATGTAACTACAGCACAGGGAAATGGCATCTGGAAAAACCTGAAATGTAAACTTATTTGGAAAATATGTAAGGCCTTAAATATCATGCTACAGATTTTCAATTTTTATCCTGAAAATGTGTATGTGGAAAGTCTCTCAAAAATTTTAATAAAAAGAGTTATCAGCAAATCTGTGTCTTATAAAGTTCAATATAGCAGAACATAGTGAGTTCAGTGAACAATAAGATGGAGAAAAGGGAGGCTAGGGAAATGTAGAAAAAATAAGAACCAAGATATGTAATGTGAAGGTACAAGATACCAATAATGAAACTGTATTGTGTATCTAAAATGTACCAATAAAGATTGAGTTTATAATAATAAATAAACAAATAAATAAATAATGTTTTAAAAGATGGAGAAAAGACCAGAGGCAGAGAGGCCGATTAAATGACAAATGTAGTAGTGCAACTAAGAAAACAGAACCCAAACCAAGGTCTTAGCAGAGAGAAGAACAGGAAGGAATAGATTCAAGAGGCACAGAGAAGGCAGAACTGGCTGCCAATTGGACTAGAGACAAAAGCAAAGAGAGGACTTGAAGACAACTACCTCAGGTGACAGGTAGATGTAAAACTCATTTAAGAGAGACAGAAAACAAAGGCTGAACAACTAGGTTTAGTGAGAACAGATGTTCAACTTTAGCTCTACTGGGTTTGAAAATTTAAGAACTATTCAAACTAGCCAATACTTACTAAATATTAGGTGCTATGAAGTGAATTTTTGAACAGTTCTTGTCAGCAACAACCATCCCTTCAGTTGCTCTTGTATCTGCTCCAAGAACTATGCCATCCTATTACAAAAAAAAAAAAAAAGTTTTAAACTTTACATACATGAACCACAGTACTCTATACTGTTTAGGAAAAACTTTGTCGGCAATATCTTGCTCCCACAGTCTGATACCATGAGCCAAAAATACCCTATACTCTCAGAATCAAGAAAAGGCATCTTAATAAATATTACTAATTGTAGCCACCAGGTATGGTGAAATGACATCATTCCCATTTTCAAATAAGGTTCAGAGATTCAGTGAATTCTTCATAAATCACAGAAAATCTTTTTTTTTAAATCTGGATTAAGACCCAGAAATCTTACTAAAACAGCCACCTCTGTCAATTTGTCTTTTAAAATGTGTCATGCCCGGCATGGAGGCACACACCTGTAGTCCCAGCACTTGGGAGGCTGGAGTAGAAGAACTGCCAGATTTCAAGCCCAGCCTGGCCTACATAGTGAGCTCAAGGCCAGCCAGAACTACCTAGTGAGATCTTGTCTCAAAAAAGGAAAAAAAAAAAAAAAAGTGCTCTCTTCATGTCTAACAATATTAATCACTATCCCCTCCAACCCTTAGGAAAGAAGTTAACACCCACGTAAATGGAGAAGGTACTGTTGCAAAAAGAAAAGTGAGCTGCCCAAACTTGGAAGCAACATAAAAGCATTCAACAGTTAGACGTACGTGTCTGACCCCAAATTCTGTGATGTCCCATTACATTACCCAGCTTCCTAAAGTAACTGAAGAAAAAGCAAACTGCCTTCCTATCAAAAACTGCAACGTCAGCAAAGAACATAAACTGTTAAGCGCACAAAACCTTCTGACAAAAGCTGTCTCTTCTAAAAGACCTTTTTACCAGATGTGCTCCTTAACACCTGCCCTTCCGGATCCACCTGAGAGAGAGAGGTTCAAATGGTCCGGTTCCTGCTATCAGGCTGTCATGGCTGTTCTCGACCCGTCCCTCTTACCTTATAGACCAACCCTGCAATGGTAGTGCCAGTTTTCCGGGCTTTAGGAAGCTTGAACCCCTTCTTTGCAAAATCAGCTTCCAAGACGGCATTCCTGAGAGCAAGTGCGAAAACGAAGAGTTGAAAAGTAAGACCCCACTGCACCGTACCAAAACGCAGAGTGCCCAACAGGGAACTCAGGAAAGCTGTTCCCCTTCACGCCCATCTGTTCACCGAATCCTCCGACTTTCATCGAAGAGAGTACCAGAGGAGGCTGTGACTCGTCCGAAAAGACCAAGACAAGCGGTGTCCTAGTGCAACGGGAAAGTGAGAGGACAGAACCCGGCCTCAGGGCAAAGCCACGCTCAGGCCCTTAATTCCCCTGAGTCACAAGGGCCCCGTCATATATCCCTCGCTCGCACCTCCCCGCCAGGCGGGAGCCCAGCTCCGACCCCGCCACAGCACTCCCACTCCCGCCCCGAACTTGACCCTCACATAGCCGCACCTGCGGCAATTATCAAACGAGAAACCTCCAACCGGTGGTTCATGCACCGACACAGCCGCCATCTTCCCCAGAAAGTATTTCCGGGCCGGGGGTTGAGCCAACAAAAAGAGCCGGGCACTTCCGGCGCTCCGGGAGACAAGGGGTCGAAGGGGCGGGGTAAACTCTGCTTTGGAGCGAGTATCGTAGAGCTCGCGCTTCCTAGAGAGGCCCAAACGTGCTTTGCACATACCGCCTCCAGTGCTGTGGAGGAGTAACTGACGCCCGGAGCCCTCTAAGATTTGTCTAAAGCAACCGCGCCAGCCTCCACTTCGGGATCAGATGTATTTCTAAGGTTAAGGTGGCACCGCGTTGCTTCCCGAGACATTAACACCCAAGACCCAGAAACCTTCTTGGACAGAGCAAGTCTCTTCACCTCTCTGAATCTATTTTCCCCACTGTCAAATGGAAAGAACACTTTCCTCAAAGGGCCAATAAAGAGCTGAGTATGATGGCTCAGCAGGCCTGTAGGCCCAGTGGTTGGGAGGCCGAGGCAGGAGGATCCCTGTGAGTCCAAGGCCACCTTGGGCTACATAGTGAGTTCAAGCTCAGCCTGCATTACAAAGCAGGGCTCTGTCAAAAAAAAAAAAGCCAATAAGCAAATGAAAAGATGCCGACATTAGTAGTTAAAGAAATACAAATCAAAATCACAATGAGAGGGAGCCAGGGATTTGGCTCAATGGTTCCACCGCCTGCCTCACAAGCAGATAGGGCTCGAGTTCAATCCCCAGTACCATTAGAAATATATATCACAAAGAAAGGGGCTGAGGATTTAGCTTATTAGCCCCTTGCCTGCCTGGCAAGTGCAAGGTCCTGAGTTCAACCCCCAGTACTGAAAAAAAAAATCACAATGAGATACTGCTTTGCACTCCTGGGTCAGCTCTATTTAGAAAGACGGCCGGGGATTTAGCTCAGCGGTTCGGTGGCCTGCCTTGCAAGTGCAAGGACCCGAGTTCAATCCCCGGTACCAAAAAAAAAAAAGACGGGGAATTACAAGGATTAAAAAGAAGGTGGGGAAATTAAAACTCTCTTTTGGGGCAAGTGGGAGTGTAAAATAGGGCCACAGCTCCAGAAAGTGATTTGGCAATTGTCACAAAAGTGCTACTCTCTTAGATATTTACCCAAGAGAATTGAAAATGTGTGTTCACAAAAACTTGAATATGAATGTGCATAGCAACATTATTTGCAATGGCCATTGATTGGTGGATGGATCAGCAAAATGTGGAATGTTTGGTGGAATATTATTCAAGCATTAAAAAGAAATAAAGCACAAATACATACTACGACAGGTACAGACTTTGAAACACTGTACTAAAGAAGCCGGGCACCAAAAAACACATATTGTATAATTTGTATAACATAAATGGAATAATTCCATTTATTATGACCGTGTCTTTAATAGGCAAAGCCATAGAAGCATAAAGTAAATTAGTGGTTGCTGGGAGCTGGGCGGAGTGACTGCTTAAGAGCTTTAAAACTGTTTTAAACTGGGCAGAGGGTACAGACTTTGGGGAGGATGATAAAAATGTTTGGAATTAGATTGCGGTAATAGTTGCACAATGTTTTGAATGTGCTAAAAACCACTAAGTCTCACACTTTAGCACATTAAAGTGGAGAATTTTGTGTAAGGTAAATTTTCTCTCAACTTAAAAATATCTCTATGCGTACTGAACATTGTACTTGGAAGGCATCGATCCTGACATAATAGTTCCTCAGAAATTGCTATTATTATTGATACGTGCATTTCAGCCTAACAACAATTCTAGGAGATGGTGCAGAACCGGCTCTTTTTACTTGTGGAATTCAGGCTTATGGAGGTGAAGGAACTTGCTCAAATTTACACAGCAAATGACAGCCTTAATGACAGTGGAATGAATTAATTTATCCACTCAACAGATTATCTATAGAGCACCAATTATATGCCAGGCACCGTTCCAAGTGCAAATGAAGGAACGGGTGCATCCTAAGCACCGGTATCTGTCGCAGCTCTGTAGTCCATAGATAACTACCCTTTGCTACATCTCCACAGCTCTTATGGGAAGTAACTGTATGTTTTGAAGTCTTAACTCTTAGTGTGGGCCCTGGTTTGGAAACAGGATCTTTACAGAGGTAATCAAATAAAATGAGGCTCTTGAGTTGGAACCTAACCCAGCAGGACTTGAGTCCTTAGGAACGTGCAGACAGACGTGCACACAGGGCAGGGGCCACGCGAAGATGGAGGCAGAGATGGGGCGGTGTTGCTGCACGCTCAGAAATACCAAAGGTTGTCCTCGAACCCCCAGACACAAGGTCAGAGGCTTGGGCCAGAGTCTCCCTCACCACTCAGAAGGAAGACATTTTGCTGCCCCTCCATCTTGATTTCTAATCTCCTGAACCAAACTCCTACACCTGGTGAGTTTACAGTCCAGAGAGGAAAGTATTGGTGTCCCCAGGGCCATGCAGAGGGGGAAACAGAGGGGCCTAAGGTTTGTTCTCCAGACATTTCTCTTCTTGTTTGAGTTTCTCTGGTGTCATTTTTGTGCCCAGACAGCTGAGGAGGTAGCATTGCCTCCTAACTGCCTCTAGGGGGTGACCCAGCGAAGGCAACCAGAGCCCAGCAGAGGGCGACCGAGAGCCTCCAGGCTGCCTGGGTTTGGTCCATACTGGCTGAGGTTTGGGCAGGGGCAGGCTGCAGCCTCAGTACTTCCAAGCTGGCAGTGGGCAGGGTAGTCTAGGTCCTAGCACTCAGCCCCCATTCAGTTTCTTTGCCCAACATGTCTGCACCACCTTGGGACTGCAGAACACCCTCCTTGCAACCTGGACAAAGTCCCACATATCCCCTAGCTGGGTCACAGAGCCCAATTAAACAGCAAAGCCATCACTTCTGCTATGGATGCAGCTGTGTGACCTTGGGAAGCCTTCAGACTCTCTGTGCCTCAATTCTCAAACTACACTGGAACAAACTGCAGTTCCAGAGAGCTCTTAACATCCTGGGCTCTGTCCTAACCAAGCTGCATACAGGATCTCAGAGCATCCCAGGGGCCAAGACTATGCCAGACACTGGGAAACAGATCATCAAAGGACAGACACGGTGCCTGCCTTGGGGAACTAGCAGTCCCTGTACCGATGGAGCAACTGAGGCCTGCAGAGGTAAAGTCACTGGCCAGGTCACACAGCTGACAACTAAAAGAGTCAAGGTTCAGATCATACCTCTTCCAGCCCCAGGCCACACCCAGCACCCACCACACACACACACCCTGTGGGTCCCACACTCCAGAGATCTCTCAGGCTTTGCCAAAACAAAAGCAAAATTTCCTCTTCCAAACCCACTCAGCTAGTCATCACTGTGTGGCCTTACACTGGTCTCTCTACTCCTCTGAACCTGTTTTTTCATCTGTAAAATGAACAGGGCTTACACATGGAATGAGCGTATGCATTATGCATTCTAAAGCACTTCACTCTCTCATTCATTCATTCTTTCAGTATTTATTAAGCTCTTCTTCCTTTGTGCTAGGCTTCCTGCCAGCTCTAAACTAGATCACAGCCGTAAGGGCATTGGTGTGAGGACTGTGGCTCCAGTGTGCTATGCGAAGTGTCCTAAAGGACACATTGCAGAGCACAGCTGGGTGATGGGATCCACACCTGCCCGGGGCAGCAGGTGGGTACTCGAGGACAGGAATGAGCTCCAAAACCAGGAGACCACAAGTGCATCCTACATAGAGATCAGCTGCACACCCCCCAGCATCATGCTGGATTTTCCGCACGCAGGACCAGCAAGCTGCAGCCCCTGCCCCACCCCGCCCAATGTACATGCTGCGGAGAACCCAGTGGGAGACAAGCCCTAGGAGACCCCTCCCTGGCTTCCATCAGGGTACACACCAGCCAGGGTGCCTCACAAGCGGACTTGGCCATCTTCCCATTGCAAGGAAAGCCGCCCATGATGCTCCTGGTTGCTATGGCAATGGGGCCCTTGTTTTTCCTTCTTCATAAATAAGCTATAAATAGACAGGGCAAACCTGGGCACCTTCCTTTGCATGAATTAGTGCAGCTGCTCCAGGCTCCAAGGCCCCTGGCCCAGCACCCAGGTGCAAAGCTTCTCTGCACAGTGGGGTGCAGCAGCCCAGCTCCAGGGGGAGGGGCTTGGGGGGCCCAGGGCTGCATCTCCAGGCATGGATTCCTCCATCTGCTCCTGGGGCACTGAGCAGTTGGGGCCACCTGAGCCCCACAGAAGCCCTGCCTCTGTGAGCAGGGCCCGGGCAGGGTGGGCCCTAAGTCTGCCAGCCCCAGCTGCTGGTGAGCAAGAGAGAAGCCCCCCTCCTTTCTCCTCTCTGGGTCTGTGCAAGCCATGGGGGGGATCAAGACCCCCCACTTAGCACCACAGATCATCCTAATCGCTTCCCTGCCCAATGGCATCTGTGTACCAAGACCTTGCTGTGTGCTGGGTGCTATGTTAAGTACCTTCCAGGTCACAACCTAGTTCATGCCTTGAACCAAATGAGATTCCTGCTGTACAGGTGGGGAACTCTCCACCTGGAAAGAGAAGATGCTGGGCCCAAGGTCACACAGCCAGTGAGCAAGGGAAATGGAATTTGAACCCAGGCATGTGCTATTCAGAGTGCTTGCTTTTTACCCCAGCCTCTTGTCCCAGCCTGTGTGAGTCTCCCATTAACTCAGGAGCAAAGAAATAGCAGCTGGGACTCCCTACATGGGGAAAGAGCAGAAAAAGAAGCTGAAACTCGGAAGGACTCAGGGACTTGCCCAAGGTCACCCACTGAGGGAGAGGCAAGGCTGAGTCTGGCTGCAGAAAAAGTGGGATCACTTTCACCCTAGAAGGCAGACTCTCGGGGCATCAGGACTGACCTGGCAGGTCTGGAGGCTCCCTGGAGGACATGAGGCCCACTCAAGTTGTGGAGGGTAACAGCGGAGAGTGGGAAAAGCCTTCGCTTCGAGACAGAGCAGGAATGACAGTGTGTTAGGTCCGCACTGTGGGAGGCTGAGACAGGATGATTGCAAGTTCAAACCCAGCCTGGGCAGCTTAGCAATTTAGTGAGATGCTTGTCTCAAAATGAAAAATAAAGAAAGGGCTGGAGAGGTGTCAGTGCGAGAGAGAGAGAGAAAAGGGCAGGCAGGAGGGGGTGGCTGTGGGCTGGCTGGGGTAGGAGAGGTGTACCAGGCAAGCTGGGTAGGTCCAGTTATGAAGGCCTTGGGGGAGCCACGGAGCAGGCTTAAACCGAGAAGCAATGTGACCTCTCGGGACAGAGCATCCCCAAAGGGCAAGGCATCCTGAAGTCTGCCCCAGGCCCTCGGGGGCTTTCTCCCCCAGCTTTGCACGGTGCCCCTCGACTGTGTCTCTGGAACACACATCGCCCGAGCACAGCGAGGCAGTGCCGCCCGCCAGCCATCGCCAACTCGGTCGGTGCACACATTACTTCCACAGATCCAGGCCGGTGTCTGGCACCGTGCTGGGTGAGGGACCGGAAGCTTCTGCCCTCCAGGAAAGAGACACAGACATAAATCAGAAAGTTAAAGGATCAGAGGGTTCTGATAATGACTGCACAGGGTTCCCAGAGCTATGGGGGAGGGGGCAGACAGCGAGAGGACAGGGAGGACAGCAGGGGGACAGTCTCTGGAGAACAGTACAGGAGGCCCTTGAAGTCTGTGTATGAGGCCCAGGAGAAAGGAGGCAGCTCACTGTTCCCCGGGTGTCTGTCTCAGGCGACCACCTCGGTAGCAGCACAAGCGTGACTGTAGGATGTGTCTCAGTGGAACTCAAGACAGCCCTGAGCTGGGGAAAGAGGGGTAGCGGAGGCTGTGGGGGTTCTGAACCAGAAGGAGCCATCACAGGAGAGGGTGGAGGGGCAGAGGCAGGGCAGCAAGTGTCCCCAGCGGGTCAGGGTAAAGCAGGGTGAGGGAACAGCAGGAGGGAGACGGCACTGGAGGAGAATGACGTCCCCGCCAGCCAGAGTGCGGGCCCGCAGGTGCAGGGAGAGCCAAGCAAGACGCCACCAAAATACATCCACAGGGCCATTCACACCTCCATAACTGTGCCCACTGTCAGACCCAGAGAAGGCGTTTCCTCCCATGGCAGTGCCCCAAGGCGGCCCCGACACGCCCAGAGGAGCAGGCAGAGGTGTGAAGCGGGACGAGCCTTCTGGACAGCTGCTTGCTGAAACAACAGGAGCCTTGAAGAAGTCCAGAACTCTGTGACCCAGAATTCCCTTTGTAAGGACTACCTTGAGACAAAAGTGGGGGGCCCGAGGCTGGGTACACTGGCACACACCTGTGGCACACGCCAGCACTTGGGAGGCTGAGGCAGAAGGGTCACTGCAAGTTTGAGGCCAGTCTGGGCTACGTAATAAGTTCAAAATCAGCCTAAACTATTTAGGAAGACCTCATCTCAAAAATAATAATTTAAAAAACAAAGGCCAGGGGTTTAGCTCAGTGGTGCCACCACCTGCTTTGCAAGCCCAGGGTCCCAAGTTTGATTCCCCAGTACCAAAAAAAACCCAAAAAACAATCAAACAAGCAAAAAAAAGATTGGTTGGACTAAACTGAATTTTACAATTGCTTATATATTGGATCTACAGGATAAATCACATGTTTAATATCAGAATATATTATGTTATGTAACATAATATATAGTATAATAAAGTATGTTAGTATGATATAGTATTATATAATAGATTGCTGTGTAATACATAACATATAGCTATATAATATATATTATTGTATTTTACAGCCATATAATAGTGTATGTTATATAGATATAGGTAACATAAAATCTAGAACAAATTTAATATCAAACAAAGGGAAAATGGCTAAATGATGTGACTACAAGACCATTAAAAATTGTCAAGACAACACTGTCAAAGGGTTTTTAAAGACAGAAGAAAGGATGAGAAGTTGGCACAATGCATATGATTTTATATTCAGTCTATGTGTTTTTAGGGCTGGGGATTAAGCTCAGTGGTTCCGTCACCTGCCTCGCAAGCACAAGGACCCAAGTTCAATCCCTGGTATTAAAAAAAATTTTTTTTAATGTCCATTCTATGTGTTTTAAATGTCCCCTTAGTGACAATGGTTAACATCTCGCCGATGAGACACAGACCATTCTTATTTTTCTCCTTGCTTCGTTCTGGGTTTTTTTTTTCAAAGTCTCTATATATTTATTACTTTTCCTCTGAGTTTTCATTTTGAAGGTTTGAAAACCTTCAGAAAGTTGCCAGAGTGGTTGAGCAAACACACACGGATCCTTCGTCTTGACTTCTTTCTCCCCACAACACCCCTTCCCCACCCTCCAGCCCCAGCCACACCCTGCCCTGAACTTTTTTCTTCTGTGTGTTATACAAGGGTGCAATTAAAACGTATGGTAAGTGATTAAACTGGAAAAACGTATTACAGTAAGAGACCTTGCCATTAATCCCCCTCAAAATAATCTTCTGCGCTCCCGACACATTTATCCCATTGTTCTGGTCACTTTCTGAAGCCGTTCTGGAAATCTTCTTTCCTGAGTGTCTTGACAAGGCGTGAACAAAAATACGGTGGAGGCAGCTCCTGAGTAACATCGGACAGAAACACGGGCTCATACAACGATTACAGTGCGTCCCCACCCGCCTTATTCGCAGATCTGATACAGTGCACCTTCTGGCTCTTCCTCAAAGTCAAAATAACAGCGAAAGGTAAGCGTTTTGAATCAATTCAGAGCACTGATGCAGCCACAACAGTGCAACTAAAGACACTCATGAAAGAGGACTTCCAGAACTGCTTCAGAAAGTGGGAAGAACCACGGAATAACCACGGAAGGAAGAGGAAGTGTTCTGAGGGGGTTAATGATAACGTCTTTCACTGTGATGAGTTTTTTTAATTTAAACATTCATGGTGGATTTTTACCATAATTCATGCTTTGATCGTTTTTGTCTCCAATTGTCCCCAATGTGGCCAGTGGAGCCCCTTCAAACTGTCCCTCCAGTTTTGAGTCCCTCTTTATTTCCTGGCAGTGAGATGTCCCCAGGAGTAGAGCGGAGCAATTGCCACACAGATCACAGGGGTGACTCCCCAGTTCTGGGCAGGACAGAGCGGCAGCAAGTACAGCAGGTGGCGGGGGGACATTTGTTTTCTCAGGAACTTGCACAAACAGCAGGCACGGTCAGAATCTCCGTCCCTGAGCTGCTGCTCTGGTTCAGGACAGCAGGTTGCCTAGATGCTGGACTTTCGGTCTCCCCCATTCACTTCCTGCACATGGACGGGGCTTTAATGGCCGGGCAAAGACTGAAAAGCTCCGCTTTCCTCAGCAGCTTCACTGAGGGGAGAAAACGTCGAGGGCAAGCCCTGATTGTAGAAGAAAAAAACTGTGGTTCCCTGCAAGAGTGTGTGTGTGTGTGTGTGTGTGTGTGTGTGTGTGTGTGATCTGAGAGTTTGAGAGCGTGTGAGTGCACTTGTGAGAGTGTGTATACACGAAAGGACAGGAGGCAGGGGCAAGTGTGCGAATGCAGGGATGTAAACATGTTGCGAGTGTATATGGATGGGAGTGTGACAGTCTTGTGACTGTGAGTGAGAGTTGAGCGTGTGTCATGTGAGTATGACAGGGAGTGTGGGTGCATATATCACTGTGAGTACATCAGTAGTATAAGCGTGCGTATGTGACTGTTTTGCGTGTGTAAGCACGTGTGATAGTGTGAGTGTGAGTAAACGTGTGTGCGCATGTGACCATGTGTGTCGGCGTGAGTGTGTGTGTCCCAGGCACCCTTTGTTCTTTGCTGTATCCCCGTTTAAACCGAGGCACACGTGGGGTGCAGAGGAAAGTGCGGAAATGAAGGCCGCCGCTCAGTGAGTTGGGCTGAACAGCACCCAGGGCCCCAGCCGAGATCTGGAACCTTGCCACCACCCCGGGGAGCTCCTTTGTGCCCCTTCCTGTAGGTCCTCATAAATCTACCCATTTCCTGGGGTCTGGAAACCTAGACCTTTTCGGAAGTGGCCTTCAAAGCCAGGCCAGGAGTAACCAACAGTGTCACCTTCATGGCAGACAGATCGGCCAGGGCCTGCTGTCCCTCTGCAGCTTCCTGTTCACACCCCTGCTCCCAGGCTGGTGGCTGAGAAGGAAACCAAGCCCAGGCTCATCCTCTACCTAGAGAAATTATCTTCCATGACTCTGAAACCCTGATGGATGTGACGGGGGTGGGGGGGCTGCCTATCCGGAAGTGAGGCTCAGCCACTGACAGCCCCCTGAGCCCCTGCCTGTGGGGACCCCGGGGACTGAGGTCCTGTCCACCTGCCAGCAGGAGCAGCAGGCAGTGCCAGCCACCCAGCGTCCTGAGTCTCACTGTCAATCTGCCCGCTGCCCTGGGTTGTTTACTGGAAGCTGGCCTCTCCGCCAGGGTTCAAAGCCTTGGCCTTGGGCACGTCCGTGGCAGGAAGCAGGCCAGGTGGTAATTGGTGGCACAGCCTCGCTGAGCGGCCAGTGCTGACCCACCATCCTCCTCCAGCTGCCGCCTTTGAGTGGCTCCACGCTGACCTGCCAGGCCTTTGGGGACTTCCAGCCCAACACCGAGCTAACACCAGGAGCAAATTACTCTTTCCCAGAGAAATCTATTAAAAGGTGACAGCAGTTTGGGGGACAGGCGGCCAAGGGGCTCTGATCACGGGAAGCCTAATGTCCTCCATTCCCAAGGCCACCAGCCAACTCCCACCTAATGCGCTGGTGTAGAGGGAGCGGAGCTGATCTCTAACTTTGTGGGCCAATGAAAAGCGACTGAGGTGAGGTGAGGCTGCAGTCCTAGGCCTGTCTGTGGCTTCACACAGGGAAGAATGCAGGACCCACAGTGCCCCGCACTCGGTTCCATCAGCCACTTCTACTGTGTGACCTTGGGTGAGCCACCAAGCCTCTCTGAGTCCTCCATACCTATCAAGGGGTCAGGAGCCCCAGGCATGGGTTGGCAAGAAGCAAACACCCAGGACATTTCAAGCCAGGTCAGGTGCTTTGTAGGTGCTGCTGGATCAGAAGGAGACTGAATTTATTTCCTTTTCTAGGCAAAGGGCAAAGTGACCCAGAGTTCTGCAGGGAGGCCCAGAACAGGGCTAGACAAGAAAAGTGGGGGGACAGGAGCCGGGCCACACAGTTTGTGGCCTTCCCTGGGCCAGGAGCGCTGTTCCTCTCTGGCCAGGCTTGGCTGAGCCCTGCACTGCTGAGTGAACGAATAGTTAATGAATGAACTGACGGATGCGGGTCTAGATTATTGCTAGACATGATCTCCAAAGATGCTGTTACGGTTTACATCTAGGAGTCTCCGAAAACCTCACACGCTCAAAGACAGGGCTTTGGGAAGATGACTGGGTCATGCGGGTTTAGCTGACTTGCACTTAGAAGGCAGGGTCTGGCCAGAAGAGGCAGTCACTAGGGGCATGGCCTGGGAAGGTGTCTCCCCACCACCACCCCCCGGCTCCTCCCTTTACTCGTGCTGCCTCCCTACCTCCATGCAGTGGGCAGAGCTCTTCCCCTTGGAGCCAGCTGACCATGGACAGAAACCTCTACACGTTGTGAGCCAAAATAAACCTCTCCTCCTTTAAATGGTGGGTGTTGGGTATTTTGTTCCCACGACAAAGAAAGTAACTAACGCAGATAATGACATCCTTCTTAGGCCCCAGAAACCTAACCAGATACTGCCTTTCTCTATGAAAGAGACTGTGCAGGTATAAGCAGAGGGTTTCGACTGGAGGGAATTATCCTGGACTATCCAGGTCAGCCGTAAATGTCACCCCAAGTGGAGATTTGATTCCAGAACTGGAAGAACCTTGATGGTGGGTGTGGCTCTGAAGATGAAGGAAGGGGCCGCGTGCCAAGGAATGCGGGCAACCCTTAGAACCTGGAGACCAATCCTCCACTCCGAGCCTCCAGCCTTGTCAGCTCTGAGCCAGGGAGACTGGTTTGGAGCTGCCGGTGCCCTGCGGTGCAAAAGATCACTTGGCAGATTTCCGGCTGTGGAGATTTTCACACCAGCCCCAGGACACCAACACAGGAGGCAAGTCTGGGTCTTGAGAAGGACGAGCATTTTGTATAGCTGGGGTAAGGTCTTTGCGAGGACCCCAAGTGTGAAACGTACAAAGGGTGGCTCTATGGGGTGTGGCCTAAGGTCTTCGGCTTCACCCACCCAGTCGTCAATTTCCCGGGTCCCCAGATCACAGTCCTCTCCTAGCAGGACCCTGACTCAAGGCTTCAACACCTGTTGGGGCTACACAGGTGACCTTCTGGGCCACCCTTTTGCTCTTATTGTTTTATTAATTGTTATTTTTATTGGTAATGTGTGCAGTGCCTCATGATTACATTCCTCATGAGAAGATTGTATAAGTACTGACCACATATTCATCCACTCCCCTTTCCCTCCCTCCCCTCTCTGTCCATATTTTGGTCCCTTTCTCTTCTGAAAAAAGATCTATCTCCCTGTTTCCTATTCTCTTTTATTTTGCTTTTTATTTATATTTTTGAGTTTCTTAGAGAAGAGAAACCATGTGACAATTAAGCTTGTGTGCTTAAGGTCTCAAGGTGCATCCATTTTCCTACAAATGACACAATGTTATCCTTCTTTTGTTTTTGTTTTTGTTTTTGAGACAGGGTCTTGCTGTGTAGTCCAGGCTGGCCTTGAACTAATGAAGATCCTCCTGCCTCAGCCTCCTGAGTGCTGGGATTACAGGCCCCATTGCACATAAACACCACATTTTCTTTACCCAGTCATGTGTTGATGGACAGGTAGGCCATTTTCAGGGTTTAAATGGTATGCATGGATCACTGCGACATTGTTAACAGGTGCTAGGGTGCCCAAGGGTCCCTTCCAGGCTCTAACCCTGTTCAAAGAGTTGGCCAAGGCAAATAAAGAACATGGAGGTGCTACATTTGTTAAAGGTACGTATCTTACTTTCTCATTGCTGGGACAAAATGCCTGACACCCACGAGTTAAAAGTGGAAAGGTTTGTTTTAGCTCACGGTGTATACAGGTTTCAGTCCATGGTCAGCTGACTCCAAGGCAGGGCAACATGGCAGAGGACAAGGAGCCCATGGCAAGGCAGGCAGGAGACAGTGAAACTTCCTTTTGTCCCTTATTCCATCCGGGTTACAAGTCTTTTGATTGGTGCCACCCACACCCAGGGCGGGTCTTCCCTCTTCAGTAAACCCACTCAGCCACACCCAGACCTATGGTAAACCAATCAGTGGACTGATCCAGGCTCGCACACCCACAAGCCCCACCTATCAGCGCATGAGAATTTGGGGGACGCGTTGATATGAGGCGTAACAGTTGGATGAAAGGTAGGAAAAGAAGTGTCCTCTTCGAAGTGAGTGTGGGCCAGTTAAAGTAGGAAACGAAGTATATCCTGCGGGGGTGCAGGGCAAGCCGGAGGAAAAGCTGTCGGACAGCATCTTTCATAACCTATGCTGATGTCAGATCTAGGCTGTCCTATCAAAAATCCACTTGATCTTGCGCCAGAAGACTTGATGACAGCAGTCTGATTGGTTGGTACCAGGCGAAGGGCTTGGACGCTGTTCTGCGCATGTGTCCTGGCCGCAACTGACGACCGCTTTGTCACGCCCTAATCTCCTGCCTCACTATGATGTCCAGCTATTTTGGGAAGCTTCCTAGAAGGGGGGCCGCTGAGTCAAATGGAATTTCTAGGTTTTGTGGGGTTTTTTTGAGGAATTTTCATATTGATTCCCATAGTGGTTACGTTAGTTTATATTCCCACCAACAACGCAGAAGAGTTCTTTTGTCCCCTAGCCTCACCAGTATTTATTTAATATCCTTTTTTTTTTTTTTTTTTACCAGGGATGAAACTCTTGCAAAACAGGTGGCTGTGGAACCACTGAGCTAAATCCCCAGCCCTGTTATTTGATCTCTTGATGACAGCCATTCTTTCTGGGGTAAGATGGAAGCTCGGTGTTGTTTTAATTTGCATTTCTCTAGTGGCCAGCGATGTTCAGAATTTTTTCATGTGTTGATTGGCTCTCTGTACTTCTTCACCTGAGGAGCTGGGTCATCCTCAAAACGGCAGCCTAAACCGGAGGATTTAGCTAAACAAGCAAGCAAACAAACAAACAAACAAACAAACAAAAGCTGAGGCGTGGTAGCGCATGCCTGTAATCCCAGCACTTGGGAGGCTGAGGCAGGAAGATCGCTTTGATTTTGAGACCAGCCTGGGCTACACAGTGAGTTCCAGAGCAGTCTGAACTACATAGTGAAACCCTGTCTCAAAAAACAAAAAACAAAACGGCAGCCTGGCCTGATTTCAGTCCCTAAAGAAACCAGGTTCCCTCCAATGCTGCTGTGTGGGCTTTCTGTTTATCAGACCCCCCATCATCATTTTCTTTCTTCAAGGACCCCCAGGCAATTGACAAAAGCCAGCCATGTCCACAATTCCTGTCACAACCGATGCCCTGTGTTTGTGCTGTTCAACTGCTGCTGCTGCTGCTGTACGATACCATGCCACCCTTGCCACCTGTCTCGCAACACAGCCTACCCTGGGGGACTAACCGCGTGTGCCACCACAGCAAGCCAGAAGACAGTGCTGCCCCTCCCAGCTCTGCCAGTGGCTCCTGTTGCGTGTGACTGGTGAGCGAGCCGACCTCAGAATCCCATCCTCGGGGTCTGTTTTCTAGGGAGCCACTTCCTGCATCGACCGTCAGAGTGCTTTGTAGAAAAATTGTGTCCAAAAGAACAAAACCAGGAAAGCAAGGGGCCAGAGGTAAGAATGTCTGAAGAGAATAATTATTGTACTGAATTTCATTCTCAGTACACCTTTCTGTTTGCTCCAGTAATAAACCAAGGTTGAACGGATACATGAAAACCTGCTGAAATGTTCCAAAATAGAAAAGGTTTAGCAAAAAAATAAAATGATGGGACAAGTTGAAAAATACAGGGCCAGGGATTTAGCTCAGTGGTTCCGCCACCTGCCTCACAAGAACAAGGACCTGAGTTCAATCCCCGGTACCAAAAAAAAAAAAAAAAAAAAAAGAAAGAAAGAAAAGTACATAAAAGGAAATCCCATTTGAAAGCCTCCCCCTCCCTGAAAAGGTGTTGAGTTGATATCTCTCTATGTTGATAATGCTGGCCCCAGAAAATTGTTTACTTTGAGTTTTTTTGAGACAGGGTCTCACTATATAGTGCCTTGAACTCACAGCAATCCTCTTGCCTCAGCCTTCTAAGTGCTAGGTTGACAGGCATGTACCACCACAATCAGCCCTATTTTTTAAAAATTGAAGTAGTCATTAGCCTGTCACCAATTTTTTTTTTTTTGTACTGGGGATCGAACTCAGGACCTTCTGCTTGTGAGGCAGGCTGCAAAACCAGAGCTAAGTCCCTGGCCCACCAAATATTTATAAACATGTCTTCTGAGCGCATGGGAGGTTCAATTTTCTAGATCACTTCTGGCATGAGGGGACAAAAGAGTAGTGACAATAAGCTGAGAAGCTGGTCATGGTGGTGCACACTTGTCATCCCAGCACTGAGGCAGGAGGATTTCTCTGAGTTTAAGGCCAAACTGGGCTACATAATGAGATCCCATCCCCCCAAAAAAAAGAAAAAGAAAAGAAGTATTGTTGACCCTTTAGGTCTGGGGCATTTGAATGCCATAGTAGTTGCCTCCAGAAAGCCTTAAAAAAAACACACTTTGGCTACAGTCACTCCCAAGGTTCTAGATGGTGGCTGTTCTGAGGTCCAGTATGGGAATACTCATGACATGAGAGCAGACCCTCAACATGGACTTGAAGCATAGGGAAAACACATTAGACCATAAAACTACTGTTTCAAGGCACTGAGATTTGGGGATGTTTGTTACTGCAGCACAATGCAGCATGTCCTGATTGATTCGAGAAAATACTGCATGGGAAATTTCTTGAGAAAATATGCTTTCTAAATATAAAATATTTTTACAAGACTAACTCACCCTAGACTCTTATTTAAAAATTGAATATTCCTTAAGATACTGCTGTGGAGAATCAAAACCAGCTGACCAGAAGTTTGCAGAAAACCTCAGTGACAATCCATGCCTACCTACATCACTGATAGTTAAAAGAAATTAATAGTAGTAGCAGTAGTAGTAGGTTTTTTGAGACAGGATCTCAATATGTAGTCCAGGCTGACCACAAACTCATGGCAATCCTCCTGTCATAACCTTCCAAGTGCCAGGATTACAGATGTGCAAGAAATTCTTTTTAGTTAATGGGAATATTTGATCCATTTGGTCCTTTGCCCATTTCATAAGTGGCATGATCATTTGTTCATTGGTTTTTTTTGCGAACTAACTTTTGGGAAATTGGTTTGTTTGTTTGTTTGTTGAGACAGAGTCTTGCTATGTACTGCAGTCTGACCTTACAGTGATGCTCCTGCCTCAGCCTCCTGACTGTTAGGATTACTGGTGTGCAGCTTGAAGAACTAGTTTTTAGTGAAACTGATCAAAATATTGTTTTGAGAGATGTCTAGACTTGGGGACTCAAAGAACAGTCTCTGAAATTCCTTCTCCCTCTCAATTTTGCTTTCTCCTGTTTGGCTTTTCCCTAAATTGTGGCAGAGAGCCACTGATCTTCCAGCTTGGCTACCCCAGTCAGAAGGACATGACTTTCCCTGCAGTTTTAGGAGAAGACCCAATGACCCTGAGGGGTTACAGGCCCATCCTGGAATGAATGTCCTTGGCCAGGAGCAGCGAATCCCCTGATTGGTGGAGCCTAGGGTATATGTCCACCTGGGGTGCTCAGAACTCTGACTATGCCCCCCAACTTCCCATTGTGGGTTTTTCAACCAAACACTAACCTGGGTGTTATGGCTGGTATCTGATGTGCCCCCAAGCGCTCATGGGCGGGGCTTTCCAAAGGTGGCTGGATTAGGATGTGTGAAGGTGGATTAAAGGTGTGGATCCTGGAAGCCCAACCTAGGTGTGGGTGGCACCAATCAATATGCTTGCAGCCTGGATGAAATATAAAGGGACAGACAGAAGGAAAGCAGGCTTGCTACTTGTGCTGTATTCTGCCTGCCCTGCCTTGGACTGTTTCTCCTCTGCCAGGCCACCCTGCCTTGAAGCCAACCAACTATGGACTGAAACCTCTACAAATTATGAGCTGAAATAAACCTTTCCTCCTTTAACTTGTGGGTGTTGGTTATGTACTTTTTCTCAGCAATGAGAAAAGTAACTAAGACATGAGGTATGTCCAAGTGATGGTTGATTTTGTGTGTCAACTCAGCTGGGCCACACAGTGCCCAGGTGGTTGGTCAAATACTATTCTGGAAGTTTCTGCGAAAGTGTTTTTTGGATAAAGTCGGTAGACCTTGGGTGAAGCAGATTAACCCTATTACGTGGTGGGCCTCCTTCAATCAGTTGAAAGACTTAAGAGAAAGAAGATTCGCCTGCCCCAAGCATAAGCAACTCTGCCCACAGACTGGCTTTGGACTTGGACACCAGCTTTTCCCTGGGTTTCCAGCCTGCTGGCTAACACTTTGGATTTTGGATTTACCAGGTCTCTACAACCAATTTCTTAAAATAAATCTCAACCTATCTATCTTCACATCTCTCTGTCTCCTCACATACACCCTGTTCTATTCTTTAGAAAACCCTCACTAATTTACGTGGTAAAGATGACCCTATAAACTTTGCAGGTATAATTGAGGTCACTAAATTCTTAGAGATCTGCGTTGGTGTTTGTTTGTTGTTCGCAGTCCCGCGGATTGAACCCTCACACTGAGCCGCATCCCCAGGCCTTCTTTTTTGCATTTTGAGATGGGCCTCATCCCATCACCAATTTGGGCCTGCACTTTCCACCCTCCTGCTTCAGCCTTCCAAAGTACTGGATTAAAGCCAGGTGATACCAGGCCTGATTTAAAATTGGATTAATCTGAATTGTCCAGGTAAGCCCCAGGTCACCACACCAGCCCATTAAGACAGAAAAAGGAGAAAAAAGAAGCAGAAAAAGTAGCCGAACTGGGGATGTGGATCAGTGTAAAGGCCCTGGGTTCAATCTCCAGTATCAAAAAATAAAGTGGCAGAAAAGATAGGCAAATGAGGAAGAAAAAGAAATGTGGCAGAAAAGCCAGTTGGATCGCAGAGTGGGATCGGCCTGTGGGGGGCAGGAAGGCCCCAGGAGGGCAAATCATGCCCGAGGGCTGACAGGCAGCAGAGAGGGGAACCTGTCACCAACCCCAGGCACAGAAGCTGTCTGGACCCCTGTCGGGGCTTCCAAGCAGGTCCCTTGGGGCCTCCAGAAGCCGCATGACCTGGCCACCCACAGACAGCAGCTGGCAGGCACCTCAGGGACCGTGCCTTGACGGTCGGTGGTTGGCACGGCGGAGCCCCTTTGTGTGACCCAGTCAGTCAGTGGCGGCGGTGGCAAATGGGGACAAGTCGACCCTCCTAAAGTGGAAGGAGATCCCCACTTCCCACAGGGATCCCAGCCACGCCATGCCTGGAACAGGAAGGGAATGACACCCGCCCCAATGTCCAACTGCAGGGCATCACCCAGGCCCAGTGCACTGACACCACCAGGCTCTCCCTGGAAATCACCCAACCTAGGGTCTCATCCCCCCTTGGCTTATGCCCGCAGCCACCTCAACAATGTGAGTGCTGTTCTCTGGGTCCCAACCCCACCCCCTGTCCGTTTTTTGGCTTCTTCAGTTTTTACCCCACTACCCAGGTGTCCCTAAGCGATGTAGGCACCACGTGACCCAAACCCTTGCAGCAGGGGATGATGGGAGGAAGAGCCAGTCACTTGGTTCGGCCTGCCCACCCCCTCCCCATGGTTTTAAAATGCCCCGTTAATAAATGACATTCCTAAAACTACATAGGCCAAAGTATTCTGTAGTCCTTCTGGAAAGGTTGCCTAAAAGGTGGAAGAAGCACCTATTTTACTCTCCCCTCTTCTCTTTGCTGATGCCTAAAACATGATGCAATGGCTGGAGCTTGAGCAGCCGTGTGGGGCCATGAGATGAGGCTGAATGCCATATGGGCCTTGGACTGGCCACAAAACTGTACACATATGTAAAACTGTGCGTGCTTTGGTCACTTTTACTCAAATATGTGGCCACGAACAGCTCCAACTTCACATCTTTCCAACTCAGAAACCCTAGACCCAGGACACCTGCTCTTCTCACCCAACAACAAGGCACCCCAGGCAGAGCTCTGAACGACAAAGCGGGGGTCACATCGGACTAGGTGTGGGCTGCTCCGGTGGACTCTGGGTTAATGGGGGCTCCCAGAAGAGAAGCAGCCCCAGGAAATCCCTGGTTGATGGGATAGAGAATCCCCCACACAGAGGCAGGGCCAGACACGGGAGTGATGGCAGCCAGCTCTCAGGGATCAGGACCGAGGAGGGGCTGCTGGTGTGGCTCTGGCATCTTCCGTGGTGTCCACCCAGAGACCGCAGCATGTGGCTCAAGGGGACAAAGCTATGGAGGTCCACAGTTGACCCTGGTAACACATCTTAAGCCGGTGCCGGCTAGCCCCAGGTAAGGAGCACATGTCAGAGTTAGACCTGGGGTCAAAGCTACCTCCGTGCTCGTGCTGTGCAGCCCCTGGCAGATTGATAGGCTTCTCTGGGCTGCTGCCCAATTACCTGGTTCCTGCCTCAGGTCCTCGCTCCCCCACCAGCCTCCTGTAGAGTTCTCTTCTCCTCTTACCCCATCCACTCACCCCGCAAAGGTCTCCCGTCAACGGTACGCACTACGCCCAGCCGGGGTCTCCGTCTCTGGCAGCAGACATTCCAACATGGCCCAGGAAGCAATGAAACGTTCGGGTTTTCCAAATTAACAAACGCCCAAAGCAGACCACCTCCACCTGGCCCAGCCCCTCACCCTGCGTGGTCCCACGGGAGGGGGAAGGGCTGCTGGCAGGGAACAGCCAGCCCTCTCTGCCTGAGCCCCATCCTAAGGCCCTGCTGCTGGCTGCCCGCACAGCAGGCACAGCGGGGCCACCGTAGTGTCCTCTGTCCCAGACTGCCTGGACACTCACTGTCCGTTCCATGAAAAAGCTGAACGCGGTGCAGATGTGATTCTTCCGGTTGTCGAGAGCCACTGTTTTGGGGCAGCACTGTCGCGGTCACCGTGACACTGAGCCCACGGGTGGTGCGTAAGAAGGGGACTGGCTGGGATTCACACCTGTCCCGATCACCTAGCGCAGGGCCAAGTGGAAAGAAGGGCCTGAGGCACCAACTGGGGACGAGAGAAGGAGCCGGGAAGATCGGGGGGCCTGAGGGGACGGGGCTCAGCCAGGAGCCCCAGCTGGGCTTGCAGAACAAATGCCTGAGGTGAGCAGTTTCTGGGCGTCCACCGAGCAGAGGCGGCGTGGGCAGACTGTCCCGGGGCCCCCCAGAGCCCGCCACAGCCTCGGGACAGGAGAGGCCGATGCGGACGCTGGGAAGGACCTGTCCCAAATCAGGGAACCCACGCAGGAGGGGACCCAGGTCAGCCACCGGCGGGACGGAAGCGGGGACCCGGGCCGGCACCCCCTCCTGGCTCCTCCAGCTTGGATGTTTTCTCTGCGCTTGATGAAGTTAAAATAAGCCCTCTCCCGGGACAACAGGCGTTCAGATTGGATTGGCACGCAGACGTGGAGCAGTTGCCGGCAGGAGTCAAGGGACCGGAGAGCAGGTTTTCGCTGGAGGGGACGTGAGCTTTATTTCCCTCTTGGTTGCTGACAGGGAAGCAGCTGTCCTTCCCTGATTATTTTTACCTCCAGTCACAGCCTGCTGATGCAGCCGGCCTCCCCAGCACCCGCTGCTGCCTGCCGGGTCCAGGTGAGCCAGAGTCAGCTGAGCTCATGGTCCTTGAGCTCCACCTACCGCCGGGCCAGGCCCTGCCACCCTCACCACCACCCAGGCCCAGGGCCTAGGGGACAAGGAGGAGAAAACCACAGCCCCGTCCCCTCCAACCCGACAGATCTTCCCTCTCCCCACCCCCTTTCTCACATCCTCCCTCCTTCCCTCCCTTCCCTTCCTTTCAGGTGTTTGTTTTGAGCTAGGGTCTCGCTATGTAGCCCAGGCTGGCCTCAAACTTGTGATGATCCTCCTGCCTCAGCCTCCTGAGTGTGCCATGACCCCCAGCTAATTTCACTTTTAACTGGGAACAAAGCCCTTTTAAAATCTATCCTTTTTTACCCTTGAAAACCCCTGGGGAGAGGGTATGGGCTTCATTTTAAAGCTAGCAGAAGACAAATGCAGAGAAGCAGTGGCTTGTGTAAAATCCCATGATGACAAAGAAGAAAAATGAAATTTGAACCACAGTTTGCTTGATTCCAAAGTTTGTCCTCTGTCCCCTAGTTTCTGAGGCTTTGTCCATGTGTCCATTAGGGACACTCCCTGCTGCAAGTAACTACAACAGTGCTTTCAATAATGAGGGATTATTTTCTTCACATACTAAAGAGATCACTCTGGTAGGTGGTCTCCAGTTGGGGAATGTTGGTGATTTCATGGACCCACAGTCTCTCAATCTTGCTGCTCTACTAGCCTTGAGAGGTTGCCTTTTCATATACTTCTGTCTCATGGTCACAAGAAGGCTACTGTAGCACCAGTCTTCTCACCTCCATTCAGGGCAAATAGAAGGAGATAGAAAGAGGGTTTGGTGAAAGCTATGATGATCCTTTTTATCATGAAGGCAAAGTATTTCCCTAAACCACTCCAGGACACTTTGGTTTACATTTCAGTGGTAACATAAGCTGCAAGAGAAGAAGAGAAAACATGTATTTTCTGGGGACAAAGGAGAAGGGTGGTGGGAACAAAGGCTGGATCAGTTCCCAGCAAAATATGCCACAGTTCACACACTTGCACTCAGTTGACATTATGTCCCATAGAATTTTTGCTTCCCGATTTTTTTTTCCTTTTGTCTTTCCATTTGCAGTTTTCTTATTGTGGTTTTTGGCTTTGTTTTGTTTTGGTTTGGTTTTTTGAGACAGGGTCTCACTATGTAGTTGAGACTGACCTGGAACTCACTACATAGCCCAGGCTGGTCTCAAACTCACAGCGATCCTCCTGCCTCGGCCTCCAGAGTGCAGGGATCACAGGCGTGTGCCACCACACCTGGCTTCTGGTGTTGTTTTTCTTACCTCATCTTAATGACTTAGTATTTCTTCAAGTGGGTCAGTTCCGATGCATTTGTGAGACATTTACATAGCTTCCACTTTTCAATTTTATTCAATAATGTCTGAGTAATATTTTTATACACAGAGCATTTGGAACAGTATAGAATCACTTGAGCCAAGGATTTTAATGTCTTTGGTGTTTTTGATACATTTTTCTATTGATTTCTAAGAGGATTGGGCTATTTGACACTAGGTGCCCATGCTGAGTTTACTGATTTCACCACACCTGCACCGGCACTGGGTTTTGTGATTATTTTGTTTTGTTTGTTTTTTCAGACAGGGTCTTGCTGTGTATTCTAGGCTGGCCTTGAACTCACTAAGTAGCACAGTCTGGCCTCATACTCATGGTGATCCTCCTGCCTCAGCCTCCCAAGTGCTGGTATTACAGGTGTGTGCCACCACATCCAGCCTGGTCGTTGGTTTCCTTTGAACTCAAATAGGTATTTATTGTGCCAGGCTCTGGGCTGGGGATGTCACAAATAAGCCGAGACCTTATTCAGGTCACTGCACTAGTTGGTGGCAGAGAGGGGTCAGAGATGGGCTCTGACTCCCAGCTCATGCCACTGCATCGGCTGCCTGCAGCTTCCGGAGATGCCCTGGTGACCGGTGCGGACAGGCGCGTGAGAGGGGTTTCCCCACACTGATTGAGGCAGGAAGGAAGTGAGTTGGCACCGAGTACTGGGCTTTGCCCCCTGGCAGCCTCAGACAGTGGTGAGTGTGTCAGGATTTGGGGCCCAAGGTCCCACTGCCTGCCCCCCACAGTCCCCAAAGTACATACATTCAGACCCTAGAGTCACGAGGCATCTGCCTGGGCCTGCCCAGCTCTGCAGGATCAATTCTTTAGTCCATCAAGACACAAATCCTGCTGCCAAACTGGGCCTGGGCGCTGTCCGGGGGTGTGGGCAGGCAGACAATTCCCTGGGGTTTGTAGATGAACAGAGACCTGAAGCACATGTGTGTGTGGAGCCCCGGGCTGTTCTCGAGCAGAGGGAGAGCATGTGCAAAGGCCCAGAGAGAAGGCCAGGAAGGCAGCCATTCTGGCCAGAGTGGAGGGAAAGAGGTCCAGTGAGGGAGAGAGGCAGGGCTGGATCCCACTCACACTCACCATAACAGGGAGGTGAGGCTTTGTGCTGGAGGCACAAGGGAGCCACAGAAGGGTTTTGAGCAGAAGAGGGACAGGACTGGAAAGAAACCCATGAATGCTCACTCAGTGCTGTGTGGGATGAGCTATTGTGGCAGGCAAGAGAGGAGGCTGGCTCTGGGCCCATCCTAGACACTCTGGGCCCTGGGGTAGGGGGTGGAGAGCAGAGAGACTCTGCTACTGATCTTGCTATGTAGTCCAGGCTGGCCTTGAATTTACAGTGATCCTCCTGCCTCACCCTCCCAAGTGCTGGGGTTACAGGCGTGTGCCACCACCCCGAGCTCCTTTATATACACAGAGAGGGGATTCACCCTCAGTGGGAGAGGTGGGATAGAGAGACTGGTGGCCAAGCCTCAACTGCAGGGGGAGCCCAAGGTGACAACATCCCAGCTGCCAGCTCTCCCTTCCAAGATGTCTGGCTCTGGACTAGAAGTTTGGCTGGGGAGCTGAGCCAGGGCCAGGAATGAGAACCAGCATGTCCTCAGGCCACCTCAAGGCTCCCGGGGGGGCCCCGCTGCCCTGCTACGTGGACAATGAGCCCAAGGTCCCCGATGGCTATCAGTCACCCTCAGCCTCCAGGCCCTGTCCTCAGAGACAAGGGACCTGTCAGAGCTGACACCCTAAAGCCAACGGATGGCTGCTGCTTGGCAGCCAGACAATGGCTGGGCTCTATGGAGGAGAGATTAGGCCCGAGTGCCCAGGAGGGACCTCAAGTTGGTGCTCAAGGACCCCGCCACCCACTGCAGTACTTGGCCATCTCCAGGAGGACTCGGGAAAATACGGCCCCGGGGAACAGAGGGGGTTGGGCTGGAGGTCAAGAACTGAAAGGCCGTTACCCAGGCTACAGGGAGGGCTTTGGGACCGGGTGGGAAGCGCAAGGCAGAGGGCACACAAAGAACATCACAGAGCAGGGCTGAGTGGACCCCACCTTGGCCTCCGAGAAGAGCAGGCTTAGGAGGCAGACCTGGAGCCCCACTTCCCTGCCAGCGCCTTGGGGAGGGGGTCCTGTCTGCTCTCTGGGCTCAGTTTGCACGTCTGTAAAATGGGCCCTCAAGATCTGCCTTGAACAAGATGGTACAGAGCATTTGTCTGTCTTGGGTTACTAAAGGCAGTCTACTTTATAAAGAAGAAAGGTTTACTTTGGCTTGTGGTTCTGGAGGTCCAGGTGTGAGGGGCCATGTCTGGTGATGACCTCTTTCCCGTGCACCATGAGGCGAGCTGCCTTGCTCCACCTCCCCACCAGGACGCTTCTGCCTCACCACAGGCTGGGAACAATGCAGCCAAGGGACCCTGAACCTACGTATGTTACCACAAGAAAAAGAAGAGTAAACATTTGAGTTGCCAGCAAGGTGTTCATTCTTAAAAGGGTAAGTTTTGACCAGGATTCTGACTGGGCCCTGTGTCCTTATTCAGTCAGAGTCATCTTCATCCCACAGCAATCCCATGCCTCATGCGCTGTTTACCATCCATACATTATAGATGGGGAAACTGGGGCTCAGAAAAATTAGGTAGTGTCTCGGGTCAGAGTCACCACGAACTTGGGGCTGTGTGACCCCCAAAGCCTTGGCCCCAGGTCAACTAGGAATCTATTCCTGAGGCCGGCTAGGTTGCCCCAGTCTCCGTGGGCCTTTTCCCATGAGAGGATGTCCCCTCTGCATCCCCCAAGCCCTCTGGTTTTTCACCAGCAGTCTACCTTGGGGCAACATCCCTTTGTCCCTATGGAAGTGGGCATGAAGACCTTGCTCACTGTGGCAACGCTGAAGGTGAAGGGGCCAGGCCTGTGGCTCCTCCTGGCTCTTCTGCTGCGACAAGTTTATTTTGGGTCCAAGTGTCCCAGCTCTTTGATTTTCCAATCAGGTGACTTTACCTGCCTGATGGGGGTAGGAAGTGACCATAGGCCACATCCTGGCACTGAATGGCCCTCCCATCCACGGGTGGGCGGAGCTCTGGCAGTGGGCGGAGCTCTGGCAGTGGGCGGGGC
>NW_022900948.1:39928687-39931157 GCF_012274545.1 Fukomys damarensis
GATCCAAGAGTGAGCAACGGGACACCTAGCAGTGCAGACCAGGGACTGACTCTCCTCCAGGCAGGCAGGTGAGGACCTGGGGATGGGAACAGGGGAGGGACCAGCCGGTGAGGGTAGGTCCGCGTCCCAGGCCCATCTGCCTGGGAGGGAGTCATCTCTCCCGGCATTAGCCAGGGCTTAGTGACCAAGGAAAAGGGCACCAAGGGGATTGAGGCCTCTGGGGGGCAAAAATGCTGCAAGCGTGGACGAGGGGTGGGCATCTGTGGGGCTGCTAGGCCCTGAGTCGGCCCACACTAAACTCCCAGATAATTCCCCACCCTCACGCGCTGGAGAAGGCAGGTGCTGTTTAAGGGGGTGGGTGATAATAACTTGGTGCTTTTCAGCCCAAAAAAGGTGAACCTCTTGGGAAGAAAGCACATGAATTGTCATTGGCAAGGACTCCAGGAGGCTCTGCCCCACCCGCAAAGCCCCCTGACTTGCCAGGAGTGACCCCCGATCACTCTGACTAGGGTAACCCCAGCTGCGGGAGACCTACCACCGGGGCTGGGTGGACTGAGAAGTGGAGAACCAGCCACGGAGGTGTCGCCAAGAGGGGAAGCTACTGGGGGGTTGGGGACGGCGTGCCAAAGGCCTGGAGGAGAAATCCCGGCACTCTGGAAGGCAGAGGCAGGCAAATCTGAGCCCAGCCTGAGTAACTTAGCAAGACACTATCTCAAAATTTAAAAAATAAAAAATGAAAACAGCTGGAGAGGTAACAGTGCAGAGGTCCCAAGTTGAATCCCCAGTACAGAGGACAGAGATCTGGAAAGCTAGGGATTGTGGAAAAGGCTGTGGTTCGAGGAGCAGATGAACAGGTGGCCAAATGGGGAATGATGGAACAGTTGAGGCAGAGCCATGGATGCCACACTGCGAGCCCCGCCTCTGCCCATCGCCTGTGCTGCTTCCTGTCCGCTCTGCTCACCAGGGAGACTGTTTCCCAGCTTCGGCCTTGAAGGGGCTCCTAGAGACTGTCCCTTTGCGCAATCAAATGTCAACCCCAGCGGGCGGCCACACTTTCCAGGGCTCCGGTCCCTGGTTGGCTCTCAGCCTGGTGGGATCTGGGACCCAGATAAAAGGTGCCATGACCCTGCCGGAGTCAGGGGGGTGGCAGGGCAGGATGCTGAGCTGCTTTCCTTTATTTTTCTTTCTCAGTCCACAAAGGCCAGGCCTGTGACCTTGCCGTCCCTCCACTGCCCCTGCTGGATCCAGATATCCGGAATGGCCCGCTGGTGGTACTGCCTCCTCCAACTCCTGGTACCTAAGCTGTGGAAAAGAGATTTGGGGACTTCAGAGGGTTTCAAAGATGGTAGGGTTCCAAGTGGTCACCCTACATCATGAGGCCATGGCAAAGGTTGTGAAAGGAGAGCCTGGGCATAGAAACAGAGTAAAAGCACCCACAAGGTGCTACCCCTCTCACACTCACTCACCAGCTTTATTTTTCACAAGGCTGAATAGCTCAGGGAAGAGGAGTGACACTGACCCCAAAGCCTGCAGTTTCCATGGCAGCCCCCTGAGCACACAGTAGGCATTCAGTGATTGCACGAGGGGAGGCAGCACCTGGCCAAGCCCCACCTGTGTTCTGCTCTCAGATCCAAAGTCTCCCTGGCCCTTCCTCCGACTTCCCAACTGAATCGAGGAACCCTGGGGCCGCAGGTTGGTATGAAGGACCCCCCTCCTCCAATGCCAAGGAAGAGAAGAAATGAGGCTAAGTTCAGACCCCACAGTGGGAGGTGTGGACGGAAAGCTCCACTCGTGTCCATCTCATTCCCGTGGCACAGATCTGGAAAGGCTCTGGCAAGGGAGCAGGATTTACCAGGTCACAGAATATAAGGAGGGGCCAGGTCCGTCCAGACCCAAAAGACTCCCAGCGCTGTGTCCTTGGTTGGCCCTGCCTGCAGAAAGGTTGAAAGCCCACAAAATGTGCTCCCACACCCTCTTCTGCCCTCCAGACCCAGTGGACCCAGGAGAGGTGGTGGAGACCAAGGATGTGATTTGCAAGTTCCCAGGGCAGCGGCTCAGCTGGTGGGAAGCCCAAGAATCCTGCGAACAGCGCTTTGGCCACCTGGCCCTGGGGCCTCCCGATGAAGTTCTTGTTCCACAGCTGCGTGACGCAGTCTGGTTGGGCCAAAGAGAAACCATTCTGCGGAGACCCCCTCGGAGGCGTGAGTGGGGGCCTGGGGTGAGGCGGGGGCTCTGGGGCCCTTCAGAGACGGGAGCCCACGATGACAATCCTTGTGGAAAGCACTCAAAGTAACACTTCGCTGTAGCTCTAGGTTCCCTTGCCTGGACTGGAAGTAGGGGTTGTCCTTTGGGCAGGGAACCTAGTACCCTCGTTTCTTCTTTTCCCGAGGCGGGAGGCACCCCAAATCCCAGGAGGGGCACCACAGCTGCGGCAAATCGCATTCAGAAGCTGGGTGGGGGTGCCGCTAGG
>NW_022900948.1:39931908-39949401 GCF_012274545.1 Fukomys damarensis
GTGGTAGCCTGGCAGTGAGTTGCCGCTGGCCACGGGTGTGCCCGCGCCTTCCGGGCCCCCAAGGCTGGTGGGTCACATGACCACTCGAGCCTTGTGCGACCTTGACCCACCCCCTGCCCTGCCGATTCCCTCAGACGATTGCCCGGCATGGAACCCGGGTCCCGGCGGCGGCATCGAGGGCAGCGAGGGCCCTGAGTTCTGCGGACAGCAGCGACGCTACCTCTGCTGCTACAGGAAAGGCGGGGGGCTGTGCCCTGGGCTCTGCTGAGGGGAAGGCGTACAACTGAGGAGCCAGCTGTTGGCAGAGTCGGGGGATTTAACAGCGCTGAGCTTCAGGGCCCACACAGAATCTGGGCCACAGGGCAGTGGAGCCGCACAGACCTGGGGCTGGATTCCAGCACAGCGACCTTGGGCATGTGATTCTGCTGCTGGTGCCTCAGTTTCTCCATCTAGCACACTGTGTACAAGGCTCCGGCTGTGGCTGTGGTTTTCCTCCCCTGGGCATCACATGATGGGGATGGGGTCGCTGAGCAGGCTGGCATCTACCTCTCTACAGAGACCTACTGGCAGCTGCAGGACGTCCAGTCGTGGCCCGGCCAAGATGTGATCAGCAGAGTCAATGCACTGGCCGAGGACACTGTGGTGAGCCCTTCCCAGGATCCCGGAGGTTCTGGGGCCACTAGGGGTCTCCCCAGTGTGCCTGTGTCCTCCCCGCAGAGGGGACACGGGCCTGATGTATCTGCAGGAACTGAGGCTGTTCATGCTCCCTGTCTTGGAGCCCTTGAGAACTAGGAGCTTGTGACAAGTTTCACCTGCACCCACCAAGGAGACCCTGGCAGAGCTGGGGTGGCCCCAGCCAGTCAGTGGCTCCTCTACCCACAGCTCCTGTCAGACCCCCTCTCTGAAGCCCCTGGGCCGCTGTCCCTGGACAAGGCCTGCAGCTTCCTGAGCATCCTGGAGAGAGTGCTGGTACAGGAGCCCACGCTGGGCCCTGCAGCGCTGCTGGCTGTCCTGTGCTTCCTGAAGAGGGCGTCAGCCCTTGGCGCTGGGGAGCCAGAGCCTTTGGAGGGGCCCTGGGAGCAGCTGGGCCGGGGCATCATGTCTGTGATCAGCCTGGTCCTGGAAGAGCAGTTGGCTGGTGTGTGGCTGTCCATCCCCAAGGTGAGGCGCAGAGCTGGCCGGGGGCCTGGGCTCTGGGCTCTGGTCCTGGCCCGGCGCCTGGCTTGTGTCACTGTGGGTGATTCAGCAGCGTTTCTCTATCTCCCCATCCCTTGGAAGAAAGAAGCTCCTCTTTGTCTAGTTTCTAAGTTGAATCTACCTGAACAGTCATGTATGTGTGTGTGTATGGTTCAGACGTAAGAGCCATGAAATAGGAAGGGCTTTCCCATGTCCAAGAACCTGCTGAGGGCCTTGGAGTACGAGAAAGACGCCATCGACTGGAGAGGCTGTTGGAGTCCTCATCCGGGTCCTCACCCCGGTCCATCTGTGGACATGGGCCACAGATCTCTGGGGCTGAAGGCTCAGGTGTGGCACTGTGTCACCTCAGGACAGAATTGGGCCTGAGCTGTGGGGGATGGAGATGGCACTACCTGGTGGGATGGTCCTGTCACCAGGACAGAGAGTGAGTGTCCCGTCAAAGGCTGCATGCAAGCCAAATTGGAGATCCCAGACACTATGGCAGGCTGGCACAGAACATCAGTTTTCTAGCCTGGAGAAGGGGGTTCTCACACTAGCCTTGGTGACACAAGGGAGAGGAGTTACTGCTGACTTGGTGACTTGCCCAGCACGTGCAGGTGTCCACCAGGGTGTGCTGTCCCCTCCTTCCCCTCCCTCCCCTATTCTCTCTTTAATCGAAAATCGGGTACCTGGTATAGGGTTAGCACTGAGTCGGAGTTGGGGTGCATGTGGCCTGCCACCGGCATGTGCTCCCATTGGCAAGTGACAGGCACCTCGTGTCAGAAGGCATTTCCCTTTCACTGGGGATGGGGGACAAGGAGCGCAGATGCCTGCCTGGGCAGTTCCTGGCCACCCCAGAGGAGGCGAGCAGGCTGCAGAGGTGAGGGAGGAAGAGACCCACCCAGTCAGTGAGCAAGGCCCGAGGCCCCTCCCTGGCCACCCCCGTGCTGGACGGGCAGAGAGGGAGGCTGGTGGGACACGGCTCACCCCACCCAGGGCCCTGGCTTCAGCCCTGAGACTCGGAGGGGACAGGGCCACTGGCAAGTCCCCAAGGCAGGACGGGCGCCCAGTGCCCTGAGTGCCGTGTTTAAGTGTAGAAGGTGTCGTCTGCACCACAGGGCTGGTGCCCTCACAGCAGCCCTCAGTGGCCCTGCCCTCCCTGCAGGTTCCTGAGCACACAGGTGGGCTCAGCCATCCTCTCCTCCGAGGTGTGGGACGCTGCCGGGCCAGTCAGCACTGCCGTGACCTTCCACCTGCAGCACCAGGCCCAGGTACTGGGGGCTCCTGAGTAACAGTGCCCCTGCCACCCCAGTACTGTGTGTGTGGTGCACAACCAACGTCTAAACGTCAGGAAAAACACTTGCAGCCACCCTCTCTGTCCTTACAGGAACAGGAAGGGAGGTGGCATCTTGCTCACTTATTTTATACCGGAGCCCTCGGTAGCCCTAAGCCTCAAATAAACAGCACACATTTAACTATCCCACTACCTGCTCCCTGTTGCCTTTGGGAGACGCAATGTCATTGAGCCCAGTTTTAAGTGGCAGGAGCAAGGATTTCATTCCAGGCCGGTGGAACTCATGAAAACTGATGGCCCTGGCCACCGGCTAAAGCATAGAAAGCTGTCAGGTGGTTTGTTTCCTTTTCTGTGCTGTGTAGTATTCCATTGTGTGGATTACCATCCTTTGTTATTCCTTTCATCTGTTGATGGAGATTTTAGTTGTTTTCAGTTTGGGCTATTGTTAATACATCTGCTATGTGCACTCATATTCAAGCCATTCTGTGGACATATGACTTTTTCCTATTGGTGAGTTCCTGGCATGGGACCTGGTGGGTTGCATCATAAGTGCATTTTAACCTCTAAAAGGTGGGGTAGCCTGTTTTCCTTGGTGGTTGCACCATTTCCATCCCACCAGCACAGTACACGAGAGTTCCAGTTGCTCTGTATCTTTGCGACATCTTGGCAGTCTTCCTAGTGTCATTCACTAGGCTGGTGACACACTGACGTCTCATTGGGGCTGAAAGTCTTTGAGGAAAGACCAGCGATGTCAAGCATCTTTGTATCCCCTGTGGACGTGTATGTACCTTCTTTTGCTAAATGTATGTTCAAATCTTTGCCCGATTATTTTTTTGTCCCATTTTCAAGTTGTAAGATTTCTTTAGATAGTTTGGATACAAGTCCTTTTATCCAAGCAAAACATTTTTTGGTACATTTTATTTTAGTTTAGTTTAGTTTTTGGCACCGGGGATCGAACTCAGGACTTCAGGCGGTGGGACCCACTGAGCTAAATCCTCGGCCCACCTGGTACATTTTAGATGTGCATAATGATAACATTCATCACTGGGAATTTGTACCTGTGCACGATGTATCTCGCTTCTTTTTTTCCCATTCCCTCTCTTCGACCCACCTTCCCCTCCTTATTTACAAAAGCTTTGATTCCATCTTTTCCTGTTACTCTTTGTTTCTTGTCCTTTCTTTCCTTTGCCCCGCCCCCCTCCCTTGTTGCCCTTTTCATCTGAATCTTTTCCTCCCATTTCCCAGAGTCTGTTATACATTTTGGTCCTTACTTCCACTTTCACTTTCTCACGCCAGAGAAACGATGCAGTATTCAAACACACGTGTCCCGTTCATTTCACTTAAGACTGTGGTCTCAGGCTTCCTCCATTGAGCTGGAAATGTCTCAAGCTCGTCTTTCTTTATGACAGAGGAGTGCTCCACTGTATTAAAAAAAGCAAACACATCTTTATCCATTCATGAGTTGATGGGCCTTTGGGCTGTTTCCAAGCTTTAGCTGTTACGAACTGTGCTGCTATAATAACCATGGGTGTGCATATATCTCTGTGGAGTGCTGCTTTTATCTCTTTCAGGAAGATCAAGAAGGGGAATAGCTGGGTCTAGTTTTAGTTTTTTGCGGAGTCTCCACACTGATCTCCGCAGTGGTCGCATCATCTGCACTCCCACCAGTAGTGGAGAAGGGTTCCTTTTTCCCCCACAGCCTCTCCAGGATTTGTTATTGGCTGATTTTTTCAAATTTTGAAACAGGGTCTCACTATGTAGTTCAAGCTGGCCTTGGACTTACTGTGTAGCTGTGACTGCCCGCAAACTCACAGTGACACCCCCAGCCTCCTGAGTGCTGGGATTACAGGTGTGCACCACCAGGTCCAGCAACTGATTTCTTGATAATAGCCATTCTTTCTGGAGTGAAATGGAATCTCAGGATTGTTTTAATTTGCATCTCTCAAATGTTGAACACTTTTTCATATATTTATTTGCTGTTTCTAATTTTTCATTTGAGAAATGTCTATTCATTTCAGATGCCCAATTTTTGATTGGGTCTTTAAATTGGGGGAGATCTGATTTTTTTTAGTTCTTTATATATTCTAGATAGTAGCATTTTTTCTGAGGAACAGCTGGCAAAATTTTTTTTCCACACTGTAGGTTGTCTCTTCACTTTGTTGGTTTCTTTTAATGGCAAAAGCTTTTTAATAAGATGAGATCCTAGTTGTTGATTCTTTGTAATAGTTCCTGTGCGATCTGGGTTTTGTTCATTAAGTTTTTGCCTACAGCGGTGTCTTCAGAAGTTCTACCTGTTCTCTCTTCCAGCAGATTTAGTGTTTCTGTTTTAATTTGTTTTTCATTTGTTTGTTTGAGGCAGGGTCTCCCTTTGTAGTTCAGGATGGCCCTAAACTCACTATGTAGCCCAGACTGGCCTCAAACTCTTGGCAATCTTCCTGCCTCAGCCTACAAAATGCTAGAATATCAGGTCTGCACCACCACACCTGGCTCTGCTTTAGTATTTAGATCTTTGATCTATTTCTATTTGAATTTACTGCCTGGTGAAAGATATGGATCTAGTTTAAATCTTCAGTATGTGGAAAGCCAATTTTTTGGCACCATTTATTAAAGAGGCTATCTTTTTTCCGGTGAAGGTGTTTAGCTCCTTTGTCAACAGTAAGGTGGCTGAGTATGTTTGGGGTTGTTTCTGCATCTTCTAATCTGTTCGACTGATCCTCAGGTCTTTTTTATTTGCCATTATCTTGCTGTTTTTATCACAATAGATTTGTAGAATAATTTCAAGTCAGGGATTGTAATGCCCCCTGCCCTACCTTTGTTGCGCAGAGTTGCTTTTGCTATTCTGTGTCTCTCTGGTTCCAAATTAATTTTAGGATTATTTTCTCCTGTTCTGTGAGGTATGCTATTGGACTTTTGATTGGGAGTACATTAAATTGGTATAACAATTTTGAAGTTATGGCTATTTTCACTATATTGGTTCTTACTACCTTTCCATTTTCTGATATGCTGTCCAATCTCCTTTTTGAGTATTGCACTTTACCATGTAAATGTCTTTTACTTTATGTGTTAGACTGATTCCTAGGTATTTCATTTTTTTGGATTCTATTGTGAGAGATGTGGTTTCCCTAATTTCTCTATCAGTGAGTTTGTATTTGTGTACAGAAATGCTACTGATTTTTGAGTGTTCACTTTGTATCCAGCTACTGAATTTGGTTATTAAATCTAGTGCCTTGACTACTCAGAGATGTTTTCCAGGTGTTGCTGACTTTGGGGTTTTGAGTCTGCTGCAGGATCCTACCTCTTCAATTTATTCAGGATGAGAAGTTGCTGCCTATCTGGCCTAACTCCTGGTTCTTTGGCACTGGTGTATGGTATTGTTTATGACTCATAGGCAATCTCAGTCTTGGCACACTAGGAAAAACAACGGATTAGAGCAACTATGTCACCTTTGCTAAAGTGGTACAGTCACCAACAATGGTAGCATCAAATACAGCCTAGAAAATGAAGTTGCCACCTTTACTTGTACGAACTAGATGTGTGGTTCTATAATAAACTCTAAAACAAACCTGAAACTTGTATATGGTAAATATGCCCTCAGTATGGCAATTTTACCCTCAGAGAGAAAATTTAAAGGGCGTTAGGGGGAAGAAATAGAAAAACAGAAGAAGAGGAGCTCATTAGAAGCAAGGCTGGGAAATAAAGGAAGATTCTGCAAACCAGGAAACTGGTGAGGGCAGGAGGAAAAGAGGGAAAACAAGAACAGAATAGAACAAAAAAAAAACCCACTCAATGTTCACACTTGTATAAAAACAAGAGAAAACAATCAAGAAAAAAATGAAAGGAAATAAGAGGAAAAAAGTCTACTTCAAGGCATGTCTCTGCTGTCACTATTAGACAAAGTGTGTAGACAGAGTCCAGATCCATGTTGATTAATCCCAACAAGCCAGCTGTAGATTTATGGCAGAATAGTGGATAATCCCAGCAAGCCCGCACCTTTAGTTCTAAAGCTCAGGCTGGTTTCTGGCTGTGAGGCTAAAACAGGTTTTGTTTAGCCTACAACACGCTATGTGCCTCCTGCCAGCCTGAACTCAGTTACTCCTTACTCCAGTGTAGCCAGCCTGCAGCTACTTTGAGTTCTGAGCTCAGCTGGGCCTTCTCCAAGATGACCACCAGCAGATCACCCTCTCCTGGGGGATGGATGAACCAAAATAACTCACCAGCCACTGCTGTCTGCTGCATCCACTGCTCCGTTCCACTAGTGCATTTCTCTGTGGAGGCCTCTGGGGTTGCTAGTAGTCACCGTGTGTCTGCAGGCTGAAGTCACCCTTCCCACATACGAGGCAGGTTGTCACCTCCTTCTTCACTGAAGTCTCTCTACTGTCCCTGTGGACTTCAGTTCTCACTGCAAATTCTTGCTAGCTCCTGGGGACCCACTTCCTGCCTTTCTTCCTCACACTTCTGTATTCCAGTATCTGGACACCAAATCTCAGAAGTCCAATTTATTCTCTTTTTTTCTGTAGTTTTCTTGTAATCTCCCCCTCCGCTTTTGCTGTCAGATTAATGCTGGTCTCATGCAGCAAGCTGGGAACAGTTCTCTCCCCCTCTGCAAATGTTCAGTAGGCTTCGGTGAAGTCATCCAGGCCTAGCATTTTCTTAGCAGGAAGGCCTCAAGTTGTGAATTGTAGCTCTTTAAATGATACGGGTTATTTGGGTGCTTTATTTCTTCTTGAAATGGTTTGGAAAGGTGTGCCTGACAAAGAATTTCTGTTTCGTGTAGATTGTCCAGTTTCTAGCATAAAGTTGTTCATAATGTTACTCAATTATTTGTTTAACATCTATAGTGATTTTTCTTTTTCATTCTTGACCAGTCTAGAAAGAAGTTTACCACTTGTTTATTTTCAAAAGACTAACTTTTAATGTATTTTTACTTTTATTATGTTTTTGTTTTTGTTTTTTTGAGACAGGGTCTCACTATGTAGTTGAGACTGACCTGGAACTCACTGTGTAGCTCAGGCTGGTCTCGAACTCAGAGTGATCCTCTTGCCTCAGCCTCCCGAGTGCTGGGATTACAGGCGTGCGCCACCACGCCCGGCTGTTTTTACTTTTAATGGACATGTAATCATTGAGCGTGCTTATGAGGTACAGTGTCCTGCTTTAGTACAATGCGCGCTGTGTGCAGCGATCAAATTGGGGTGGGTGACATTCAACGCCTCCATTATTTGTCATTTGAACATTCAGAATCCTCTCTGCTAACTACTTTCAAATATAACTGTTGTCCACCACAGTTACCCTACCATGCCATAGAGCAGGGACCCCAAGCCCAGCTAGTTTTGGTCTATGGCCTATTAGGAATCAGGCTGCACAGCAGAAGGTGAGTGGAGGTGAGCAAGTGAAGCATCACCTGCTTCTTTACAGCCACTCTCACCACCCGCCTCACCTACTGCAGATCAGGAGCGGCGTTAGACTCTCACAGGAGTGCAAACCCCACTGTGAACTGCACATGCGAGGGATCTGGGTTGCCCAAGTTCCTTGTGAGAATCTAATCCTGAAACCACCCCACGGCTACCACCCACTGTCTGTGGAAAAATTGTTTTCCATGAATGCAGTCCATGGTGCCAAAAAGGTTGGGGATGGACACGGTAGAGCCCAGGATGTCCCCCTCCAAACTCAGCTGCGCTCCTGCAAGCCTGCTGACCACCCTCGAAGGACTCACTTTGAGATTCATTTACCCATTCAAAATACGATTTCAAATACTTTATAAAGAAAAATAAATTGCATAACTCCCTGGGAGATTTGGAAAATACAGAAAGGGATAAAGAAGACAAAAATCCTATTACCCAGAGATAAGCACTGTGAACATTTCGATGCCTGTGGTCTTTTTTGGGGCACGTAACACTACAAAATATCTCTCTTCTTTTTTTTTGGGGGGGGGTTGAGGCAGGGTCTCACTATGTAGTTGAGACTGACCTGGAACTCACTATGTAGCCCAGACTGATCTCGAACTCACAGCGATCCTCCTGCCTCAGCTTCCTGAGTGCTGGGATTACAGGCGTGCACCACCACACCCGGCTTCTCTCTTTAATGATAAAAAAAAAGTGTGCATTTGGAATTAGCCAGCTGAAGTCAGATTAGATGATCCTTGTTCTTTGGCAGCATTCTGGATATCATGGTCAGGAGTGGCCAGATCCACTCCTTCTGTCCATCAGGCCTGGTCAGGTGTTGAGCTGGGCCTCATCCATGTCACAGAGCCGCTGCTCACTCAGCCTGTGTGCTCGAAGCACGTTGGCCTTGACATCCACGATGAACGCAACAGGGCTGCTGTCTGTGGTCTTCCTCGTGAGGCCCACATGTCCCTCCAGGGGCCACCCCTCCAGGGACATGGGCTGCTTCCAAGACCGCAGTGCCTTGGCCTCCTGAAGAGGGGTGACATGAAGGTCTCCTTTGAGGCTATGGACGCCTCTCAACACTGACTTCTTGGCCTTCACAGCCTTTGCTTTGGCTCTTTTGGGGGCAGGAGCTTCCTTCTTAGCCTTTGGCGCCATTTTGGTAAAAACAACCACTGCCAATGTGTCCTTCCTTTCACAGAGCTGAGGCTCTTGCTCTTTCCGCACCCCTGCTGGTGTCTTCTGCATTGACTCAGCCATGGGTGTCCTTTGCTAGCCTGTCGCTTGCTGCTCTGTCCTGGCGTGTGCGGCCCCGCCCAGGAGTGGTCTGAGGAACTTCAAGAACCTGCAAGACTTTGTGCCAACTGCCCCCACCCAGCCCTGCGACCCTCCTTACTCCTAATCCGTTCTTAGTCTGGAGACCACTTCCTGGTTTGGAGTCCTGGGGACTGTGGAATGTAAAGCTACATTTGTGTTCCAGATTATATCCTTGAAAGTGCCACCAGAGGTGTAGTAATTATCCCTTTTTAAGACTCTAGGGATGGGCTTGTTTGTGTCCTGTCACCTAATCTGGTACCTGAGACCCAGGATTTTTTTTTTTTTAACAGTACTGAGGATTGAACTCAGGACCTTGGCACTGAGCTACATCCCAGCCCTTTTTATTTGAAGTTGCTGAGTTACCCAGGCTGGGCTTGAACTTGCAATCCTCCTGTCTCGGCCTTCGAGAATATTGGAATAGCAGGCAGGTACTGCCACATCCAGCAAGGAAAAATATTACGAATGAATGAATATATAGGATACTTTAGCCAACCTGAGAAAGGATACGTTCCCTGGAGACGTGGTCGGGGTGGAAGGAGGAACATGGAGTGACCAGTCTGGGGTGCAGGCTCAGCTCCAAGCTCTGTGATCTGCAGCAGGCCACACCACCCAGTGCTTCAGTTTCCTCACCGGAAGTTACACAAACGTACACTTTTCTCCTAGATTGCTATGGTAATCAGTTACACTACAGGGCCTGCAAGTGACTGGCAAACACCAGAAAGTTCCATTTCTGTTGCTTTCCCCAGTCGGGACAAATGACCTAAGTCCCAAGCTTAGGCTGCTACCCGGGCTGGGACTTGTACCATGGGCCTCCTGATGTCTCCTCATTGCTGGTGCCAGCGTATAAAATCGATCGCCTTGTTGTCCTTGTTTAATTACAAAAACAGCTGATGTGTTCATTATATCCCATCAGGCGAGCTGTATTTGCTCAGAGACCGTGAGAGTGTGTGTGTGTGTGTGTGTGTGTGTGTGTGTGCGCGTGCGCACAGCTACATGAACCTTAGCTCTCAACTGTGCATCACAGTATGCTCCTCTCTTTACTGAACAATGAAACATGGTGCTCTTTGTGTATCAGTAGACAGAGGCCCCAAGTCAGTCTCACCAGATGCAGGGCATCCCCAGGAGGGAAGAGTTGGGTAGTGTTCTATTTAGTTTGGCTTGGCATGGCTGGTGTCACCATGTAGCCCAGGCTGGCCTTGACTCCTGGCCATCCTCCTGCCTCAGCCTCTGGAGTGCTGGGATTGTAGGCGTTCGGTTGTGTGGTAGTTAATGGCTCCCAGTCCATGGCCGTGTCCTTGGTCCTAGTTCTTCTGTCCTGCACACAATGCTAGAATGAGCATGTGCCCACGTTGCCTTGCCTCCTGCTCCTACCTGCATTTACCTCCAGCCCCTTCCTCACCCCCTTCCCTGTGCCCTGCACACTCATGCCCCTGCCCTGTCCTTATTTCTTCCCTAGGCCTTCCCCAGGAAGTTGGTGAAGCCTGTCTGTGCTTTCTGGAACTTCAGTACAAGGTGAGTTTCCATTTCCAGGTTATTGAAATAAGGCAGTTTGGTTTTTTTTTTTTTTTTTAAGATATCAACTCTCCTCACACAAGGCAGGATTCAGGCAAGTGTTTGACCTCCAGACACAGCTGTGCCAGGGTGATTCCAGGGCTCACCTGGCTACAGGACAAGCTGAGCAGGGGAATGTGTTACCCAAAAGTAGTGAGCTCCTTGTCCCCAGAGGTATGCAAGGGAGGCGATGGTCACTGTGAGATGCCTAAGAGGGGACTCATCCATGAAATGGGACTTGATTTTGAGCCTATGTGAGGCCAGGGTCTGGCCATTGAAGGGCCCAGGAGTTGGCCCAGCTCCTTGGCCTGGTCTTTAGCTGAGGGAGTCACAGCCACTTAGTCACCAGTGTCAGCAAGAAAGGTGGTCATTGGCGTCAGCTGCTCCTCCTGCCGTCCCTGAGAAGGGAAAGTGCATTTGACAGATGGGAAACTGAGGCCCACAGCAGGGCAGTGCCGCCTGGTCAGTGTCACACCACTGGTGACAGGCAGAGCAGCAGTGAGCCCAAGCGCTGGGTGAAGCCACCCCTACCTGCCGCTGCCATGGCCTTCTGCTTCCTCCCGCCCCCAAGCCCAGAGACAGGGGGATCCTGGGCCACTACCGGCTGCTCCGTGCTCGCCCTGTACCAGGACTCAGCTGCCTGCTTCTGCAACCACAGCACCAACTTCGCCATCCTGCCACAGCTGTATGATGTCCAGCTGAGAGGGACTTACCGGCTCTTACAGGATGAGCAGGCGTGAGACAAAAGGCCGAGGGAAGACACCCCAAACAGAGGGCCGCTCTGCATAAAGGCGAGGCGGTGGGACAGGAACAGCAGACCGGTCACACAAGTCCCCACACTGGACAGACAGAGAAGGGCAGGTCAGGGACCAAGGCCTGGGCCTCTGAGAGGGCACAGTCGGCGACGGGTTGGGTGGCACGTGGCATCCCAAAGAGCCTGGGGCCCACGGTCTGGCGTTCTGCAGGGATCTCAGCCAGGGCTGAAGCTCTGTCCGGGTGAGGCCAGAAGTGAGAGAAGACTGCAAGTAAGAGAGCCCCCAGGGGCGCCAGTGCTGACAGATGGGGGGGCGGACGCCAGGGGGACGCCAGGGGGACGCCAGGTCTAGGGGTGCTTGCTGGAGCTCCAGAGGGACTTGGGTCAGCTGCTAAGGGGTCAGGTGAGATGAGACCAGAATCTGGAAGGCCGAGATTACCAAAACATTATTAAACGATTTTTCCTGTGAAGACAAGAGCTTGGACGTCTCCACGATATAGTGGCCCGGCCCAGCCCCATTTTTAGTGGTGGTTCCACACTCCCCTGTGACACTTACTGCCCTAGGGGACCTCCTCCCTGTGGCATAGGGGTGACTCCACTTCTGCGGGATCAGGGGAGGTAGGGCCGGTGCCCATTAACCAAACCCCTGCTGTGTGCTGTGCAGGCCCGGCCCTGCCGGCTGGTGGCCCTCAACCCCTGCGTTCCCACACAGCAGGAGAGGGGTCCGGTCTAGGTGGGAGTGGGTGACAGGTCTCTGTCCCTCCCCGCAGAGAGGCCCCGAGGAGGAGTCGCTGCTGAGGACTCTCTCGTTCGTGGGCTGCGGCGTGTCCTTCTGCGCCCTCGCCACCACCTTCTCGCTCTTCCTTGTGGCCGGGTGAGGACAGCTCCCAGTGCCTGGGCCCTGGGCCGCTCCTTTTGGGCCTCCACAGCTCCTCCGCCAGTGTCTGTCTGCCTGGCCACAGTGACTGCGCAGGGAGGCCTGCCCTTGGGGCGTGCCGGGCCGCCTGCAGCCACACTTTGGGGTCTCGGTCCCTTTCTCATCGCAGGGACGTGATTCGTACCTGCCACCCACAACTTAAGGGTTGATCTGGGCTCATGGATTTTAGAGGATTCCATCCGTATCCTGCTCCAGGGCAGGAAGATCTCTGGGGGGGCGGGGAGTTGCTTCGTCAGGGCAGCCAGGAAGCAGAGAGAGAAGGGAGGAGCTGGGGAGGGCACGAACCCCCCACAACCCCCTTCCCAGCTAGGCTCCGCCCCTGTGGCCGCCCCTTCCGGCCGGGCCCAGCCTCCTGACCGCACGACAGCTACAAACCCGTCATTAATATTAATCCCAGTATTAATCCACCCATGAATGCAGCGCCTCCCAAACGCCACCCCAACGCGTGAGCCTTTTGGGGACACAGGGATCAGTGGTGCTGTCCTTGTACACCGACTCCTCTGCTGTCCAGGACCCCCAAATCGGAGCGGACCACAGTCCACAAGAACCTCACCTTCTCCCTGGCCTCTGCTGAGGGCTTCCTCATGGCCAGCGAGTGGGCAAAAACCAACCAGGTGGGCAGCCAGTGGGGCGGGGCAGGAAAGCGCTTGCGGCTGCTCTGGTTGTCCCCTCGCCCCTGCCATCTTGGCCGGGGAGGAGCAGGGCCCAGGGGAAAGGCCCTGGAGGGTGAAGTCAGGGCCCAAGCAGAGATCTCCCCACTGTCCCTGTGGGGGTGGCAGTGCCGCGCCCCGGCGTGGGACGCAGGGTGGGCTGTTCCGAGAGGGCCTCCATGGGGACCTCCCTCCCTGCAGGTGGCCTGTGTGGCCGTCACAGCCGCGATGCACTTCCTCTTCTTGGTTGTGTCCTGGATGCTGGTGGAGGGGCTGCTGCTCTGGAGCAAGGTGGTGGCTGTAAGCATGCGCCCTGGCCCCGGGATGCGGCTGTACTACGCTGCAGGCTGGGGTGAGGCCCCACCCCGCTCGGGTCTACCCCCCTCTGTCCCTGCTGTCCCCACTGCCGAGCTTGCACGGCTCCCGGCCACCCACAGGATCACGCCCGCCCAGCCCTGCTCCCCAGATCTCCTTGGTTAGGAGACACGTGGGCTCCAGTTGGGGATCAGGGGCTGGGTCCTGGAGAGGGAAGTTGTGACTTCACCAGGTGCGGTGGTACACACCTCTCATCCCAGCACCCTGGGAGGCTGAGACAGGAGGATGACAAGTTCTAGCCCAGCCTGGGCAACTCAGGGACACCCTGTCTTAAAAAATTTTTAATAGGGCTGGGGATGGAGCTCAGTGCAACAGCCCTGGGTTTAATCCTCAGTACAGGAGGGTTAGTTGCACAGCCTGAGGCCACTTCTTTTCTCCCTAGGCGCACCTGTGGTCATTGTAGCCGTCACCCTGGCCACAAGCCCTGCTGACTACACAACCGCAGGACACTGCTGGCTCAATGTGCACACAGATGCCATCTGGGCCTTCGCGGGGCCTGTGCCCTTCGTGCTGGCTGTGAGCCGGGGGGCTCCGGGGAGGGACACGTCAGGGTCCGGGTCCTTTCACCCACTGACCCCCCTCTCCAGACCAACACCTGCATCCTGCTCCGCGTGCTGATGGTCACCGTGTCCAGTGCCCGCCACCGCACACGCATGCTGAGTCCGCAGCCCGGCCTATAGCAGCAGCTCAGCATCCAGATGTGGTGAGGCTGGGACTGCGGCCAGGGTGAAGTGGGGAGCACCCACGGGGCACTGTGCTAGGGCTGTGGCTGTGCTCCAGATTGAAATCTCAGAAAGGGCTGGAGATGTGGGGCCGACTTCACAGCACCTCTGGGCATCTGGGAAGGGGACCGACAGTGGCCCAAGATGGTGACAGCCGAGTCCTGCCTGAGCAGGGGACTGTGTGCCTTTCCAGGCATGGGGTGTGGACCCCCGGGAGCCTCCCATGCTCCACCCAGCCCTGTCCACCTTCCACAGGGCCACGGTGAAGCCAGTGCTGGTCCTGCTGCCCATCCTGGGCCTCACCTGGCTGGCTGGCATCCTGGTGCACCTTAGCCCAGCCTGGGCCTACGCCACCGTCGGCCTCAACTCCCTCCAGGTACCTCCCAGCCCTGGCCCATGGTTCCACTGCAGGGCTGACCTGGGCCGTACCGTGGCAAGGACAGCAGTGGGACTCGGGACTGTGAGGAAACACCTCAGGAGCCCCGCGTCCGGGGGCCACGGACACGAGGCCCACTAGGTCCCTGCTCTGAGGGTCCCAGATAGGGACAGGCAGTGTGGGCCCGGGAGCTGAGGGTCCAGAGGGAGGGGAGCACCAGGTCTCCTGCCCCTGCTTTGCCTCTGGGCTCCCGCATCTCTCCCCCAGCTCCGCTCACCCTGGGTCCCTCTTTGGGCTGGAGAGCAGGGCTACCCAAGACCCAGGCTGGACAGGGACAAGCTCTGGACATCACCCAGCCCCTGTGTCTCTTGGGAGACAGGGCTGAGGTGGTGGCAGCCGCTGTTGATGTCTGGATGCTTGCTCGGTGGCTGTTTCTGTCTCCTGTCTGTCTCATTAGTGGGGAAACTGAGACCTCCCGCGCTCACTTGCCCAAGGGCTCAGAGTGGGAGGGAGCAGCACTGGGCCCCAAATCCTGAGCCACCTCCCAGCCTCGTGTTCTTGCACCTCGTGGGGTCCCTGGTGTCACTGCCGTGCACATCCTGTGACCCTGGCTGGTTCTCTCCGACCAGTCACTGGTCAGTGGCCTCTCACTGCCATGGTGATCTCTCCAGCTCTGCTGGGTGCCCCAGGCTGTACATCATGGTGTGAGTCTCGGTGGTCCCTGTCCTGCCTGTGCTCCCAGGTGGGCAGAGATGTGGCAGTGGGGACTACGCACCCTCACTGTGCTCTCCGGCGCCCTCCTTTCCCCTTGGGCTGTCTTTCTTTGCAGCTTCTTTGTCTCCTCTCTGGGCATTTCCTGGCTCTTCCACTCCCTCCTCCCCAGATGACCTCTGCTTCAGCTCTGCTCTGGGTGAGGCCCCCAGGCAGGTACCCTTGTTACTCTCCCAGGCCTGGCCTCTCCTGACCCCTCTCCAAACTGGACAGGATCTGCTCCCAGGACAGTGACCAGGGAGAGACTAGACTAGCCCTGGCCCGGCCTCATTCCCTCTTCAGGGGTGACTTTGTTTCCTTTGGCTTCCTGTGCTGGGTTTTGTGGATGGAGAACAAAGTGTTATTTCTATAACCAGCTGTGACTCATGCCTACCTGGTGGGGAGAGTCTCACTGTGAATCTCAAACAAGGTAAACCAGACCTGTGCAGGTCTCGGTCTGAGGGAGAGACAGACCTACCATGGTGTGGTACAGTTGAGGCTGGAGACCAGGGGCAGTCAGGGCAGAGTGGGAACAGGGGAGCCGCTCGTGGGGAGGCAGAATGAGAACATCCTGGAGGGTGAAGACCTGAAGGCTGCACAGGGAGAGAGCAAAGAATGTTTCAGGACTGAGTGTGATCCCAGCACTCTGGGAGGCTGAGGCAGGAGAATCCCATTTGAAGCCAGCCTGGGCAACTTGGCAGTTTAGTGAGACCCTACCTCAAGATAAAAAAATTCTAAAGGCCTGAGAGGTAACTCAGTGCAAGGGCCCTGAGTTCAATTCCCAGTACTGAAAAGAAAAAAAAAAAAAAAAAAAACAGTTTCAAACAGGGAACTTTGGGGGAAACATGAGGAGAAAGAGGAAGGCTGGTAAGAAACCTTCAGAGCTGTTACAAAGAGGTTGGACATTATCACAAGGGTGCTTGGGAGCCATGGAGGGTGCTGGTGTAGTTGGGTAGCAGTTTGGAAAGATGTCTTTGCTCTGGTGATGGGGGTGAGAGGAGCCCGGAGGGAGGGCAGAGCCGAGGCTGCAGGGAGGGCACAGGCGGGCTCTGGGGGTGGGCTCTCTTGGGGGCCGCAGGTGAAGGTGCCATCTGTCTCAGTGCAGGAACTGGAACTGTGGGCTCCAGCTCCCAGCCCTGGCGGGGCCCCTGTGCCGCTGTGTCCCCAGCCTGGCCTCAGGGCCCGAGACCTGCCCTTTCCTCCTAGGCTCCAAATCTCACCCGCTGGGCCATGTTGCACCTTGAAACCCATTCCTGTGTCCCCTACCCCTGGGCACAGGGCCCCTGCCCATCACATAGGGAAAACGGACACCCTGCCCCCCCCCGCAGCTGCTGCAACGGTCCGGGAAGCTGCAGAGCTGAGCCCTTCACGTGCAACACCTCACATCCTGAAAGGGGGGTCGGCAGCTCCCTCTTTCCAGATGACAAGAGCTTGGGCTTTCACTGTCCCCTCCACCTCTGAGGGTGGCTGGGGCCCGAGGGACGGAGGTCAGACACGCCCCCTGGCGGCAGGGCTAGGCTGCGTCTCTGCTGTGTCCAGTGACCACTGGGGGGCGCTATGACTCCAGTCAAGGCGGCGGCGGGACAGGGTGGCTGGGGGGTCCGGGCGTTGATGCGGTCTCTGTCCCCAGGGGCCGTACATCTTCCTGGTCTATGCCGCCTGCAACAGGGAGGTGAGTCGAGGTCGCGGGCGGGACCCGGCCGGGGCAGGAGGGTCTCCCGCCTGACCTCGGAGCTGTTCCGCAGGTGCGGAGCGCGCTACAGAGGGTGACAGAGAAGAAGGTGGTGCTCGCAGTGGCCAGCGGGGACCCGACGCCCTGGCCCGCACCTCCCAGATGCGCTCCCAGGACGACCCTGCAGCCTGGGGTCCCCCAGGAAGACATGTGGCTCTCAGAGGTCTGGCCTTACCACCCTGCCAGGCCTCAGTTTCCCCCGTGCGTGGGCAGGGCTGGGAGGACGATACATCCTGTCAGCTTGTTTGTAAGACAAGAAACTGAGGCCTAAGAAACTGCAACCCTGCCAAATGGCTTAGAAATGACTTGTTGAGCCGGGCGTGATGGTACAAGGCTATAATCCCAACAATCAGGAGGCTGAGGCAGGAGGACCTCCATGCATTCAAGGCCAGCCTGGCCAATGTAGTGAGTTCAAGGCCAGTCTAAACTACAATCCAGGACATATCTCAAAAAAAAAAAAAAAAAAAAAAAAAAAAAA
>NW_022900948.1:39950068-39951365 GCF_012274545.1 Fukomys damarensis
ACAAAAAAAAAAAAAAAAAAAAAAAAAAAAGCCTGTCCCCACCCCCCCCAACTCCCACCACCTGGAGGGAACAGGAATTTCTGGTGCCCAGACGGGTGGGCTTGTGAGATGACCTTCCCTCTGGCAAAGGAGGGTGAGCGTGTGAGTTAAAAGATCCCAACACCAGTCCAGTCCCCATCCCCTCCTGCACGCCTTCCTGGGCCTGCTTCCTGTCGCTGATCTGGGGTAGGGGATTTGACCAGGAAGTCCCAGCAGGGTGAGAGAGAGAGGGCTTCCTGTCTCCCAGCTTCACATGCTTCCCCTGCCAGGCACCACCGGCTCCAGGATCCTCGAAGCCTTCTCCTCATCACAGAACCCAAGAGATCGGTGAGGCTGGGTGGCAGGCGGGGTTGGGGTCTGACAGGAGCTGCAGGCCCTGGGGACCGGGACTTGGCTCCGGTCCTGAATGCCAAGGCCACCAGGTGGAGGGTGGTGCCATCGCCAAGGTAGCCAAGGGAGAGGGAGGTGGGGTGGGGGCCCAACCTGTCCCTTCTGGGGGCCCACCGTATCCCTTCTGTCCTCGGGCTGTGGAGCTGACAGCATTAACTGAGCATAACTCAGGTATGGGTCCCCCTCCCCTTGGGCCCAACACCTCTCACCTGGCCCCAGTTGTCAGAAGCATCCACACCAACCTCCCCCAGCCAAGGGACTGGTGCGGCCCCCCCACCCCCTACCGCGCACTGGCCTGAAAGTCCCCCTAGGCCCCACTCAGGGAGAGGACTGAGGTCTAGGAGCCATGGGGAACCCCCTGCCTGCCAGCCTCTTCAGCCTGAGTCCCACACTCACCACCCAATCCTGGGAGTCAAACCTAGGGCCTATACACTGAGCTGAATCCCCAACCCTTTTTTACTTTTTATTTAGGGACGGGGTCTCCTTACATTGCAGAGCTGTCCAGGCTGGGCTTGAATTTGGGATCCTCCCGCCTCAGCCTCCCACACAGCTAGGATACAGGGCTCACCACCACACCAGGTTTGAGTTCCCACAATCTCAAACCAGCACTGCCCAGCCTCACACTCTGGCGTTTCCACCGGGACCCAGAGGCCTGGATGAGGAGCTCTCCGCAGTGACCTGGGAAGCATGCTGCCCGCCCCAAAGCAGGAGCCAGGCCCACCTGCACAGATGGGGAAACTGAGGCCCGGCTCCAGTTCATAGGTGTGAGTAGGCCCAGGCAGACTCAGGTCAGGCCCAGGTTCCTCTACTGGCGGGCGCCCCCTGCAGGCCGATCGGGTGAACCGAGGGGCCGAGGCTCCACCCCACC
>NW_022900948.1:39951445-39972687 GCF_012274545.1 Fukomys damarensis
GCGCTCAAGTGACAGCGCCTTTGTCTCTTCTGAATGGGTGCGTTGCTAGGGCCGCTCGTAGCAACGGAGCCGCTTCCACCTCGGCCCCACCCTTCGGACCCCAGCCCTAGCCCCGGCCTCGCGACGCCGCTGGCTTCCGCCCCCCTCCACTAGGGGCCTGGGCAGAGGTGGGGGAGCTGCCCGATGTGTGTCCCTCAAGGTGCCACTATGCCCCTCCTAAGAGCCGTAGGTGTGCAGGCCTTAGACGGAGAAATCGAGGCTCCGAGAGGCCCTGAGGGGCGCTGGCCGGGGTGACCTGAGCAAGGCTTCCCACCCACGGCCTCCCCCACTCCCCACCCGCAGGTGTCTAGCTCGGCAGGACTTGGGGCCGCATCCCGGAGCCCAGCCTGGACGTGAGGTGCAGCTGGCCATCCCAAGAGAGGACAGCAGGCGGCACCAGCCCTCTGCACCTTCCCTGGGGGCGTGGCCCCTCCGGGAGCTGGGCTCCCCCATCCCCTCCTCTTGTCTGAGGCGCCTACCCCACCTCGCCCCGTGTCCTGCCCGGTGTCTGGTAATAAACCGCACTTGGAGTCTGTGCTGTCCCTGACTGGGATCCTCCTGGCCTGGGAGGGGATAGAGACGCCAGGTTCCCTGGTGTGTGGGAGGAGAAGCAGCCCCTTTTGCTTTGGGACCCAGCCTGGTCCCCGTGGTGGACCCCTGGGATTGGGGTCCCCAAGCCCTTTATCACCTTAGGGCTGGGAGTACGCAGGAAGGACCACCCTTCCCCTCCCATGCGGAAGAGAACAGTTCCAGCCTCAGACCTGGGGTGCGCCCCCACTCACACAGCACAAGGGCGGCAGGGAGGGGGGCAGAGGGGCGAGGCCCCAGCTGCTGAGATTCTTCCCCCAGTCTCTGGCGCCCTGGGCAGTGAGCAGAGAGGTCCAGGATGTCTCAGGGTTTAGAACCCAGCGTCACACCCACACTGGCTCAAGGCTGGGCCAGGAAACGAGGGGTCCAGGGACTCCAACTCTGGCAGAGCCCAGGGCTGAGGTGAGGCAGAGGGGGGCTGTGTGAGAACACACCAAGACCCTGGGCCCGGGCCAGGGAGGCTGAGCCACCACACAAGCCTAGGACTCTGGAGTCTCATTCCAGGCACCCAGGGGACACCTGCGGGATACCCTGGCCTACCAACCACATTAAAGCTTCGAAGGTGCCAGGCTGGGATCCAGGGCAGTGGAGCCCCTGCCAGGCAGAGGTGGCAGGAAGAAGGCAGGCCGAGCTGGTGGCCCCAGCTGGACAGGATGGCACACTGAGTGCCTCTGGAGAAGGAGCTCAGGCCAAGCACCGCTGCTAACGGGGACAGCGAGGCTGAATCTGGGCTGGGCACTGGGTGGCCCTTGAAAGCCTGCATTTTCCTGTGCTCTGACTTCTCCCCCTTCTCATTTAGAGGCCTCCTGGGCCGGGGATTTAGCTCAGCGGTTCGGTGGCCTGCCTTGCAAGCGCAAGGACTCGAGTTCATCTGGAGAAGGAGCTCAGGCCAAGCACCGCTGCTAACGGGGACAGCGAGGCTGAATCTGGGCTGGGCACTGGGTGGCCCTTGAAAGCCTGCATTTTCCTGTGCTCTGACTTCTCCCCCTTCTCATTTAGAGGCCTCCTGGGCCGGGGATTTAGCTCAGCGGTTCGGTGGCCTGCCTTGCAAGCGCAAGGACTCGAGTTCAATTCCCGCGAACTGTGAGGAGATCCCAAGGTGCCCCCTTTGTGCTGTACCCACCCACTGCCCTTTTCACTCTGCAGCCAAACACTACCTGCTGATCTCCTTCTGTCCCTTTGCCCTCACACTGCTCTTTCTGCCTGGACCACCCCAACCTCTCTCCAGGTGGTGAACTCCTAGGAATCCTTGAAAACCCAATTTCAATGGTGTTTCAGCTATAAAACCTTCCTGTCCTTTCTCCTGACCCCCCAGGAATAGAACTGATCACTTCCTCGTTTTATCTGGCGCAGTTCCATCACACTGGATTATAATCCGATCGAGAATCTCCTCACAAGATTGGGTAGTACCCTGTTTCTGCAGGTGGCAAGGAGAGGGTCACCTTTTTCCTTCCATAGTCGTCACTGCTGCCTCGCCCGAGGGGAGATGACTTTGCATTTGCGAGGAAGTCCTGTGAGGACCAGGAGCGGCCCTGCATTTGGTAAAGGTGATCAGGACAATGGAGCTGTGCATGCTGGGTAGCTGTATCCCTCAGCTGTGTGGCCTGGGACGGGCCACTCCCTCCTCCGTGCCTCAGTTTCCTCATCTGTCATCTGGGGCTGCCACCTGCAGAAGTGGTTTTGAAGCACAGGTGGCACAGCAGGACAAAGGCTAGGCACCAACCTGTGTGCCTGGGACAAAGCAAGCATCCTCAATGTCACCCCACTTGCTGCTGCCACCTAGCACACCCGGGGGGAGGCGAGGAGTCAGCCAGGTTGGTGACAGGGCTGAGAGGAGGGCCCAACTTGGGCTCTGTCCCCCCTTGGCAGACACCTTCCCCTTCTGGATGGGAATCCATGGCTCCAGGGACACGAGGGTCAGTGAGGCAAGGGAGGGAACGCGTGGGGGACCTGGTGCTGCCAGGCTGGAACTAAGGCTGGGACCCCAGGGGCCCAACCCTCAAGGTGCCTGGTGTCCCCTCACCTCGGCACCTATAACCCATCCTGCCTCCCCAGAGTTTGGAACCAAAGGTTGTCTGCGTGTCGACCCCACCCCAGCCCCCAAATCCACCTGGAGTCTTCTGCCTTGGCCCCAGAGAGCACACGGGCAAAGGGAACAGGAAACTAATTGCAAAATTTATTTGAGGGTTTCGGGGACTGGGGAGATTCGTAAGGGCACTTCTTGTTTGAGGGATGTGGGTCTCTGGCCTTGGCAGGGACATGCGGTTTGGGGGGCTGAGGTGGGGGCTCAGATAGGGAGGCAGAAAGCAGGGGCAGGGGCGCCCAGCCTCGCCCAACCTGGCAGGCTCAGCACAAGCTGCAACAGCAATGCAGAAGCAGGGTGGGAAGCGGAGGAGGCCAGGGTGCTAAGGCCTACTTCCAGGCCTGCAGCCAGGGACCTGTGTGCCCTCCTGGGTTCAGCCGTTCTCCACCCATAAAACTGAGCCCCCTGGGCCCCAGCGATTCACTAGTGGCACGGAGGACATGCACAGGTCTCTTGACTGTGGCAGGGCACTCAGAAAAATGACCCAGCCCCCCCAGCCCAGGGTACTGGGGACCAGAGCAGAGTCAGGGAAGAAGCCTGGGCCTGTACTTGATGCTAGCCCCCAAGTCCCACTCAGTCCTCAAATCTGTCCCTGCCTTCCAGCACACACGCCTTTCAGGAGGGTCTAGGAGACTGGGAAAGAAAGACAGGTGAACCCCTCTCAGCTACACCCTTGCAGATTAGCCCCAGCCCAGCTGGCCAGGTGGGCAAGTGGGATGTGGACTGTACGGAACTTCTTCCTGGGCAGGGCAGAGGGAGGGGTGAGAAGGTTGTCAATAGCAAAACCCTGGATCAGAGCCCCCCCTGCGGAAGTGAGTTGGGCTGAGGGCCGGGAGAAGGTGTTCTGGCCCTCAAGTGTCCAACAGCCCCTGCCCAATTTAGCAAACCCACTTATCTCTAGTGTACAAAACAGAGGGCTTCCCTCCCCTCCGCGCGGGTCTGCAGATCCCCTCTCCTTCCCCCGCTGACACCCACTCAACCTCCCCTGCTTCTGATCCCAGGACAGGGCAGAGGGAGGACATCTGGCCCAAGGGACATCGAGGCCCCCCAGGGAATCCCGGACTTCCTCCCCCAACCTGCCCTGTGCTTCAGACTCCAGGGCAGAAGCTGGGAGCAGGGGAAGGAGATGGTTGGCAGCCGCCTCCTTGGGGCACTCTGGGTGGCAGGTAAGTGCCGGTGGCAGGTGAGGGCCACCCCCTAAGCCAGGCCCTGCCTGTCCCACACACAGCTCCTAGCTCAGGCTGGGGCCTCCCCTCTGGCCACTCAGGTCTGCTTGGCCTGCAGCATCTCAATGAGCAGGTTGTTGCGTGGCATCTCATTGCCCAGGTGCTTGTGGTACAGGTACTCCTTGGCCTGCATGCTCAGGGCCCGCACCTCCACCAGGCACAGCAGCAGCTGCTGGAACTTGTCCCCGCAGTGCGGGTAGTGGCACAGCGTGTAGTCCAGCAGGGCCGCGTTGGCCTTCTCTTGGGCGTCCTTCACCAGGCTGTGGTTGTTCAGGAACTTCACATCTGCGGAGGGAGGTGCTCTGTCACCCGCTGGTCCCTGTCCCCACCCCCGTCAGGTTGGGCCCACACTGAAACTGGCACCGCCGGCACCCCCTTCCCTGAAGCCACCAAAGCCCAGGGCGTCCCCACCACAGGTCCCTCGTCGCTGTATCGCCACCACCGAGTTGTCGCCATGGCGGAGACACTGCCACCCTCACTGTCATCCACTCTTGTGTTTTCCACCAATAGCCGCTGTCAACAGCCAAACCACTGCTGCTGTCACCAGTGTCACTTGTGCTGTCATGGCCATGATGGTGGCGATGGATGCTGATCATCCCTGGGCACCGGTGTCAGCCTCGCCGGGTGCACCTCGGGGCGTGTGGCTTCAGCCACTCAGTTGGTTTTTCATCGGGAGTGGGGTGACAATAGTCCCTGCGAGGCTGTCCTGCAGGTGCCAAGCATCAGCTCCAGGGGACACTCAGGAGGACAGGCTATGACACGTAGGTCACAAGGCGTTAGTGCACTGTTTCTCTCTCACCACAGCCCTGGTCATGGCTGGCACCACTGTCGCTGCCAAAGCCACCCTGTCACCATCATCACCATAGGAGAGAGCAGTACCCCAGGGGCGGTGATAATGGCACTCTGGGTTCCTCCAGGACCGGCAAGAACTCCGCGGCCCGAGGAGCTCCCTCTCAGGCAGTAGGGGACACAGTCAGTGTTCGCCCCAGCCTGGCCGTGAAATCGCGCAGAACACTTGAGGTCGGGTCTGCAAACTGGGCTAGAGCGGGGCGGGCTGGAGGGAACGGACGCGCATGCGCGAGTCTACAGCGCAGCCCCTTACAGGGATTGGGTTCAGAGGATGCGCTAGGAAGCAGGACGCTGGCCAGGTACACCGGAGGCCTTGGGTTCCGTGCCCAGGACCGTGAAAAATAAAATTTAAATATAAAAAGCTGGTACCGGAGGCAGATCATTATGGAAGATCCTGGCAGACCTGAAAGAACGGTTCCCAGTGGGAGGGACGAGGGTGAGGGCTGTGTGCGGCCCAGCGACTACTCCTGCGGAGGACTGAGGGGCACAAGGACTCATCCCTGTCTGCTCAAGACCCAAAGAGGGAGCCGGGTGTGGTGGCACAGACCTATAATCCCAAGCACCTGGGAGGCTGAGGCAGGAGGACCACCCAGCGTTGGAGGCCCACCTGCGCTGCCTAGTGAGTTCCAGGTCAGCCTGAACTACACAGCAAGACCCTGCCTCAAAAAACAAACAAAAGACCCAAGTATCTTTGGAGTGAACCCACCATGCCCATGGGGGTCCAAATTCCAACCACCGATGAGGAGCAGGGACCCTGCTCGCCCTGCCCTGACTCCAAAGGCTTCCTCCTCCGGGAGGAGGGGTGGAGGCGGGCAGCAGAGGAGACTCCGGTCACCCAAGTCCTTGTCCCCCCTTGCAGGCCGCCAACACTAGGCCACTGTTCCTGCTGATGCCCTGCCTGGCAGGACCCCATTCTGTCCCTGTGCCCAGCCCAGCCTGGCCATCTTCTAGGGTCTCAGAAGTGGTCACCTATCCCCCTCCCTCCACCTTCGGCCTGGGGCTGATGCTGTGGGGGGAGCCCCTGCCCCGTAATCCCTCCTAACACCCACTGCGCCAGGAAAGCTTGGCACCCTGGCAACCCTGATCCCTGGCCGCCCCCAGGGCGCCTGCTGAGGCCTGTGTTGTCCAAAGTTGGATTTAGGGAAACCTGAGCTGGGCCCAGGTCATATGGCGGATCTGGCTGTGGGTGCTGCCCTCCACCTTCTCCCCAGGCCTGCTCACCCTCCCTTGAAGAAAGGAGCCAGGGTCATTTTCCTCTCCACCTCTCCAGGGTCATCATGAGCCCATAAGACACCTTCGTATCAATTAGAAAGAATTTCCCCCTCCTCTGCAGAGATACAGCTAGATTTCAGCTCCCAGTCCTCCTTCCTCTGACTTGATGCCCTTGTGCAGTGAACAAATCACTCGACTGTGTGTGGCAGACCTACCTGCTTGGTTGGCCAGCTCCAGACCCATTCAAAGGGAAGTCTTGGGAAGTTACCTCACCTGGCTGGGCTCCTAGAAGCAGGAGGTGCCTATGGGTCCCATCCCACTCCCAACTTCTCCACATCCCAGTCCTGTCCCTTCCGTCCTCACTTCCCACAATCCCTGGGGCTAGGCAAGGGCCCTAACACTGTGCTCCTGACAATTCACCACGGAAGACCAGAGAAGGACAGGGATCAGCTCAAGGCCACACAGCAGCAAAGGCATCAAGAAGAAGAGTGGGGGCTGGAGAACTGGCTAGAAGCTGCAGTAGAGCAGGAGTGGGTGGGGCTGGGAGGACCAGGGCCTTGGCTTTACCAGGATTTACTGTTCTCAGCAGCAGTGCGCCAGGGACAGCAGGTGGGGCGCAGGGGGGTGCAGGACAAGGACAGTTTCAGGGACAGATTCCCCCCTCCATGCATCCCTCTGTTGCCGGCTCCCCAAAGACGGAGACCCCCCCAGGACCCCCACGAAGTCAGCTACAGGTTGGGGATGTAGGCACAGTCCTGGTGGCTTCCATCCCAGAGTCCGGATCCAATTTCCTCAGCACCCTCAGGACACCTTGAACCTGTCAGTTAATCCCCACAGATAGGGATAGCAGAGAGGCACCTTGGAGGGTGAGGACAGGCCTGAGCCACCCAGTGGAGTCCAGCCTGGATTCGAACTCACATCTCCCTGGTTCCAAAGCCTGAGCCCATCACAGTGGGCAAACAGCACTGGGAGCTCCTGTCAGCTCAGCCACCTCTGAGGGGTGGGACCTGCTTCACATTCCGTTCGACCCACGCCTGGGGTCCTGGTCCCCCCAGAGAGGCTGCTCTGGGCTTCAGACTCTATGGCCCCTCACCTTGAGACCCTCACGAGTCAGGGTGAGTTGTGCAGATTCTAAGGAACAGGGGCATCCCAGACATCAGGTGCCCTTCCCTCCTTAGGCACAGAGCAGGGCTCACAAAAGTCTGGAGACACCTTTCGAAGCACCAGGGTTCGGGTCCCAGCCTCCCCTCCCACCAGCTGGGTGGCCCTATGCAAGCCACTTCCTCTCTCCGCTGCCTCAGTCTCCCGTCATCTGCAAAATGGGGACAAATGAATCTGTGCCCCATAAGGCAGCTGAGAACCGGCCCCGCCCTGTGTGCCCAGCTCTGGGCTCGGGCGCTGCGGGGAGGGAGCGCACGGTGGAGCCGCTGCTGCGTCCGCAGCCTGAGCCGCCCGCCAGCACTGCGGAGCTAGGAGGCCCCCAGGATCTCAGAAAAGCCCCCTTTTCACGGTTTAATTGAATATTTGAATAATCCTTTCATTCCAGCGAGGCATAAAGAATGTTGTCCCAATAGCGGTGACTCAGGCAGGCGCCCCCGCGTACAATGGCCCCTCGAGTGCCGCTGCTATTGAGGCCGCCTTTTGTTGGCGGGGAGCAGTGGGTAAATTGCAAACGCTTAAGGGAATGCTGCCGCGGCGCCTCAATGGAAATCAGGAAATCGAATGTTAGGTCAATCCATTAAGCTTCGATTAAGTCCTCCGGGGAACAATGCCCGCCGGGCCCATCTTCATAAATACCGCGATTGCCAGGAGAGAGGCACTAATTTTAATTAAACCTCCTTACCTGCCTCCAAGCCCGCTGAGACGGCTATTTAGACGCCAAATGGCACCCTTTTGCAGAGGCGGGAGAGGAGGAGGAGGGGTGCGCGCCAGGGCGGCGGGGTGGGTGGGCGACAGCAGGCTGCACGCAGGTCCGGGCTGCCCACGCCTGGGAGGTGCCGGCCGCCTGAGGAGGCACCTGGCCCGCCAGCTCGAGACCCCAGGCCACTTGGTGGCCGTCCTCTCTGGATCCGGGGTTCCCTCGAGGCGGGCTCTGGTGGCCCTGGTGGGATCAGGGGAGGAGCCCTCTGCTCCAGACTCCAGGGTCCTTGTCCCCCAGCCCCAGGTCTGGCTTCTGGCAGGGCCCCTGTCACCCTCCTGCTGTCCTTTGCCCAAGCCACAGCCACAGTCCGGAAGGGCTTTGATGAAATGCAAATCAGATCCTGTTGCTCCAGCCTCCATCCATCCCCAAGGCAGGTTCAAGGAACTTGGCCTGGTGTTCAAGGCCTGACACAGCTCAGCCCCATCCACCGCGGCCCCCACCAGTCGCCCTGAGCTCTCAGGATTCCCCAGAGCCTTGCACAAACTGTGCCTCCAGTCTGGTTCAAGCAGGCTTTAATGCTGTGCTGGCTTTGTTTTGCCCAGAACACTTCTACTCCTACTGCAACACCCAGCCCAGACGCACGTCATCCAAGAAGCCCTCCTCTCTCAGTGCACAAGTGGCTCCAGGGCCCCTGACAGCCCAGCTCACCGGATCTCTGGACTGCCCACCCGAGCCGGACACACGGCACGGGACAAAGATGGAGCCCACGAGGGAGCTGCTGCCTTACTACCGTGTCCATTTGTCTGTCGGCTCGATAAGGATGACTATGCTACCACACCGGGGCACACGGCGGCGGAGGGGCGGAGGGAACTCTCTCATCCCCCCTTTGCAGTGAGTAATGGCCAGTGAGGAGGTTATTTTGCAGATGGGGAAATAGAGGCAGGGCAGGGAAGGTTTGCGCAAGGGCATCGAGGCAGAAAGAGAAGAGTTAAGACTCCTGGAGGTCACCCCGGTGCTTGCCCTCACCCCGAGCACACACACGTGTCAGGGGAGCCACTGAGGGCCTGGGATTCCCGAGGGGCCGCCAGCTCTGGGCTGGGCCTGTCACTCCCAAGTGCCAGGGGGTTGGCAGAAGAGGGGCTGGGCTCTTCAGGGGGTGCCCAAGCCTAGATGGGGCCCTCTCCCACCACCCGTCCTCAGACCTCTCCAGGGACCCTTGTCAGAACTACTGTCCAAGCCATGCCTGGAGGCCCAGCACTGTGTGAGGCTTAGGCAAGAGGATGGCAAGTTGAGATTGGACTCAATCTCAAAACTAAAAAAAAAAAAATTTAAAGAGCCAGGATATATCTCAGTGCAAAGGCTCTGGGTTCTATCCCCGGTACCAGAAAAAAACAAAAAACATTAATTTATCTCCTTGGGTCTGAGAACCCACACTCGAATCCCATGCACCTCCAGGCACCACTCCACACCTCTAAATCCCACATACTCCCCATGTCCCGTCACTACCCACTGGTGCACTCATTCTTCACATGATGCAACCCACAAAAACCCAGTGTGCATGCACAGCACGCGTACACGTGGGGAGACGCACATGCAACCCTGCAGGCCCCATGCCCCCGCCCGTGGGGACTCCAGCCACGGTCTGCAGCTCTGGCCTGTGCAGGGCTCAGAGCCCACAGCTTTGGGGACACATGGACGGGTAAGGGCAGCCTTCCAGCCCCCAGCCTGGTGGGGCCCCTGCAAAGCTAAGCGGCCAGCCGAGCTCTGGCTCTCCCCACAGTGGCCCTGCAGGTGTCAAGGCAGCCCATCCAGTCAGTCAGGAGACCGACCCAACCACTGTCCCCAGCCACGGGGCCATGGTGGGCACCCCCAGTTCCCCCATTGGTCTCCCACATTCTGCTCATCCAGTCCTTTCTCTGCTTCCCAGTGCCTCCCTCTCCCCCACTCTGAGTACCCCCTTGACAGACTGTGGCCACAGTGGCAACTGCCATAAAGACAACACCTCCATCCTGCCCCTCCCAGGTGAGAAGCACTCCTCTCCTCTGCTCCAAACTTCATCCCATCTCCATCCTCTGCTCTGCTACAAGATTTCATCCACCCAGAAAATTTCTACTTATCTTGCAAGACCCCGCTCAAAAAGCTCTCTTCCAGGAAGCCTGGCAAGCAAAGCCCTTGCTCCCCATGCCAGTTCCCCGAGCCACACCCATGTCTTTAAACCAGCCCTAGGCACAGGGATGCTGGTCTCCCCCAGACTGGAAGCAAGGAACGCCCAGGGTGTGCAGTGTCTGTGGGAGTAGGGCCTGCACTGGCAATGGTTTGCTGGGTGCCGAGAACCCAGAGGGAGCCGGGAGACTCGTGGGTACAGGCTGGGTAGGAGCAGGAGGGCGTGGGGAGGATCCAGCAGGTGGGCCGGACTCGCCTTCCCCCGGGGTCCTCCTTCCCCCTCACACGCTCTTCCTAACCACATCTTTCACTAATCCCTGAAGGTCCCTTGTGCACACGACGCTGTCATCTCCCTCCCTAGAGTCAGCTCTAAGACACAGGGAGCTGTGGTCATTTTGTTCAGTGTCTTCCCCAGGGCCTTGCCTAGTGCGGATCCTCACAAATGTTTGCAGGATGAGTGAATGATTGAATGGGCAAAGAGGTCTGGGCTCCAAAGAGCTCAGAACCATCTCAGGACCCTGTGGACCAGGGGATGAGGAAAAGCAGGGCCTGCAGAGGGGAGCCAGGGAAAAGAAAGCCAAGTTCTGCAGGTGTCAGGCACGATCTGGGGTGGATTCTCAGGAGAGCTCCTTGTCCCACACAGGACAAGTCTCATGGTGCCCAGGCCCTGGGGCAGCAGCCCTCACACCCTGTCACTGCAGGAGGGGCCCTATCCACCCCTGACGCGAGCCCACTCACCAAGGCTGAGGAGGATGAGAAACTTGAGGCAGACGAACTCCTGGCGGTCCAGCTGCAGTGCGTGCAACTGCAGGACCAGCTCCTGCGCCCGCAGCACCAGGCTGTGCAGCAGCGAGCCAGCCTGGGCAGCCACCGTGCTCAACTCCACCTGGGCGGCAAGAGGGCACAGGTCAGGGGACCTGGGTGCCAGGAGAGGTGCTCGAGCCAAAGGTACGGGCAGGAAGCTCTGACCAGGGCCCCCACATCCTTGTGCCCAGAGCCCTGCAGCCCATCCAGGCTGCCCCTGCTAAAGGCCCTTCCTGGCTCTAGCCACGGATGGCAGCAGGCAACGCCAGACAGGTGGGCACCTCAGGAGAGCTGACCACCACCAGGCCCAGAAGGACAGAAGGCAGTGAGGGCTACATCCGGCTGGGGAACGGGGAGTGCCCCACACACTGGATCACAACACCTGGTCACAGCCCATATTCACACACACACACACACACACACACGTCCAAAGGGCTGTCACTGCTCCATGATGCAAAGGCACACACATCTATGCATACCAACCCCGCCTGCCCTCAGATGGTCACTGGGCAACATGGATGCACACCTATGTGTGTATGTGTGACACCCACACGCCTGGATGTGTAGAGAGATCTGCACAATAAAATGTAGGTGTGTGCATGCACAGAACATCTGTGTGGCTACGGGGCTTTGACCCATGCATGGACACCCATCTGACGCTCTGCACTAGCACTCAAAAGTGCCCAGAGTCACTCTCTTAGGACCAGTGTCCCTGGCCCGTGGCCCTTATGGCCTGAGCCACCAGAGATGGGGGACAGGGAAGAGAGACCCTGATGTCTACCACCTCCTCTCCCTCCCTCCTTGTCCTGCACACCCACTTCCCGGTTGGGGCCCTTCCCGACAGGCATTCCTCCCAGCCCTCTACTCTGAGCCAGGGCTTCCCCCACCTCTCCTCCTGCTACCTCCTCCTACCTCATCCTGTGGCTCCTGCTCTCTTCCTCCATATCTCTGCCCTAAGGGACCCAGATTCCCGCTCTGCGCTCTGCGGTGCCTCCTGCGTGTTCGTTCCTTCCTTCACTCATTCATGCACTCGAGAGCTAGGAGCTGCAAGGTCTTGCCTGCTGACCCCAGCCAGCCCTGCAGCCTCACCTTTTACCTTACCTGGCTCCTGGATCCCAGCAGCAATTCTGAACCCCTTCTCAGAGCCTTGGGCCACCCGTCACCTCTGATTACCCTACCAACTCCAATTTTAGTTTGGATCCATTCTTAGGAGACCGAGGGCTATCCGATAGCCACTCTGGTCATCCCACACCTGGATGCCCTCCAGGCCAGGGCTGGCCTCACAGAGCTTTGGCCTGTGGATGCTTCCTGAGCTTGGGGAATTCAGGACACCCAAAGTGGCCCTGGAGAAGCTCGGGACTGCATCAGGGCTGGGAATTCTGGAAGCAGAGTCAGTCACCTCCTGCCCGGTGACCAGCAGGATGCTGCCCTCCTTGCCGTACTGGACCTGGCGGTAGATGTGGTCAAACACCAGCAGCTCACTCCAGCAGTTCTGTAGCAGGGTCATCTGGTCGGCCACCTGTGGGGAGGAGCCACGTGGGGTCAGCTGGGGACCAACGGTCTTCTTCTTACTCTAGCGCTCAATTCAGAGATGGCTGAGTATGCGACCCAGGCGAGTGACCACTCCTCTGTGCTCTGTCGGCCCCAAGAAACAAGGTCAGGGCACTAGAGGTGCTCAGGGCTCGACATGCCTGGCCTCAGCCCAACCCAGCCCACCCCAAGGAGTGTGGCCTCAAGCAAGTCCCCATCCTGTCTGCACCTTGGCACTCCAGAAAGCGGGCCAAGTGCTCACTCTGCAGCACTCAGGAAGTGTGAGAGACTCATGTCCCAGGAAGTCCTCTGGAAAGGTGATTACTCGTGTTAACGTGGTGCCCATTTGGCCTGGGGTCACAACCACTCCAAAAGGAGCCATGGGTGTGGGGGGGTCCCCTGCAGAGATTTTAGGCCTAGAAAAGGGGGGAAGGCATGTCTGGCCCGTGGGCATAACAGGGGTGGGTGGTGGAGGGCAGCGGCCGGAAAACTAAAGCAGGAATAGGATGGTGACAAGGGACACATTCTGAAGACCCAGGCTAAAGAGTGCACTCAGGGGTGGGGCAGCGGGGCGGGGACCGCCGTGTGGGTCACTGCATTCTACTATAGCCAGGGTGGACTTTTTTTTTTTTTTTTTTTTTTTTTGAGACAAGATCTCACTATGTAGTGCAGGCTGGCCTCCAACTCAGGGCAGTCATCCTGCCTCAGCCTCCTCCATGCTGAAATTACAAATGTGTGTCACCATGCCCAACAGGGATGGACATGCATGACAATGGCAGATTCCACCCAGAACTACAGAGAGCCAGGCACTCCTGACCTAAGCCCTTCCTCTCAGACGAAGAATGTACCACCCAAAGACTGCCAGCAACTCTGAGGCAGAGCCAGGCCAGGGTCACAGCTGGCGTTGCAGGTCCACAACCTCCAGGGACAAACTAAGCCTCTCTGGGTGTTCAGAAGAACCCTTCTAGAGAGGCACAGGGCGGATGTGGCTCCTCTTAGCACCCACAGTCACAGCCAGCCCCGTGGTGAAGGCAAATGTGCTGACAACAGTTGTTTTACTGCAGCCCCACAACCCTACAGGGTTGGTTCAGTTACTGTTCTCTTTATAGAGAGAAGAAATGGAGCACAGAGAGGTCAAGGAAAGTCTCCAAGGTCACACAGCTTTGTCTGGCTCCAGATCTCTGCTCTTTACCACTAGGAGTGGAAAAAGGGACCTGACCCCTCCCCTCCAGTCAGGTAGGAATCAGCCCATCACCTCCTCTAGGAAGCCCTCCAGGAGGCTGCTGAGCAACACGGCTTAGCAAGGCAGCCACTCCCTCTCCAAGCCTAAGGCCCAGCAGTGGGGCAGCCCCAGGCCCCATGGAACCTGGCCCGGGTCTAAAAACTGTTCTCTTCTAGTGGACAGATTTCCCTCCAGCCTCTGTGTCCTCCCCCAAGGGGATCCTTGGGGCCCGTGTCTGGGAGAAGCAAGAAAGTGCGGGAGAGAAAAGTGAGCAGCTGAGCCTGCTTCAGCCCTACACAGACTGCCTGGCCACGAGCAGAGGGAAGGTGGGCGTCTGTCCCATCCGCCACTGCCATCTCTCCCTCACTAAAGCCCCACAGAAATGCAGAAACCCAGCCAGGGGCCAGGCTGGGCCTCAACTGGCCTCACCTCCCCTACCCCACGCCACTGAGGCAGGAGCCTTCCCATGAGGGAGGCCGGGCACAGGGAGCACCCACCCTAGCAGCACTGTGCAGCCAGATGTCCCATCTTGGGGGACCCTGGGTCCCAGGTGGCAGGCACCTGCCCTAGAGCTCAGTGTTGGCAAACTCGGGCCCACCTTGTGCGACCCAGATGGAGGCCATGCAGGGCTGGGCTGTGCCCCTCACCCACGGTGAGCTGGGAGCAGACACCCTTGCACCCAGATTGGAGGAAGGGGTGGGAGAGAAGAGATAAGAGGGAATTTGGAGATAAGCAGGCTGCGTTTAGGCAGAAGCAGAGGGGTCACAGTGACCCAGCTGGCCCGGCCCTGGGAGCAGACGCTGTCTCAGACCTCAGGGGCTGATGGGCCAGCCAGGGCAGAAAACTGCAGGGCAATGCCCGAGCTTGGACACCATGCCCCGTGTAAGCCTTCAACTGGCCCCACATCCTCCTTGGCCCTCATTTCCTGTTCTGCAAAGTAGGAGAGCTTATTCCTCCCTCTCTGGGTGACAAAAAACACATAGACACATGTTGCTGGTCACCAAGGGCTCTGTGGTCCTATGGTCAGCTCTCCTGGGGTCACTGCCCCGGCCATTAGCCAAGCAAACTTTCCTGCCAGAGTTAAACTGCTTCTGGGATGGACAGGTGGGCACATAGATTCCGAAAATGACAACCACTGTGTGTACATGCATGTACGTGTACACACACACACACACACACACACACACACAGATTTTTTACTTAAAAGAAACCCAGAGGGCTGTAACTGCTGGCCATCTCCACAGGAAAGCAGGTGACCAAGAGCCCTGCTGAACTCCAGAGGGCTAGTCTCTTCCTCCTAAGCGTTTCTCCCTACTTCCTCTTCCCTCCCCTCAGGGTCCCTACCACCCTGAGAGCAAGGACTTTCTCAGTCAGGGGCCCTGGAGTCCCTGGCCAGCCTGGTCCACCCCTCCTGCAGGATGGCCACAAATCTCCCCAGAGCCTTGACTCTGTAGCCTGCGTCGGGTGCGGGTATTTATGGGTGCCGTGCTGACCTCTCCTCCAGCCCCGTCCGGAGCCCCTGGGGTCTCATCCATCTGGCACCTGAAGGCCAGGGGCTCGGTAATTCTCCAGTGGCTGACACGCCACAGGCCGGCCATGGCAGTCCCTGGGTGAGCCTTGCAGGGCTGTCGTTTGTCAGCCAGAACTGACACTTATTGTGGCTTAAAGGAGACCACAGAGCTGGGGGTTTCGATCTGTTACCAGTGGGCGCCTCAGACGGGACACAGAGGATGAGCAATGTCAAGACGGGTCATTGGGCACCTCCCTGTACTAGTGATCCTGTCCTGCCCTTTCCAAAACTGTCCAGAGAGCTGACTGCCCCAGCCCCTGCCCTGCAGAGCAGCAGGGAAAGGTGGGTTTCTGCACATTGCTTTGGGATCCCAGGGGGACTGGGCCCGGGTTTATAGGATGCACAGGGAAGCATGGACACTGGGCAGCTCTGCCTGCTGTCTTTCCAGCCAGGCCTGGACAAGCCTTCAGATGTACAATGAAGAACATGGTGCTTAGGGGACAGGAAGGACAGGAACCACAGACCACTGATGGGCCTTCCCAGGTGCCCTGGACTGTTCCTCGCCCGTCCTAGCTCACTGAACCCTCACAACAATCCCAGGAGTGAACAGTATTTAAACTCTTCCCATCATAAAATGAGGAACACGAGGTCCAGAGGAGCAAAGTCACTTGCCCAATGTCACATGCTTCTAAGTAGCAGACATAGAACCTGACACCAGGTCTCTCTGATTCTGGTCTTTAGGGTTCACTTCTCTGCTGCCGTCACAGAACACACTCAGATTGTGAGAGATAGGGACATGGAGACAGAGGGACAGCCAACTGAGCTGGGGAAGAGGACAGAGGAGGGAAAGGCCTCTGGAAACTGGAGCTGGGGTCAGACACATTCCTGACTGCCCAGCTGAGACCCCAGCGTTCCCTCCTGAGTAGTAAGATATCATGGGTGCCACAGAGGGCCGGGTGGGCCTCTGCAGAAAGCTCAGGGTCCTGTCCTGGCATAAGGGGCCCGGCTGGCCCTGGCAGCCTGCCATCACCCTTGCCCAGGACCCATTCACGCTCCATCTCTGCTCCACCCCATAGACCTTTCCAGTCTGCCTCACAGGGCAACCATTTCTGGGCCCCCACTCATCCTCTTCCCACTGCCCAGAATGCCCTTAATCTTCTCTCAGGGCCATTGGCTCCCTCTGTCTCCCTGCACTATTCTCAGAGCCTGGCTACCCTACACTGGCCTCACCTATGCATGTCTGTCTTCTGCTCTAGCTTGGCAGCTCCCTGGGTCCCCAGTGTCCCCAGCACCCATCCACGGCTGCCCTGTGCAAGCCAGAGAGCTCTCTTCTGTCTTCTGAGACCCACCTGGAGGAGGGGAATTGGATGCTGGACCCAAGAGAACAGTGGGGAATACCCAGCATCCTCCCACCTGTCTGGACCCTCATGGGCTCTACAACCATATACGAGCCCAAGGCTCATTGGGCCAGTGGGGAAGAATGTCCACATGGCCTTGTGAGGCACTGCAGGGCCTGGGCTGGTGTTTATCTGCAAGGCTCCTTTACTGAGATAGACACCATGGGTCATAGGCCTGGGCTACATGCAGGAGAGGTTCTGGGAAGGGGAAGCAGGAAGGTTTGGGCCACAGAGAAGCCAGAAGCAGGAAAAAACACTCAGCAAAGCTGGGACAAAAGCCCTTCCCATCCTGCGTGAAACCCCGAGATACCAGGAAGGCAGCCAGAGGAAGTGCCCTGCCTCTGCATCCAGGGTCGGGAGGCTGGGAATGGCCTGTTGCTCCTTCCCTTTGCATGGGGCTTCCATGGGAAGTCAGCAGGGGAAGCTGGCAACCAACCCACCAGCCTTGGGGTCCTCAGCCCGAGTAGGATAGAAGGCAGGGAAGCATCCAACACCTGCCTTCTGCTCCATCAGTAAGGTGGGCCAGAAAGGTGAGTGGGAGGGGCCTGGGGTGCAGACACAGGCATCCCCAGGCCTCAGCCACAACATGCCCTCCACTCAAGAGCTGAAGCCACTGCCAATAGTTTTTGGCTCCCAGAATCCCGCAGTACCCTTCAGGCCCCTGTGGTGCTCTAGGGCTCAGGGTGTCCATGTCCCACCTGTTCCCCCTCCCTGCCACCCAGGGCAGGCAGTGCCCCTGTCCCATCTGGCAGTGCGCCCAGAGGAAGCCCAGGTCTGGCTGGCATCAGTACCTACAATGCCACTCAAGGCTGCCATGGCCCCGGCAGGGAAGGCAACAGACCCTGCTGTTTACAGAATCCCCAGAACAGCCAGGGTGGCTGACCTGGGAAAGGCAATGCTGATAGGCCTGGGCTCACAAGTGCTGCCCCAGCCTTGGTCAGGACTTTAGGGCCTCTGGGAAGGCCTCATAGGGAGCCAGGGCACTGGAGAGGCAACTCTCACGTCTCTGGACCAATGTCCACCAGGCGAGATGGATGGAAAGTTCTTCCCTATGTCTGGCCTCAGTTTCTCCTCCTGCTGTCCTGCTTATTGTACCCTCAGGTGCCTTAACTCCAGAGAAGAAAGGCTCTGAGGCAGAGGAGGCTGCTTCCTCTGGCCACCCAGCTCCCACTGCACACATACAAGCACACAGACACCTGCAGGCACACGTGCACACACAGAAGCAACTACCACACACCAGAGATGGCACAGACCAGTGAGACCTTTCGCCCTAGCTGGGGAAGAGCAGGGCCACACACATCCACATTCAGACCCCAAGAGGCCGGTCTTGACACCGGAGGCTGGCAGGGATTGGCAGCCTCCCTGAATGGGAGGACAGGACGGGCTGGATTCTCTCCCGACACTGGGCTGGGGTCTTAAGGGATAAGACAAGATCCAGGCAGTCCTTTCAAGGAGCCTAAGTTTCAGAAAAAGAGATGCCTACAGAAACTCAGACTGGGAGGGAAACAGACTATAGAACCCAGAAGCAAGCCAGGCATGGTGGCACACGCCTGTCACCCCGGCTCTCTGGTAGGATGAGGTAGGAGGATCACAAACTTGAGTTCATCCTGGGCAACTTAGTGAGATCTTCTCTCAAAATAAAAGGGTCTGGGGATACAGCTCAGTGCAATTCCCAATACCAAAACAAAACACAACCAGAGGCAGAGACAAGCAAAGGGGTGAGGAGGAGACAACAAAGAGAGACAGAGGCAGAGACCGAAGAAGCAGGGGGCAGTGAAGCCACAGAGACTTCAGAAACAGAACGAGAGGGCAGAACAGGAGTGGGTGGGGCTCAGCAAGGCAACTGGGAAGCTTCAAGGACCAGAAAAGGCTCCTTAGCCTCGGGTGGGGCCTCCCTGTCCCTGCCTGCCTGAGGCTGGCCGGCAGGACAGCGAATCCAAGAGGTGGCGGAGGAGGACTGCAGGCAGCCCAGAGGGCAGGCGTTGCTGCTGCCCGGAGAGCGTGAGGGAGGAGGACTCACCTCCAGCTCCTTGAACACCATGCAACGGCGCGCCCAGTCCACGATGGAGATGAAGGTCTGGTCTGCCATCCTGCACAGCACGCTGAAGGGCGCCAGCTGGTCAGGGCGGCCCTTGGCTGGCTCCTGCAGGCAGCCCACGATGCGAGCCCGTACCTGGTCCTCCTCAGGCTCCAGCTGCAGCAGCTGCAGGACGAGCTCAGGCACACTCGGCCCGCTGGAGAAGGGCTCTGGGAAGCCATAGGGTGGCCCAGGCTGTGGGGGGCTGGCATAGGGCTCCGGGTACTCAGACTTGATGGCCCGGCTGGGGAAGGCAGGGTAGAGGTAACCAGCCAGGGGCCCATGGGTGCCAGGCATGGCCATGGGCAATGCTGGGGCTCCAAAGTCGCCTAGTGGCCCAGCGGGTGGACCCGATACCAGGCCCTTGGGCTCAGGCGCATGCAGGTTGGGGGGAAGCACGTAGTCCGGAGGAGGGGGAGGAGGCGGGGGCATCCCCATAGGGGGGCCTGTCTCAAGCTTGAAGCCGTTGGCGCGAATCTGTGCTTTCTTCTGCTGCTTCAGGGCCCGGTCACGCTTGTACATGGGCCCAAACTTGTTCCGGCCACCCCGCATGCGGTCAGCACGCACGGCTGTGGGCACGAGCAGAGGGTCGGGGTTATCTTCCACACTGCCCTGCTGCAGATCTTTCCGAACAGATCTGCGCCGCTCCCCTGCTCAGTATCCTCTCACAGCTCCCACTCCCCCAGAGCGAGGTCGCTCTCCTTAGCTTGGCATTCAAGGCCCTGCCTCACTTTCTAGGTTCTCCACAGTGAGACCTTGGTCCCTTTCCCTCTCTCTCTCTACTCACTCACTAGTCCTCCGCCTGGCCCTTCTTCCTCTTCCACCCTGCCTTTGATATTTCTTCTGTCACAAAACCATTTTTTTTCCTCTTGCGCCTCAGTGTTCCCATCTCCAGGAAGCGATCCTGGCCTCATGCAGGCAGAATTCACTGTCCTTGCCTCCAGTGTCCTGCTGAGTGAATCAAGCCCCCCACCCCCATGCAGTTTCTCCTCTAGGTGGCCCGCTGAGATCTCCTGGGGCTCAGCTCTGGCAGTGACAGGGCCTGGCAGGGACATGCTGGCAGGATAAGGGTCCTGGTCAGCTCTGTGCCTAGAGGGGGCCCAGGATCCAACTGGTTATCAGCTGACCCATTACAAAGCCGAGCCTGGGGCTGATCTCTGCTCTGTGTTGGGGAAGCAAACCTCTCTTGCTGACCACATATCCCTCTGCCTGGCCCAGAATGCCGCCAGGCAGACCCAACAGGTGCATTCTGCAGCTGGACCTCAGCCCCCTCCGGTGCTGAGAAAGGAAGGAGTAAGGAGAGAGCAGGAGAAAGGAGAGCTTCGACACAACGTCCTGCCACCACCAGCTTTTCTGGCTTTCAGAGTTGTGGGATCTGAGGTCAGGCCAGGGTGTCCCCTGTCCAGAGCCCCTGTTCTAGGTACACAGCCCTCAGAGACCCTTCTCCAGTGTTCAAAAACTTCAGCCAAAAAACAAAACAAAAAACAACACTTTAGCTAACAGCTGTAGGCTGGACAAACCGCCTGGCTGGACCTTTGGGGTGGAGGAGAGAGTGCCGAGGCCTCTCCTTTCTCTGGGCAACAGTGGGGATGGGAGATGGAGGTGGCCCGACCCTGCAGGTGATTGTTCTCTATTCAGGGCTTGGCTCAGAGCGGAGGAATCTCACCCACCAGTGGAGACTGAGCTGAGTGACCCTTCAGGGGGACAGACAGACAGATGAGTAGGCTGGAAAATGACGTGGATAAATAATAGAAAATATAATGGTAATAAAAATAGCTAAGCTGTGCAGTATTTACTATAGACCAGGCACCTTCAGTTTTTCTCGATTTCCCTCATTCCTCACAGAAACCCAGGAGGGAGGCAGGCAGGCACTACTATTCAGCCCGTTTTGATTTCAGGTGGGGAGCCTGTAGTTCACAGAGGTTACGGGACTTGCTCTTGTCCCAGAGCCTATATGTGGTAGCCCTGGGTCTTGGACCTGGTAAAGGGATTCAAGCTCTGGCTCTGGCTGGTGTGGGGTGTTGGCGGGGTGTGCCTGCTCCTGCTGGTGCCCCTTTGGGCAAATGAAATACTTCACCCAATTCTGGACAGCAGCAGGCATCCACTCCCAGGCGCCCTGGGCCCAGCCAGCACTTCTCCCACTGAGATGGGCCCTCCTTGGCTCCCACCATCACTGTGGGGCAGCTCGCCTAGTCCCAGAAACTTCGCCTGGGGGCCAGCGACACTCTCCCAGCCCCTCTCCCAGCTCCAGCCCCAGTCCTGCTCCCTCCGCTGGCCAGGAAGGTTGGAGGTTTCGGGGCGGGCTGCACACACCTTCCAGGCGCATCCCCACTGTCAGGCACTTCTGGAAGCGGCAGAAGGGACAGCGCTTGCGCTGCGTCTTGTCGATCTTGCAGCTCTGGCTCTCGGTGCACGTGTAGTGCTTGTTGTTCTGCACCGTGCGCTTGAAGAAGCCCTGCGGTAGGGAGGGGACGGTCAGCTTTGCCCGGGGCCCGCGTCCCGGCCCCGTGCCCGCACCTGCTCACCTTGCAGCTCTCACACGTGAGCAGCCCGTAGTGGTAGCCGGACACCTTGTCCCCACACACTGGGCACAGCTCGTCCAGGTCCTCGTCGTACGAATAGTCCATGCCCGCGGCGTCCGCCTGCGGAGGGAGGCGCGGTCACCGCCAGCCGCCGCCGAC
>NW_022900948.1:39974910-39975425 GCF_012274545.1 Fukomys damarensis
GGAGGAGACAGGCGCCAGGGAGCCCTGGCCGAGTGGGGACGCGGGCAGATACAACGAGGCAAGGACGAGTCAGGGAGGGACGGAGAGACGGCAGGGACGACAGCCGGGGACCCCGACCGGCGCTGCTCGGCGGAGAGCAGGAGCCAGGGACGCGGGACGCCGAGTCAGAGGGGACAGAGAGGCGAGACGCGCGGAGCTCGGTGGGTGGGTGGATGGGTGATGGAGAAATGGAGAAATGGACAGACGGACGGACGGACGGATGGACGGACGGACGGACGGACGGGTAGGAGATGGGTAATGAAAGAGAGAGAGACGGAGGCCCAGAGATAAACGCTGGAGAGACAGACGCAGAGCCAGAGACACAGCGAGAGACAGCGGCAGGCCGAGATGCCCGGGGACACCGCGGTACGGGAAAGAGACACTGAGAGGAAACCTGGAGAGCCAAGGGCCGGCCGGAGGGGCCGCGCCGCGAGGGGCGGAAAACGACGGCGCCCGGTCCGAGGCGCCCAAGGCGT